>NW_024544794.1:0-545000 GCF_018167655.1 Microtus oregoni
TTCACTCCTGCGGCGAAATAACCGCCCAATAACTGCTTTGACGGCACAAATTAATCTCTAAATCTATTTTTTTAAATTTTCTAATTATAATTTTTAAACACGGCTTGGAGGAAATTAACATTTATGTGGACATTTGGTTTCTAGCCTAATGTGGTATAAAAATAAGCAACATAATGAGTGTGAGAAGGAAAAAAAGAAGAAGAAACCAGGTTCACGTCGCTTCTCCCATCATCGTCATTGTGCCTGGATGTCACAACAGCGTTCCGCGTGATTATGTCAGCTCCAGCCTTCCCCGGCTCCGAGTGTTGGCAGGTAGGAGGGCTGCTGGCAAGAGGAAGGGTGTTAACCTCAGGATCCTGGATCCGGTCCAAGGCTGGTAATTACGTTCTGCCAGCCAAAATTCATCCCGTAATTTTAATTGGATGAATCCTTTCTAGCCCTACTGCTAGGCCTGTCAAACTGTTGCCACGTTTCACCCCAGAGGTGTCTGTGTTTTCCTTGCGAGAATCAGGCCCTTTGAGGTTGGGCTTTATCAGTTTAAATCCCCCAAAGTAGTGTTCTGGGATCTTATGGAATTAAATATATACTTAGGTGG
Source organism: Microtus oregoni (assembly GCF_018167655.1). Taxonomy (NCBI): domain Eukaryota; kingdom Metazoa; phylum Chordata; class Mammalia; order Rodentia; family Cricetidae; genus Microtus; species Microtus oregoni. The sequence continues at coordinate 596 of NW_024544794.1, forward strand.
ATATATAGATATAGATATAGATAATATGTGATATATATATATATATACATGAATCTGCACAGAAATGCATGATAAATAAAATAGACACATATCATTTTTAGCGTTTAACCTCCACATTCAGCAGGTCATTCTGATTGCTTTTAAGCCAGGCTTTTGTCTCTCACTTCCCTCTTCTTTTTCATTGAGAACTTTTGTTACCCGTAGCTTTGGCTTCCGTTTTCCAAGATGTCTTGCAATGCCCAAACTGTCTTCCACGGTAGAGCAAAGAATTGAGGCCCCTGGAGTCCCCTGGAACGATAATCTGATGACGGTGAAAGTGTTGCCAACATCCCTTGCAATCTCTCCCTAAGTCTCCGGAGGACAGCAAGGACACCCAATGCTGTCCGGACAGTGGGTTTCCCAGGAGGTGGCATCCTGCACCTGCTAGCGCTCTTGGCTCTTGGGGAAGCTCTCTCTTACAGGAAGGGTCATGGGGTGTGAAGTGCAATAACCAGGAGGTAAATCTTCATATGCCGGTCCAGAATGCCAGTGAAGAGAAAGTGGGCTGTCTGCCCTGCTTGTACCAACATCCCCCTTGCCACGGACACAGGTCTTCGAGAGGCTGAGCAGCAACTTAACACCCTGGTGTGCTCACAAGCGTGGAGAGGCGCCATTGATGTTGGTGTGTCTCTCCATGGTGATCCTGCCTATTTTTCTATTGACAGGAGCTCTATGCTCCTCGAGAGGCTCCTTTTATACTTTTGTTTTCTTTGGAAGGATATTCCATACTTGTTGAGTCTTTGTTTCTAGTCCTGAGTTCACCTGCTGGTTGTTGGTACTTTGGTTTATGACGCCTGTTCAAAAACAAATCGGCCCTGGAGTAGAGGATCACTGAGATGCTCAAGCCCTTCGGTTCCCTGTTCTTTCCTCTCACTGGTTCTGGGTTACACTCCTAGATGGAAGACACTTCATTCTTCTTTCTCACTCTTCCAAGTAGGCATAGCTTAGCTCCTACAAGAGTCTTTCCTGGTCCGTATGAACTGAAGAGGATAAAGACATCCTCAGATGGGGCTCCATGAATCCACCTGAGCTCAGAGCCAGGACTGAGGTAAAAGTTCTTTGGTTTTCTTTTATGCTTGGGACTTTTGAAATAGTTTAAAGGACAATTTAATGGATGCTGGGTCTTGGTTTCTCTTCTACTGCTGTGATGAAAACCCTGGACAAAGGCAACCCAAGGGGGAAGGGGTTTATCTGACTCCTAATAACAGGGAAGTTACAGCGTCAGGGCTTGAGTGAGCTGGTCACAAGGCAACCATTAGGAAGAGAAGGGTGGAGTGAGGCATGCCTGCCAGTGTGAGCTTTTTGAGCTATCTTATGGAGTCCAGGTTCCCTGCTCGGGGAGTGCTGCCAACCGCGACTAAGATGGGTTTCCTACAACTACTTTAGTCAAGACAATCCCTCAGGCGTCTTCTCGAAGGCCGACCTGAGTCCGGACACTTCCCTCCCGGGTGTCAAATTGACGATGGCTATAAGCACCACACACCATACACCTGTTTCCTCATTTGCTGTCATCTGTCACCCTGGAAGAAAACCACGAGGACAATTTCCCTGGGCAAGACGGAGATCCAGTTCCTAACGCGACCTTCATCTTGGGAGCTTTTACCTTCACCTCTACTTCTTGCCTGTGCCAATTTGTGTTTCATCCTGACCTTTTGCCTCTTCCTGGAATGGGAGGTTTTGCTTCTCTCTCTTAGCCATTGCTCTAGGATATTCAGCGAAGAAGTGTTTCTAAAGGCAACTTGAAACTATTTTCATTGTCTCATGTTACGGTCTGTGTGTCCTGTTACTCATGAATTAAATTGAATTTTACTTCATTTCTTTAGATGATATATTTTCGTCTTATGTGTGTGAATGTTTGCCTGTACATACACATGCCACTTCCCTGTGCGGTGCCATCGGAGGCCAGGAGAGGGTCTTGTGTTGTCGGGGTTTCTGTCCTGCCTGGTTCCCGCAGTTGTTAAGTCCCAAAGAAATCACACAGAGGTCTGCATTAACTATAAACTGATTGGCCCATTAGCTCAGGCTTCTGGCTTATTGACTCTTACAAATTATGTTAGCCCATTATTCTTATCTGTGTTAGCCACATGGCTCAGTACCTTTTTCAGTGAGGTAGTCACATCTTGCTTCTTCTGTGGCTGGGCCAGGGCTGTGTCCTCTTTCCAGAATTCTCCTGTTTTCCTTGACCCGCCTCTACTTCCTCTCTGGTTGTCCCACCTATACTTCCTGCCTGGCTATTGACCAATCAGCCGTTTATTTAAAATATAATTGACAGAATAGAGACAACTCTCCCACACCAGTCTTGGGCTGGAGAAATGACGCAGGAGTCAAGAACACTAGCTGCCCCTGAGTTCAGGTCCCAGCCCCACCCACATCGGGCAGCTCACAACTACCTGTAACTTCAGCTCCACGATGCCCATTTCTAGACTCCCCAGGCACCCACTCACACACCATAAATATAAAACCTTAAGAAAAGGAATCTTGATGTCCGTAATGATGCTGCACCTTCTAACAGAAGCATGCCCATCACCTATGCATCAGAGCCTTGAATAAGGAAGTGATGTCTAATCTTTCCAGTATATTAAGACAACTAAAATCTATTCAGCCTATTAAAATACAATGACATGAATGTTCAGAACTAGCTATTTCTTCCACCTTAATATTCCAAACTGGGATTTGTAGTTGGTTCCTCTCTTCGTCTCAAGGACTAGCACGGCAGAATACCAGTGCCGTCATTAGCTGAACCTGGGGTCGCTTAGGCATCAGACTTACGAAAAACCGTCCTCACACATGCAAGTAGCTGAGGGCCTCCCCCTCTAGGATCCACCAGTTCCTTAATTCAGCTCTTGCTTTTTGACCCTTTCCGGCGTTTCTTAGGAGGTGGGGGTCTTCTGGAAATAAAATAAAAACCATATTCTGTACCCTCTCTCTGGAGCTGTGTTTTCATTGCTATCAGAGTACTGATGAAAACAGATTTTTTTTTTCAGATAATCTAAGTTAAGGAACTAGAGTATTTCAAAGGCCGTTACGGTTCCACAATGTATCATTCTATTCAGAAAACTACCCAAAGTGCGCGGAACACACTGACCCCTAAGTAACAGAAACTTCCGTTATTGTGTGCCAGCTTCGACTGGGAACAGCCTGGCAGTAGCCAGCCTTCGCTGCGCTGGAAGACTCTGCTGTATTATTGCTGTCACCTTTATTCAAGGATCATTTAATGTCTCTGGGTGCACGCAAATGAACGTAAGCTCTTCCAGACGCCAAGAAGGTCGAGTCCCGTCTACACGAGAACCGGGGGACAGAAACAGAAGTGAGGTTCCAGGGCTTTCTGCCTCCGGACCCCAAAGCCTGTCCAGAGGCGGCGTCCGGTGTTTGGAAAGAAATGATTTCTGGAGAGTATCAGCTGAGCCGCTCGTGGGCGGATTTCCAAGCTCGAGCTGCAAGAGCGTAATGGCTTTTCCTGCCGCTTTGTCTTTGGCTGTAAAGCTCGGTGGGTGAAGGAATTGAGATGTTTCTAAATGCGCTTTTCCATCCCACGTGAGCTTTTAGGAAGAAGTCGAACAGAGAGAGTTTGGGTGCCGCTGTTAATAACGTTTCCTTCCTCTCTTCTTGTGACTCAGTCACCACACCGCTCTTTGGGCTTGAAAGTCTAAGTCATGGAGACCTTTTTCTTCTCTTTTGTTTTGAGACTAACTCTCCCTGGGTAGCCCAGGTTGGCCTTGAACTGAAGGAAGGTCCTCCGGTCTCAGCCCCTCCCTCTCCTCAAGGGCAAGGATTACAGGCCTGGGCCAGGAGGACCAGCTTGTGAAAAACAGGTTTGAAAACTCAGTTTTCAGGGCAAAGAGATCTGTTAAGTTCATCTGGCCGTTCCTCCGACAACCTGGAGGGAGGCACAGCAGAGGGAAGCAGGGCTTCCAAGGGGGACACCACGGAAGGGCCCTTGCAGTTTGCCCAAGGCCCCTCCCTGAGCTCTAAGGCATCCTTTAAACACAGGAATCAGCTCAACTGTCTTTCTTAGAAGGCTTGAAAACCCCTTAACAACAGCATTCTTGCTTTCGAAGAGTTTTGAAAACTCTTCTGTGTTTTGAAGCGGGTGCTGAGGGGGCGTGGTGTGATCTCAGAACGCAAGCCCCGTCCGAGGACTAGAACTTCCTAAGTTACTGTCAGGATTTTAATCGTTGATATGCAGGAAAGTAAATATAATAAGACATTTAAATCTGAAGCCATCCTTCGGAGATTTTAATTAATACGCAAAGAGAAGTGATTCAGAACCCAGGAGGATGAAAATATGGGGAAGGAGGAAGGAGGAGCCAAAACTGAGGGGACAATTACAGGTCAGACATCAGGGAAAGAGGGAAGTGGTTCCGTTACCGTGTCATTAAATAGTGGGGAAGCCGGGAAGAGCCCTGCCCTACCCTGTCGGTTTTAACACGGCTGTGCTCATTCCTCTATTTTAGGCAAAAGGACCGCAGTGTTCCTTGTGGGGATTTTCTGAGGTTTCTCTATTGATTTTTTAGAGACGGCCCGTTTTTGTTCTCTGCACCCCGTCCATGTGTCTCTTGTTTTTTTATCACACGCTATACCGTTTAATCTAGGGTCATAGATTCAGAATGTCACAGACTCGTCCCCTGCAGTGGTTTTAGCCATTCATACTTTAAAACCTGGTTTAAATTAAAAATATGAATGCTTATGGAAACATCTAATGATAATAAATTTTGTAAGTGGGAAACAAATAGATTGAATATTTTTTTTCATTGTATGTCACCCGATTTTATTTTTTTTATTTTTGTTAAATATATTTATTTATTAAGGATTTCTGCCTCATCCCCGCAACCGCTTCCCATTTCCCTCCCCCTCCCCCGATCAAGTCCCCCTCCCTCATCTGCTCGAAGAGCAATCAGGGTTCCCTGACCTGTGGGAAGCCCAAGGACCGCCCACCTCTATCCAGGTCTCATAAGGTGAGCATTCAAACTGCCTAGGCTCCCACAAAGCCAGTACGTGCAGTAGGATCAAAAACCCACTGCGATTGTTCTTGAATTCTCAGTATTCCTCATTGTCCGCTATGTTCAGCTAGTCCGGATTTATCCCATGCTTTTTCAGACCTAGGCCAGCTGGCCTTGGTGAGATCCCAATAGAACATCCCCATTGTCTTAGTGTGTGGGTGCACCCCTCGTGGTCCTGAGTTCCTTGCTCGTGCTCCGTCTCCTTCTGCAGTATTACTCAGCAGTAAAAAACAAGGACTTCTTGAATTTTGCATACAAATGGATGGAAATAGAAAACACTATCCTGAGTGAGGTAAGCCAGACCCAAAAAGAGGAACATGGGATGTACTCACTCATATTTGGTTTCTAGCCATAAATAAAGGACATTGAGCTTATAATTCATGTTCCTAGAGAAGCTAAATAAGAAGGTGAATCCAAAGACAAACACATAGGCATCCTCATGAATATTAACCTTCATCAGGCGATGAAAGGAGACAGAGACAGAGACCCACGTGGGAGCACTGGACAGAAATCTCTAGATTGAATATTTTTTAATTTTACTAATTTCATTAAAAATTAATAGCTATTCTTCAGGCTTTAGTTATTAGTAGATGATGCACCTTGTTTCTGTGAAATAATACCTTTGAAGTAATTATTGAAGTTGTGGAACATATTATAAATTATTTAACTTAGATTGCCTAAGGCACTGGTAAATGTATAAGAAGGAAAGAAAGTTGAGTAAAAGATACTTTAAGAATTTATCCAGAGGGCTTGAGAGATGGCTAGGAACACCAGCTGCTCTTCCCGAGGACCCAGGTTCAATTCCCGGCACCCACATGCAGTTCCAGGGATCTGATGTCCTCTTCTGGTCTCTAAGGGCACCGGCATGCACATGCTACTCCAATGTACATGCAGGCAAAACACTCACACACTTTAAACAAATAATAAAATGTTTAGAAATAGAGCCAGGTGGCGGTGGCACAAGCCTTTAATCCCAGCAGGCAGAGGCAGATGGATCTCTGTGAGTTCGAGGCCAGCCTGGTCTACAAGAGCTAGTTCCAGGATAAGCTCCAAAACCCTGTCTCAAAAAAAAAAAATGTTTAAAGATGGAATTTTTTGAGAAGGGACAACCTTACTTAATTATTTTTTGGAGGACTGCCTCCCACAGAATAATTTATCTTCTCAAGTATGTCCAGGCCGAGAACAAACACCAGATTTGGAAAAACAGATGTGGTATTATTTATTTCTGCACAGGATGTATGTGCCCTGTGTGCTTGCGTGCATGCTTGTTGACCCACGCGGGGAGGAGCATACATACATGTGTGTTCCTGCGTGTGGAGACGTGAAGCTGATGTCAGAGTCCTCGATTGTTCGCCACCTTACACACTGAGGCGAGATGTCTTGTTGAACCCTGAGCTCCCGCTCTGGCTAGTCTGGCTAGCCAACTTCCTTCGGGATTTCCCTGTCTCTGCCTCCATTGCAGGCGTGACAGGCTTGCTACCATGCCCTCCTTGCTTTTAAATAGATTCGGAGAGTGTGGACTCCATTTCTCATGATCTTGGGACCAGTGGTTTACCCGTGGAACCATCTCCCCAGTCCCTGATATTATAATTAAAATAAATATCACAACAATGTAATTTTTTCAAATAAAAATTTACTTCTAATGGTTTTGATAGTGGACACATTAAATTCCAGCACTCATGAGGCAGAGGCAGGGGGATGACTGCTAGTCAAGAGCAATCCGGTCTTAACTTCCCAACTAAAGAGATATAGTGACATTCTACTTTATTATCAAAAGGTATTTCTTTATAGACATGAGTTTTCTAATAGTTGTAACGTGAATCTAATATAGTATGCCTATTTTATAGATTAACTTTGCAATTGCAAAGCAATTTAAAACTAAAAAAAAAACACCTGACGTGGAGTCCTCGAACATTTTAAGAGTGTGGAGCCAGAGCTAAAGAAGTAAATTGTCGTGTGCCTCAAGTTACTTTTCTGTTTTACATTTAAAATGTCTAGAACGTAAGATCCCAGGTCTCTCCCCGAGTAATCCTGTTTTAGTCTCTCAGACTTCCCATGCTGTGATGAGACACCACGACCAAAGGCGGCATGGGGAGGAAAGGGTTTATTTAGACTATACTTCCCCGTCACGGTTCATCATCGAAGAAAGACGGGCTAGAAGCACAAATAGGGCAGGGACCTGGAGGCAGGAACGGATGCAGAGACCATGGAGGGGTGCTGCTCACTGACTTGCTCCCCCTGGCTTGCTCAGCCTGCTTTCTTTTAGAACCCAGGACCACCAGCCCAAGGGTTGCCCTACCCACAACGGCCCTCCCTCAGCAATCAGTAAAATGTTCCACAGGTTGCCCTACAGCCTGATCTGTGGAGGTGTTTTCTTATTTGATTGCTGTTCTCTCTCCTCAGATGACTCTAGTTTGTGTCAAGTCGACATAAAACTAGGCAGCACACGGTGTTTTCCCCAAGATTTCTCATTGATTTCATATCTTGTTTTGTTTTGTTTTGTTTTGTTTTGTTTTGTTTTTTCAAGACAAGGTTTCTCTGTAGCTTTGGAGCCTGTCCTGGAACTAGCTCTTGTATACCAGGCTGGCCTCGAACTCACCGAGATCCTCCTGCTTCTGCCTCCTGGTGCTGGGATTAAAGGGGCGTGCGCCACCACCACCTGGCTCATTTCATATCTTAACAGCACGCACTCACCAAATACCTTTGGCTGCTGGGCACCTCTGCTGTTGTTGGCTCAAACTTTCTTTCTGTGTCTTCACTCCTGCCTCATAATCCCCAACCAGCAAAGTCTTCCTAAATCCTATGCTCTTCTGCATGGTTCCTTATACGGCTTCCCTGTTCCAGAATGTCTTTCACGAAGGAATGAGGCACCAATCACACCCCGTTACTGTATCATTTCATAACTACTTCTCCTGTTTGAGTAAGAATGAGATTATCTTTCTTATAATTAGCACTCCGTCCAGTCTGGAATCACAGTGACACTTTGAAAACTTGTTGCACATGCAGACAATGAATTAAGAGACTAAAGACAAGATAACGGAGTCCTACACAGTGGGGAAAAATAATGACACCTTGGAATTTGCAGGCAAATGGATGGATCTAGAAAACATCGTATTGAGTGAGGTAACCCAGACCCGGAAAGACAAATATCATATGTACTCACTCATAAGTGGCTTTTAGACATAAAGCAAAAAAAAAAAAACCAGCCTACAATTCACAATCCCAGAGAACCTCGACAACAATGAGGACCCTAAGAGAGACATACATGGATCTAATCTACGTGGAAAGTAGAAAAGACAAGATCCGCTGAGTAAATTGGAAGTGTGGGGATTATGGGAGAGGGTGAAAGGGGAGGGGGGAGGACAAGAGGGGAAGAAATATATATATTTCATTGAAATCAATAAATATATATATATCAATGAAATCAATAAAAAAGAAAACTGCATACATAAACGATTACGTGGATGAATAAATGAACCAGTAACGTGGTGAATGAGATCCCTCAGCCTTGCCGTTGCCTTTTCTGAGATTTATTTTTTTATGTGTATGAGTGTTTGCTTGCATGCATGTCTAACACATTTACGTTCTGGGTGCCTGAGGTGCTCAGAAGAGGGCGTTGGATCCCTGGCTCTGAAGTTATAGGCAGTGGTAAGCCACCAGGTGGATGATGGGAGCTGAGCCTGGGTCCTCTGCAAGGGTAACAAGTGTTCTTAATTGTGAGCCGTCTCTCCGGTCCCCAGCCTTGTCGTTATTAGTATTCTGGTGTGAAATACTTATTAACTACAGCAGCGTCTCTCAGTCTACCCACTAAGAAGCAGCTCCCTCACCCACCCAGCTGACTATAACAATGAAAAATCCCAGGCATCTGTGAAATCTCCGCGGCCACGAGAACTCCTAAAGTAGATGGGCTAATGACCCGGTGCAGAGAATCGGGTAGATCGTGTGATTAGAAACGTGTCTGCTTCCGCCCGGTTCCTTTTCTCTTAATATTTGTCCTTCCCAACCTTCAAATTCAACTCTTGGTTTTCTCACAAACAATCTTACAACATGAGGCCCGAAGCAAAATTAATAGAAGTATAATTAATCGGATACTTAAAAGCAGCATTCGGGCTAAAGATGTGCTCTTCTATAAAGATTCACCTAGTTCATCAACGCCCCTTAAAATCTCGGGAACATCTGTGGGCAGACACGGCCTGATACCATTTGACCTTAACTGGTGCAATCTAGCAGCTTCAGAAAGTCTTTCCTAAATGCCGCTTCCTAGCGCCATCTTGTGGATCCTCTAGGAATTGGCTGATCTCTGATGAAAACGAAGTTATTTTTCCAGAAAATGAGTAAAGGCGACTATGTTCTTGAAATGTCCTTCTAAACTCCGAATTAGGGATGCGGTGAAATTTGACCTCAGGTTGGTATTCAGTACGGCTTTCCCTCTGCCCGTGGGAAGTCAAGTGACCACACAGGTCCATCATCTTCATGGTGGCGCGGTGTGTGAATGGCCGTTCTGTACCGTCAGTGAAGTGAGGGTGCTCCGACAGCGAAGGTCACCCTGATGTACTTCTTGATGCTGGAACAGTTGTGAACACACAGGTACAACAGAACTAAAATGTCCTCGCGTGCTGGAAATCCTGGAAGAGCCGAGTGTTTGGGGGAAGACTGAAATCTCATTCATATCGTGAAGAAAACAGCCAAACCTTTTTTGAACTGCTAAATTCACGTCGGGGTACAGATTTACAACAGGTGCTTTTCATACTGCGAGATGTCAAACTTTGCTTCGCGATATCATTATAAAACACAATCGTGGGGCTGGAGGGATTGCCCAGGGGTGAAGTTGCAGGAGACCCAGGTTCAGTTCTCAGTACCCACGGCAAGCAGCTCACAGCTCACTGCCTGTTACTCCAGATCCAAGTGATCCCACACCAGGCCTCCGAGGGTACCAGGTATGCTGTCTCACACCAACATCCATTCAGACGCTCGCAACACACACATAAAATAAAAATTTAAAAACTCCCTTTAAAAAGTGTATTGCCCCTCATTTCACAGTTTTTCCTGCCAGGAAGTTCATCCTATGGCAGCGTCTGCATTAGACTCAAAAAAACGCTGATCAAATCCTTCACTGTGTGACATCTGGCCTCATCCCATCTTTGATACAACTCTACTCTAGGAGAAAAATCAAATGGAAGGGAGATGGTGTCAAACATAATAGTCTGGGTGGATCTTCTTTTTTAAATGTGAATTTTACCTTTCTGACCAAAAGGAAAACTTAATTTAAACAACTCAGAAGCATGAAATGCCAAGGACAACATGGGAAGCTTACATGGGATTTCTGATACAGGAAAAGCGTTTCTACTAACAAGTGTAATCCAAGTCTAATGGCAGGGCTCGGTGACTAAGATACCTACATTTCCAGGGGACCTGGGTTCAATTCCCAGCCCTCACAAGGCAGCTCACGACAAGGCAGCTCACGACAAGGCAGCTCACGACTGTCTGTAATTCCAAGTCCAAGGGGTCTGATGCCCTTTCTGACCCCTGTACGCAGGTGGTGCAGATATACAAGCAGACAAAACACGCACCAGTGCAAAATGATTGAGAAGTCTCTAGGCAAAAATGTTAGATTAAAATTCTATTTTATTTTCTCAGTCGAGTAGACAATCTCCTCATTTTCTCTGTGAGATAAACCAAATACAATACAAGGAGAGCAAATACAATTTTACAATTTTTTTCCTTGTTCACCTCTTTTATTCTTTTTAGTAGAATTACTAAGAACTGTTAAATAAGCCAGACGTGGTAGTAAACACCTTTCACACCAGCAATGGAAGGCAGAGGCAGACAGATTTCTGTGAGTTCAAGGCCACCCGGCTCAATGGAGTGAGCTCCAGAACAGTCAGGGATGTTACAGACAGAAACCTATCTCAAATGAGAAAAGAAAGAAAGAAAAAAGAAAGGAAGGGAGAAAGAAAGAAAGAAAGAAAGAAAGAAAGAAAGAAAAAGATTCATTAAACAGGTTCAAGCCTGAGACATTTGTAAATCTAGGCTCCTTTACTGTAGGAACTTGGAGATGGGAATAAAGTGTTAAAAAAAAGAGAGAGCTGGTCCCACAGGGTTAGCACCCCATTGTTCTGACTGTACAGTGAACTATTTCTTGTTACAAAGCATTTGACTGTCTTTTCCGTCTGTGGTTGGAGGCAGCTCCAGAAAGCAGATCTCATCACTGGCAATGGTTACGGTATTTTCTGGTTCTGCTCAAGTCTTTCTACCTCTGTTAGAAGACTGTTACAGCTGTGGACAGCTCGCTCCAGCACTTGGAGTTCGCAGAGATGCCCCTGATAGCTCTAGCGGAAGAAACTTCAGACCTGACATCACGGAGCAGTGCTTCTCTCCCAGGCTTTCCCCAAGCATGGTCATGGGACCAACAACTCCACTTTTCCTCAGCTCAGCTTCCTGGCCTTTAACAATATGGGGCACGGGGCGGACCAGACTTTAGGCTCTTTAATACTTTTGGCTTAATAGATTAAGACTCTGTGAACTACATCCTGGGGTAAGAGCATAGCGTCTCTTGGGTGTTTGACAGTTTGAGTGGTATGTCTTGCATAACTTAGGGATCTAAGAAGGCAGCCCTGCCCCTCCCATCCCACATATCAGGAAGTGTTTGTCTCACTTGATAATACTTTCTTGGAGCATATAAGGGTGTCTTCTAGTCCTGCACTTTCCAAATCAAGGCTGTACTTCTCTGGAGCTTTTGTAAAGATTTGTACGTTTTGTAAAATGTAAACATTCAGCCTTATTTAACAGCCTCTTCCTGAAATGGGCCCATAGAGAATTTATTCCTTCCCATGCCCCAAAATCCAAATAGCAATGTTGTATTTTTCTATATGATGCACTGCCTTCTTCTACATACACAGTGGCTATATCACTTTGATGATTCTGGGGGTCGTATTTGTTTCTGTTTTGTGATGGTTGTGATTTAGGTAGCAGTTTCTTCTTCTTCTTCTTCTTCTTTCTTCCTCCTCCTCTTCTTCCTTTTCCTCCTCCTCCTCCTCCTTCACCTCCTCCTCCTCCTTCATCTCCTTCTCCTCCTCCTTCACTTCCTCCTCCTCCTCCTCCTCCTTCTTTTAGCAGGATTGATTTTTGGTTACTGCAGCTTCAGGAATGACGTTATCTGTGCTTTAGCCTGTCCCCTGTCCTGACGTAGAAGCCATCCTTGGGAAGGAAGGCTCCATGCTTTCCCTGGATTTCTTTTCAAGCTCTCTCTCTCTCTCTCTTTTTTTCATTGTATTTGATCATACAATAACATACTAAGGGCCTCTGCACTTTCTCTTATACAGCAAAATGGCCTCTCACCCACAAACGAGCCACCATAGCCCGGTAACCGAGTCCTTCAAAGAACCCAGGCACCTCCTGTTCTTAGGACTATAGCTGCCCTTTCCGAGGTTGCCATGCTGAGCCAAGGGAAGCGGGGACATCTCAGAACTAAATGCTAGTGGGTTCCCCCGGCGACTGTGCTCCAACATGTGTTTCCCGTGACAGCATACTCGATGGTCAGTGGAACTGAAAGCTGTTGAGTGGGAGAATTGTTCAGAAAGGTGGCAGAGCATGGAAGTTAGCTTTGGAGAAGCAATGAGAAGATGCGTGCCCAGAGTGGAGCCCGCTGCACCAAGACAGACAGTGAGGACAGACACTTGCACCTGCTGCTAGGCTTGCCCCTCACCTTAGCCTTCTGCCCCTGAAACAGGACAGTAACTTTAAACCTGCCAGTCCTGTGTCCAGAGTTGAATGCCAGCCACTACTGGGGCAAAGGTGAACAGTCGGTTCAAAATCTAAGTTTGCCAAGGTGTTAATCCTAACCTCTGGACATACTATACTGGGTATACTATACACTGGAAATGTTGGTGATGACATACTTTATTACACTTAAACATGAAGTTATATTATCAGATATTTTGATAAAAATATCCAAAGACTTCTGGAAATTTGATTTTATACCATTAGGATAGCTTCATTAATTTTATTGGAGGTATAAATTTTAGTTTATGTCATTGATTGTTGACAAATTTGTTTCTATTTAACATTTCATGGAAAGATTTTTATGTCATTGGTATTTTTCCCTTAATCTTCCGTGCAATGTAATTTTATCTTATTTAAAATTAACCCTAACTAAATTACTAATCTACTTTTAAAGTTTACTCAAGAAGTACTTTTAAAAAGCATTATCTGTGCAAAATATTAAAAAGATATCATGCCTTGTAAAATCCCCCACCATCTCCTTCCCCTTTAGCCCAGGCTTCCTTTTGAAGACGCCTTGGCCAATGTTTCTGCAAACTATTTTTGTTTGAAAATTTCAGGGTGGAATCGTTGTTTTAGATGAGGGACACTGTATTTGCAATTACAGCTTATACAGCAAAGAAAACCAAAAATTCGCCTTGGCATCAGTTTGACTCGAGGTCAAAATTAGATTTCCTCTTCCTACAGCGTTCGAATCAGAAGCCCTCTTTCTGTAAGCAGACAGATTTCAGGTTGGTGACGTCAGACGCAAACTGCAAAACACGCCGCCCGGGTTCTAGGGTAAGAGTATAATTTTAAGTAAGAAGCTAACTTAATTTTGACCTTATCTTTAAAGCTGTTTTTCATCTTGGTACTTATGACGTTTTTTAGACTTTAATTCAATAAAAACAGTGGTTTTCGAAAATTTCAGACTAACGCGATTAGAAGCCGAAATCCTTAATTTTTCACTTCAGCGGCGGGGGTGGTGGTGGCCATGATGTCATTAACTGCAAAGTAAGGTATTGGGGTCTATTCTGCTGCACAGCCCATTGTGTGGAAATATATCTGAAGAGAGATAATTCCTGCCATTTTCCCTGCATGTAAAATTGTCTTCTATAAGGAGGCTTTCACGGGAAGCATCCATAACTCATTCTTAAGTAGCCCTCTTCGTGAAAGGGTGTGGGGCTGGGTAGGAAAATCACTCCTTACTCCGGTCCACTCACATCTGAATGCATCCCGCCCCTTACCGTGGCATCTCGCGATCGACTGAGAATTCCACATTAGTTCCTTAGCGTGTTAGGCTAATGTTTATGTATGAAGTCACAGATCACTGAGCCGAAAAGGATCTGAAAAAAAAAAAAAAAAGCCCTCTGAAGAGCGAAAGAAGTGCTGGGCCCACAGGAAGGAAGTAGGCGTCACGAGAAATAAAGAACCTTGAAAGACAGGTCCAGCTAGAATCTAAGATTAACCTGCCTTGTGATCGATCGGCGGGCGAGAGTCACGTGACATCATTGGCTGCTAATTGCCCTCGCGGACGGTAATTTTAGCAGGTGGACTAGTGAGGTGTACTTTAGTATCTGGTCAGTTTTCCTATTCCTTTTTTTGGCTTCCTTGGTCCTTGTCTCAAGAAGAGATGCTGAGGCTTTGTGTTAAGAGAGTATCCACAGCTCCCTAGCTTCTCCCCAAGATCACCAACAAACCTGGTACCAGGGATACTGTGTCAAGTTCCACTGTAATTCATTGAAAAAGCATTAAAAGTAACGGTTAGTCATATGAACAATTTTTACTAAGTAGAGAAAAATGAATATGCCACTTAAAAGAAGGGCTTCCTACCGGGACTACATACATTAGGCAGCACACATGTTTAATGTACTGAGTTCTTACCTGGAACAGTACTTGTTGACTTTCCCTGATGGAAAATCTCAAGTTCAAAATCAGAAACAGATATATTATAAACCCCGGGTGCTTATCTTCACAAATGGCCGCGTGTGTGGCCATTTTATTTCGTCTGGACATGTCTACGTGTTGGCTTCCCATCCACTCTGCCCTTCCAAGTGTGTCTGCCAAGGGAAGCTCACCGGTTGCATCCCACCCATGAATTCTAGAAGGTTCTGAAATAAACACCTCTGCTCTTTGCATGACTTGTGCCTGTTTATCTTGGAGACTCTCTGGTCACAGCTCTGTCTCCATTCTCTCAACACTCCTGATCTGCTGGTCTGTGGTGTTACCAACGGCCTATTCAGGATGATGCTAGCTTGAAGATTCAGTTCACAAAGTGTCCAGGGAACCAATAGCCAGTCACAGACACTCTTTATTGTTCTAGAAATGAGAATCTAGTGTTGCTATCAGGAGACTCCATTACAGGGAAGAATAACTATTTATTGCCCTCCCCTTTGCATGGAGATTTTGCAAATGACCACAATTTCATCCCTAAAAGAAGTAATGGGAAACAGAGAGACAACCATCCATACTCCCGGCATTAAAGATACAGTTTCTAATTTAGATAACACTAAGGACATAGCATACACACCTCTATGAGTATATTTAGTAATCATCATGGGTGATATTTTACATCTTATCTTAAAATAAATGATGGTATGAGGTTAGCCTCCCTATAAATCAGTCTCCGATTGAAAAACAGATGCTTCGAACAATAAAAAGATCGCCGTCGTTTTGGAACACCAAGTACCACCTCAAATTCCTTTGAAAGTCATCTGTAGCAATTGAACTTTTAAATGCTTTGAACTTGGCTCTTCTAGATACTTGATAGTAATAAATTCAACATTTAAGTCGTACACTATATGATGCCATTAATGGAAAAAATGCCAAACAATGTGTTGCTTTTAGGATGTATGATGTTTCTTTTGTACTTTAAAAATTGGCTTTGCTGTTTATTTCCCCAATCAAAAACTTAAATTACAATGTCCCATAATATAAAATACTTTCTGTCATTGCTTTGTTGGCAGTTGAGACTATAAATGGCTTCTAATTTTAAAGAGTCAAAGATTTTTTAGTAGCTAGATGAATTATGTTTTGAAATTCCCATTAACTTATTCTCAAATGATGAAAACCCACAACTCTGGGAAACTGATTATTATGGGGGGAAAAGGCCTTGATTTGTCATTGTACCCAAATATGAAAGCCTGCATTTTGTAAGCATAAAAATTACATTCCCTTCAAAAAAAGATTTGCAAATTCTCATAGGCGCATAGCTTAGAGAATGAGAAGATTGTAATTTGAAAAATTACAGATCTCATTGTTTTTTTGATGTGTGAAACCTATAAACAAATCTCTGAAGATTGTATTGCAAAACTGAAATTCTCTTGTTTAGTTTTGTAAGGGACAGTACCCTATGTGGCTTACACAACCCCAACTTAAAAGGGAAAAAAAACTGCAGAGCAATGCGAAAGACACTCTAATCACTGCTCCTAATTACAAAGAAGCCAGCAGGCCGAAATTGCCGGGGTCCTGGGGCGAGTGTGCGGTCTAGCGGTCAGAGCATGGGGTTTCAAGCCAGCGGTCTGGATTTCTATTTTAAACACGGCTTTCAGATGTCTCCGCGACTTTTGAGCATGCCATTAACTTTAGTTTTAAATAAGAATCTGAGGGCTGCTCCTGATCATTATAAGGCGGTCTAAGGCCTCTACCCTGGGCATCGGCCTACCAACAAACAACAACAAAAACTAAAGCTAAAAAAGGAGGGACAGGTGATTGTCTGACTTCTTTTTTAAAGAAAACATCTTTGGCAACACGAGACAAAAGCCAGCGTGTTTTTTACGAGCCTTCGCTGGAAGGTAGGAGCACAGCTACACCCCTGCCCCGCTTCACACCCCTGTGCCCTTGTACAGTGCCAGAGCCCTTTGTACAGTGCCTTAACAGGAGGCTTGCAGGGCTGGTGACTGCCAGTAGCTTCCCTGAGAATCGTTCCTTTGTTTTTGAAGAACCGGCACCCTCACCGGAGCCAACGCTGCTCCTTTTATTCTGGCTGTTGCTGCCACTCCGTGGCACGGGTACCCTGCAGCCACAGGCCTGCTTTGTATTTTGCTTATGTGTGGCGTTTTTGATTTGTGTTTTTTTTTTTTAGGGGTCCTTCTGAGTACAATACGACAAATGACCATGTATGTTTTTCTTTCATTTACTGCATTTACAGTTCTAGGGATTTGCGTAGTAGTAAGTGGTTCAGATTCCAACACACGGATATAAATCAACTATCACAGAAATTTGCACTGGGAATAATTAACATTCTGAATTTGGGTAATATGACCCCCAACTTGCCCCCCACACACCACACTTCTTATTCTTTCCTCTGTCCCTTCTTCCCTTCCTCCCTACCCATTAACTTGCTCGCTTCCAAGGTTTAAGTACTCTGGATTTTTAAGTGTGATTTTCGTTTGGTTTTCAGTCCTAGTTCAGCCGGAGTGCGCTCTGCCGTTGGAGCGGAGCACACAGACCAGAAACAAAGAGCAAACGGAGGACTCGCGTGGGATAGTACTGCGATATGCAACGAGGCTATACAAATTTGGCCCGCGTTTAACCCCGCCAGGAACCTTCGGAACCTATTCTATTGCACTTTTTTTTTCTCCCTCAGGAAAAAAAGGGGCCTTTAAAACCACCAATTAACCAAGATATTGCTCTGTAAGGGGAAACGAGAGCGTGGCGGGTAAAGTGAAACAGCTTACAGACAGCTCCTGTTTTACGTTTTCCTGATTGGAAACGCAGCCCAGAATGCCTTGCAGAAGCACCTAGGGCGCGATGAAAAGGTCCGACTCTCCGGTGAGACATCACAGAGTTAAAGGATCAAATCCCAGCAGAGTCGGATTGGGCTCTGGCCTTGTGTAGGCGGAAGCTGAGAATCGGAGCTCTTCCTAAATTGCCCTCTGTGGAGGAGGGCGCTGGAACCTGGCCTGCTGGTTTGCAGAGGCCGATGTCATCATCTGCGGATCCCCAGAAGGGTTGAACGCGAAAAGCAAGGGAGACTAACGTACTAAAATTTCAAAACTTGAAGATTGGTTCATTTTCTTTAAACACCTGAGTGTTAGGGTAAATGCAGGTATTTATTTTAAATGCAGAGGCTTAACCAGTTCTAAATTTCCTGCCTGGACCTGTTCATTCGAAAACGTCGACAGGAAAGAAAAGGTCCTGGAACCTTGTTTGCCTATAGTTAAGGAAGCACTGAAGCTCCTCTTCCTCACCCCCCGAAAATAAAATGGAAACAAAAATACTCATAGCAGAAGGGAAAACAGGAAACCCTTTAAAATGTGGGAAAGGGTAGGTAGGACGGGTCATAGTTTAGAATTGGGGGCAAGGGTGCTCTTCATTCATTTCTTCCACACACCTACCCCAGTGATAAGCCATGATCCAGGTCTAGTATACCTACTTCAGTGATAAACCATGATCTAGGCCTAGACTATCTACTCCAGTGATAAGTTATGGTCCAGGTCTATCAAGTATACCTACTCCAGTGATAAGCCATGATCTAGGCCTAGTATACTTACTCCAGTGATAAGCCATGATCCAGGCCTAGTATACCTACTCCAGTGATAAGCCATGATCCAGGTCTAGTATACCTACTCAGTGATAAGCCATGATCCAGGTTTAGTTTACCTTCTCCAGTGATAAGCCATGATTCAGATCTAGTCTACCTACCCCAGTGATAAGCCATGATCCAGGTCTAGTTCGGTTGATACCTGAGAGTTGTATAAGTTCCCACGTCCTGTTGTTACCCTGTGTACAGTCAGCTCCACAGCACAGATTCCAGACCCCAGTCCTAGATCTGCTGAGCTGTATATGGATACAGCGATGTGGCTCAGTGCAATTGCATCCCAAAGATGACTGGAACATGGTCCTTTTGCTTCCTGAATGAATTACTCATCCTCAAAGCGTGCTTTCTGTTTTTGATGTCAAAGCCATTTCCCAAAGGTTACCATGGAGTCAGAAACAATTCTTTTATTAATGGACTTCTGTTTTAGCTTTTTTGTTTGGGGTTTTCTGTTTGTTTGTTGCTTTGTTTTGGTTTGTTTATTTTGGTTTTATGAGACAGGGTTTCTCTGTAGCTTTGGAACCTGTCCTGGAACTCACTCTATAGACCACGTTGCCCTTGAACTCACAGAGATCCACCTGCCTCTGCCTCCTGAGTGTTTGGATTAAAGGCATGTGCCACCACACCTGGCTCAGTTATAGTTTTGAACTTTAAATAGTTTTTATGCTACACTGTTAATCACAAAAAAGCATTTATTAACCGAGAACCTACAAAAATGGTAATATACCTACTAATTGCCATTAAAATATTTGCTCGTCGACATAAGATTTAAAATGGCGCCACACAGCCTTATGAACTCTCATAACCCTTAATATTAAATATTAACACCATTTTAGTGAAAATCATTACTGTTTAGGATTTGATTCACAGTGAGGGATATAAAGCCTCGAATTTCAGAGCTTGAATAGGTCAGAGAAGTTATGAAATACAGAGAGCAGCGGCTAGCTGGGGACAATGCCGTAGCAAGGCCAGCACGATGGCAGTTAAAGCAGGAGGATGGCAAGTTCAGGGCAGGAGCCGGCTGCATGGCCAGACCCGGTCCCAAAGCCAATTCAGAAAGCGGTCCGGGGCTGGCGGTACCCATTTAGACTATGGCTCATTGTATCACACTGGATGTTTTTCTTCCAGCCCCTGAGTTGAGTGATTGCTCCTGATACAACTTTGTATTCATAACCAGGTAAAGGAGGGGCGGGGACGCGTGCGACGGGAATGCGGAACTGCAGTTTTATGACCACTGCGCGATCGTTGCCTGTTACACAGTTAACGTGTTCATAATCTTTAACTCTTTTGTCATTAGTTTTGATTTTACGTTTCCTACTGCAAAATTACAAGTTTGGGGAAAGATGAAGTCGGAACTTCCGTGGTGATATAAAAATGAACACCTGTTAAAGAGTTGATTTTCCTGATCACGGAAAGGACTCGGGCAGATGTTTTTTTAACCAGTTCAAAGGAGCAGCCAAACAGCCGGTGTTTGAGAGCAGAGAGATGCTGAGGCGAATTACAAATAAAACGGAACAGCTTTGTTAGACAAGGCAAGGGAAAACTGGCACACGCAGCAGCTCCCAGCACTGACGGGTGAGGTCATTCCGGGGCTGGGAAGAGACCTGGAATCTGAGCTCACAAGCGTGTGTAACACAAGCACAGTTTTCCACTGAGCCACATCTTCTCTACGGTCTTCACCTTCTTGGCAAACAGCAGTCTCGAGAAACATCCTGGATCTCTCAACACTAGATCGGTCCCATTGTATTTGGTTCGATAATGTCCGTAAGTGTAGGGAAGATTGTTGGGTTTCTATATGCCTTTGTGCACACACTCATGAATGTGTGTGTGTGTGCCTCACTTTTTTTCAGACACTTTTCAAGACCAAGACTCCTGTAGAAGTTAGCCATTAGATTTCTTTCTTTTTTAAAAAAAAAATTATTTATTTATTTATTTATTTATTTATTATGTATACAGTATTTTGGATACCAGATCTCATTACAGATGGCCGTGAGCCACCATGTGGGTGCTGGGAATTGAACTCAGCACCTCTGGAAGAGAAAACAATGCTCTTAACCTCTGAGCCATTAGATTTCCCCATTACTTCTCCAGCCTTAGCCATTAAATTTCTACATTACTCATTTGAGTAAATTCCTCTTCTCTCTCCCTTCCTCTCAAATGTGTGTGTGTGTGTGTGTGTGTATGATGCTTGTATGTAGTGTGAGGATGTGTGTGGATGTTGGATACACAAGCTACGGAGTGAGCATGCCGATCAGAGAACAACCCTGGGCTTCGGTCCCCTTCTTCCTTCTCATCTGAAACGGTGTCTGCTCCTTGCTTACCCTTGTGTGGACCGCACCAGCTGCCCGTGAGCTCCCAGGGTTCTCCTGTCCCAGGCTCCAGCCTCACCACAGGGGCTTCAGCACCACAGATCCCCAAAGCCGTTTCTGTGTGGGTTCTGGGGGTTCACAGGCTTATACACTCATGCTTACACATTACTTGCTAAGCCATCTTCCTTGCCCCAATCTCACTATTCTTATAATTCATAGAGGGCAACAACCTGCTCCTCTGTCAGTCAAACCTTCTCTCATGCCAGCCACCGCTGTCGAGTCTCAAGTTCCGCCATAATTGTTCCACTTTGCCCCGCTGTCTTTCCCGCCTCTCCATCACACATCCACGTGTCTTAGCAGCCTTTGGAGCTGCGGTGTGTCACACAGGAGACCCTTTTGCTCAAACAGCTTTACTTATGCTCATTTCAATGAGTTGTGGGTCAGGTTCAAGGCTTCTGGTACACACACCATCAATACAGGATGCTCACCTGATATCTCTGCTACCCTGCTGTTGCCCAGCATTGGGGAGACCCTGCGGCTATGGTGTTACAGGACCAGCCCCTTCACGTGCTCCAGAAGCTCATAGATGCGGTAGATGTTGGGGTTGAGCCAACTCAAGGCCCTGGATCCAGGCCTGGATGGTAGCAGCTGACTTGGTCAGTTGACTCCCGCAGAGCAGGCAGGGCCAATAAGCATAAATTCTTACAAAGAAAACTATGACACAAGAATGATTATCCAGCCGGGCGATGGTGGTGCACGCCTTTAATCCCAGCACTCGGGAGGCAGAGGCAGGCGGATCTCTGTGAGTTCGAGGCC
Organism: Microtus oregoni; assembly: GCF_018167655.1. Lineage (NCBI taxonomy): Eukaryota > Metazoa > Chordata > Mammalia > Rodentia > Cricetidae > Microtus > Microtus oregoni. Next base: position 22,057 of record NW_024544794.1, read on the forward strand.
AGCCTGGTCTAGAAAAGCTAGTTCCAGGACAGGAACCAAAAGCTACGGAGAAACCCTGTCTCGAAAATAAAAAAAAAAAAAGAATGATTATCCAATTATATAATATACCATGAATATATCCACATAGGAAGAATATGACCAGGATATATAAGGATGTAAAACTGCCTATCTTAAAGATATTAATGAAAGTCTGTGGCTAAGGAATATGAAATTTGGGTGTGCGTGTGTCTGTTTATTTATGAGAGATTTTTATAAGACTACACTTGTAAAACATTGGCCCAGAAAATGTTTGGTTCAAATTAAAGATGGAACTGAGTTACAAGTTTAAAAATAAGTGAAACTCTAACAGCCTATACTCTGACAGCCTATACTTTGACTGATAGTATATACTCTGACTGACATTCTATACTCTGAACAGCTGTGCTAGGTAAACCAGGTGGGCTATGTAAGCCAGGAAAAGAGCTAGAAGGGAAAAGTAGCAAAGGTCACACAGAGAACAGACCACAGAATGAGAGAATTGGTTGTCAAAAGCACGAGAAGAAATTAAGAAGGCTTCCGGAATTTATATCTTGCCTAATTATCCTGTTAAAATCCATGTGGGGGGAAAAAAGTCTGCTGAAGGACAAGAACAAAGCACAGTTTCTGAGGGGAAGAGCACAGAACCCAGAACCTAACGGCAATTTGTAGTTGGAGATTTCTCTTTTAAGGCAGCAAATACCGACACGAGGATTTTGTTAAAGGAAATTCAATCACAGAGGCACGGGGGATGCTGTTACGGCTTCGCAATCACACAGGCTTAGGATGAAAGAGTGATGTTCAGAAAAACACCAGGTTTAAACTCCACACACATGCGTGAGAGAAGATCTCCTGACTAGTTATGCTAACAAACAGGGTGAGGGGCTTTAAAACACACATATTTATAAAATTAACAGGAAGTACTAGTATTCAAATTGCTGAGTTGAATGGTGTATTAAATTATGATATGAAAACATTTCTGTGATTTTAACACTTCCTCAGGCAACTTCCTCAGGGCCCCTAGGGCTTGGCATAGCCAGACTTTCATCACTGTTAATTCTTCAGTGCTATTCTAGGCTATCATAGTTCTTCATATGACACTTCGATAAACCCTTCATACGTCACTTTGATTTGTTCTTTGATAAACCTTCAATTAATTTGTAAGTTCAACATATCAAAATACATGAGTTAACCTTTGATTACAAAAAGAATCCCAAGGAGTATAAACTATAGTAACAAATTTAATATATATGGCTATCTGAACCACTTTTAAAAACTGACAAAGTAGATTCACATCACACTCCAACAAGCAAAGTCTAGGACTCATAGCTGTTCTCAGTCTAATGACAAACTCAGGCATGTTACATCAAGGTTCTCTTACACATTCAAGCACAATTTAAATACTTAAGCACTTTCCTTATACACTTCACATTTAAATCTTAAATCTAACATCAAATTATTTTAGTTTTCTAATGTAAATCACAATCAGAGACATCAGGCCCTCTAACTGTTAAAAAATGATTAAAATAGAAGCAATTACAGTTTTAGCCCCAAACCTAACCTATCCACATTAGAATATAAACTGGATTTACTCTACTACTTCACTACAGATTGGGGGAGAGAGAGAGAGAGAGAGAGAGACAGAGAGAGACAGAGAGAGACAGAGAGAGAGAGACAGAGACATCAATTTTAGTCAGGCGAAGTCAGATATCCTCAATAGTATTAGATATTATTGGTTGGAGATGAATTGCTACTTCCATGTTCATTCTGCCAAAACTAATCCACAGTGTCCTTGAACTTCTGTATGCACAATTGAGATTTTGCTTTGTTTGTGGTTGCTGTTGTTTTGAGACAAGGTTTCTTTGTGTAGCCCTGGCTGTCCTGGAACTCACTCTGTTGTACCAGGCATTTTTTGGGGGGGAGGGGCACCAACCATCTCCCAAATCATGACATAGAGACTTATTGGTTATGATTGGCCTTATCTTAGCTCTTATTTTAGCTCTGTTTCTCTTCATTTATGTTTTGCCTCAAGGCTTTCTGTCTTGCTTTCTGTACGTCCTTCTCTGTGTCTGCTGGCTGGCAGCTGTCTGACTAGGCTCCGGGGGCTCCCTCTCTTCCTCCTTAGTTCTCTCCTCTCTTCCTCTTAGTCTTCTTTCTCCTCCTATGTATTGTCTCTGCCCGCCAGCCTCGCCTATCCCTCCTCTGCCTAGCTATTGGCTATTTAGCTTTTAATTAGATCAATTAGCCAATCAGGTGCCTTAGGCAGGCAAGGTGAAACAGCAACACATCTTTACATAATTCAACAAATGAAGCATAAACAAATGTAACACATCTATGCACAGTTAAAGTAATACTCCACAGAATAAATAAATATAACACATCGTTACATAGTTAAGAATTCCTATCTTAACTATGTAACTTTGTAGATCACCCTGCCTCAAACTCTAGATTCTCCTGCCTCTATCTACTGGGCACTGGGATTAAAGGCCTGTGCCACCACTGCCTGGCTGCATTGCTTCAATTTAATGCTGCATAACAAGCTTCCTTGAAACCTACTTTCAGAAATAAGTATAATTTGTTTTGTTTTGTTTTGTTTTCTTCAAGACAGGGTTTTGCTGTAGCTTTGGAGCCTGTCCTGGAACTAGTTCTTGTAGACCAGGCTGGCCTCAGACTCACAGAGATCCAGCTGCCTCTGCCTCCCGAGTGCTGGAATTAAAGGCATGAGCCACTACCGCACGGCTGAAATAAGTATCATTTGATTGTGAATTATGATTCTCCAAGCCAAGCAGAGACTGACTGACTAGGTGCCTCCTAATCCTAATACTGACTAGGTAGCTTAAACTAAGGTGGTGGTGTACTCAGTTGGCATCTAGGCCTGGCCTGGTCTGTGGCAGTGGAACCCTGGTTCCTAGGTCTTCGTGTGCCAGCTCAGAAGACCAGGCTTAGGCAGAACCCTGCTCCTTGTGCTCTGTCCTGCGAGACATTCAAACTCCTTAAGTGACTGTCAGTCAGCGTCCCAAAAGGGAGCGAGTTTAGAAGCTAGACACAAGACTAGAAATGACTCCAAAATTTCAGAACATTCTCTCCTCTCTCTGCTGCTGGACAAACCAGTTAAGTCCAGTTTAGACTCCAGGACTGAGGATGTGGCCCTCAGCTCTCAACGAGAGGACCTCAAGAGGTGTGTAGCCATCTTTTATTCAGCACAGAGGGCTCTTGCTTTGTTGCATGTTCACACTGGCCTGCTATGATCTACTTCCCCCAGAAATCAGACATTGCTAACAGCTTTCAAATTTCACATTTTCCAAATTTCTGATGTAGATATTTTCAAAACTGAATTGCCTAATTCAAACAAGGAAGCGACGCTCCCATCCACAGTGAAGCTAATGTCTGGCTAATTTTTTGAGCTAATTTGCTTCTGTCCCCTGCCACAACTTCCAACTGGCTTCAAACGAGGATTAAGTTTTGCTTCCTGCTTATCTCTCTAGTCCCAATTTCATACTTACAGCATTGCGATGCTAACCCGGAAATGTCCAGAGGTCACCAGGTCCCAAAATGCCAGCGCCGAGATTGAGGTCAAAAATCAGAGCGTATGCAGGACAAAAGAGCTGTCAACTAGCAAAGGGTTCCACGTCCCGAGCAACCAGCCATTACCTGCAAAGGGTGGGGCAAAGGCTATTTCAGCAGCAGGCACAAGACCTGGTAGCTTAAATGTGGGTGTCTCCAGGGAATGCCCAAAACTGACTTGAGGACATTCGCAGGAGGGAAGGTTTGATGCCCCACCCAGGAGTGAGGGAAAACTCCCTCTTTAAATGGACTTAAAACCCCTGCGACAAAAACCAGTGTGCTATTATTTACAGATGGGAGCTCATTGCATTCAGCTGCAGCCTTAGTGATATTTTGTAACTTTCTTACTAGTCTTTGGCGAAAAGTCTTCCACCCTGCAGACTATCACAAGCGCTACAAACTTCCAAAGTGCTGCTGTTATCAAAGGCCCCGCCGCCTTTCTCAGCCGCTGACCCAGCTTCCGTCTGCACAGACACCCTCAATTTCCTGTCCACCTGTTCCCCAAAGCTCCCTGTGCTCGTGTGTGCGCTCCCTCATTAGCACATTGCGGTCTCTTTTTAGCTCTGGATCAATACTTGCGCTCCAGTTAAACTCCAGAAGGAACTGAACTAAGAATAACCGGAGGAAGCCAACCCGACCGCAGAGAAGAGCCGCGTTCTGGCCCCTCCTTGGGGTGCGTGAAGCTGCCACCGTTTAGGTAGAAAACTTGAAGGGATACTTCTTGAGAGATGTGCAAATTAGGACCCGAAGAAAGTAAGGGACTAGCCAAAGAGCGAGCAGAAGAAAGAGTGCATTAGGCAGAGAAAGGCAAAAGTCCCTGAAATCGGGATAGATGTGGTGTCTTTTAAATATTTAAGGCACCTATGGGCCGGCGTGGAAACGGGAAGACGATACTGAAATACAGACAAGCCTACGGGTCATATTGTTATCCTTTAGGTGAAAAGTATAGGTTTAACTTCAAATTATACATCACAGTGAGATCTATAGGTAGAAAGAAATTGGGGAAAGGGGAGAGTAGCTGAGGAAAACTGGGGGAAGCAGGACCGAGACTAAGGAAAAAGACGTTCATTTCTGACATACTGATTGTGAGACAGAGGCCCCCGGGAGGATCAGGGCTGCGTGAGACCCTATCTCAACAAAACAAACAAAAGCCCCAGACCCTAATCAAAACAATGGCATTTAGTCTAGGGGTGCTTCGGTGGGTATATTAGGTGAAGTTAAACTTATACATTAGGGAAAAGGTTCAAAGTTAGCAATATATTAAGTTCTTAGATGATGTAGTCCCTTTCGATAGTGGAATATATGTGGAGAGTCCACAGCTCAAAGCACAACCTGAGACTCATTAGCCGTGAACAAGAATCTGGTCATGAGCTAGGAGACTTTGGGAAAATGTCTAAGAGACAGGGAGCCTAGAGGTGAATCATGATCCAGGGTTGAAAGGTGAGGAAAGACAGCAGACCAGCTAAGCTGTTCGCATGGTTAGCTGGGTAACTGAGGAGCCCAGGGAGCACAGTGCTGAGGGAGACACTTGGGGATGGATCAGGGAGGAAAGAGGGTTGACGGTGCTGTTAGCTGGAGAACACTCACCCAGGACACACAAGGCCTTGGGTTCAATCACCAGCACCCTCCCCAAACAACAAATGGGAGTGTGCTTGCCTGCTTCATACAGCGCCGACAGACCGCACTAGAGGAAGGCAGAGGGGTAGCAATGGTGACCGACAGGCACAGTAACCATGGAGAAGTAGGCACCGGAACAAGACCAGACTGAGTCAGTGAATCTGTGAGGATTAAAGAGATTCAAGGAAATGGTGGTGGCTAGAAAAAAACATGGTTGGGGATACGGGGGAAATAACAACGTAAGACAGAAAAGATGGACGATTACTATTAAGATGGAATCTTTATGGGGAACAGAGACAGACAGAACACAAGAGAGGGTGGAGACCATCTCCTCGCTGTCTGGGAAGAGAGAAAACCGGTACACTACATGTGGTCATGTTTACAAGTGAGTGGTAAGACCAGGGCATTCCTACCAAAGAACCCAGTTCCCAGGATAAGATAATATTACCAGCTGAGAGGGGGGGAAAAGTTTGATTCAAAGCTGACCTTCAGTGTACAGAGGGAAGGAGGGACATTAAATATCAGTAATGGAAGGAGCATGAGATTAAAGACCCAGAAGAGAGCAACATGATTTGAAGGCAACCCTTGGCGTGAGAATTCAGCTTTTAACCCTGAGGTATTCTGGGTGTGAGAGAGAAAACAGCAAGCAGTGTCCCCAGGGAAGGGTCAGGAAAACTTAAGGCTTCCAGAGCTCAGACAAAGTCAAGCAACAGGTTGAGGTCACAGGGCAGTGTGGCAGCAGAGAGCGAGGCACGCGGGGCTGGGGCCGCTGATGCAAAGACCAAGAGGCCGGGAGAAGGCGAACAGAGGGCTCGTCCAGCATCCTCCAGGCGAGGATCTTCCACGCGAGGGTCCTCCACGCGAGGTCCCACAGGCCGTCACAAAACAGCCTGAGAATCCGCATTTCTGGAAGTTTGTGTGGGTGAAAAGGCCTGTGAGGCATGGTACTTTTTGTCCCTTAGAGCAAGGTGGCCATGACTTTAAACATAAGCTGTCAGCTCTTTCAAGTGATGTGAGTCTTGGGGCTAATTGTGCTCCTCAGTATTCCTGGCGTGCTCAAAGCTGCGTTCAGCCTCCAGCACTGGAAAAGCAAGCATGCTAAGTCTTAAGGTTCTCTCTAGTGAGTTGGGCCCCTTCCCACGCCTATTGCTGTAGGCCAGCAGGCCTGGTTCGTCCCCGGGTATGCAGAAGCCAAGGTCATCATTAGCATGTCCTCACCTCAGCTCATTCCCCTAGCATGGCAGTTCGCCTGGCATTTTCTACCCACGCCCATCTTTCCCAACCCCACCTCGCATGTCCTTGTGTCCTCTCCCTCTTCTGCACCGTCCCTTCTGTCTAGGTTCTCAGAGTAACAACCAAGGGTACTCTGTAACGAAGCCCACTTGATCACCGCTTCGGATCGTCTCTCTGCCCACCTCCGCTAGTTTGCTCTCACACGCGTCCTAGCTCCATTCCTGCAACTGCGCATGCTCGCATGGAAACGCGCTGGATTCTTTGGGCCAAAAGTTAGCTCTTGTGCAGGATGCATCTGCCCACAATGCTTTGTATCAGAAAATTCTGTCTGTTGGATGAATGTGTAGCATCAAACAACGTACACCTATTTTTCACCATAAAGATGTCTCCTCGTTTTCTTCCTGTCTTGCCGCTTACCTTCTTCCACTCTCTACGGAAGTGAACCCAGAAATTCCCTCTCCTCTGCATTCTTCCTTCAGGGTCCCTGGCTTCCCTCTTCAGCTCCTCACTGTCTCCTTCTTGTTTGCCCCTTTGCTGCCAAGTGAATCCGGGTTTTAATTTCAGTCCGCACACCTCTGCCCCAATCTTGTGGCTTCTGGCAGATGCTTCATGAGCTGTATTCCATCTCCAGCAACACGAGAGACAAAAGCACCTCCAATCTTCTTGTCTGACACCTCCGCTCTTCACAGAAACACACTGCACAATCTAAACAGAAAGCAAGCAGCAAGCGCTTGAGGGAAAAGAAAAGAACTTCCTAACAGTCTCTAATTTTGCAAGGGTGTACAAACGCCAGCACAAATTCTGGAATTACTACTTGTTCGGACCCATTTATCACATCAGGCAAAGGCTCCCTTCTCAGGTTGTGACTTGTAGGCAGTAATAAATGTTAATCTTCCAGTCATGAATGTGGAATCTACACGACTTATATGTTTAATGGTAGACCCGTGAGAATATGCCAACCTGTAAATGGACTCTCGCACTAAAATGCAGCCATTTTTAGCTCGGCTTCTGAGGCTCACAGACACTATGAAGCCCAACAATGGGCCCAATGGGAAAAAAAAATCAGGATTTGGTAGTATAAAGTGTTCCCTACTTATATTTCTAATTTCCTTAATGAAAATAGACAATGTTAAAATTTATAATTGTTCAAAAACCAATCCTATTCTGCATACAGCTTAAAGGATATTGTAAAATATATTCATTGTACAGTAGACTTGTCAAAAAACCGACACCACTGGGTTAGAAATTATGACGACACAGGGCACTCGCTTTTCCCATCTGCAAAATGGAGTAATTAATATTAACCACGCACTCTGCAGCTCGGAACAGCATTTGCAACATTCTAATAGTTGCGAACTTCCAGGCCCCGTGGGGTAGTCTCTCATTCAGGTTATTGTTTCCTTACTTAGAGGCGAAGTAGATACAATGGCTCGGCTGTTTCTTCAGCTCTTCTGTTTTCTGGGAAGGAACACCTGCCTGGAACGCACCTAAGGAGCGATTCCTTTGTTTTCTGATAATTAAAGTACGGCGGTGTTGATGGCCGACATCTGGATCCACTTTTAGCGCGCTCGCTGTGTTTTTCTGGTTCCTCGGAGACTCGGGAGGTATAAAGCAGTAGATGGGAATGTGTGATGCGCTTCATTTCGCAGCGGCAATTTACTCCTGGTTTGTTGTCTCCCCGCCACGGTGAGTGGGGGCCCCCGCCGTTGCCCTGAGCGCTTAAGGGAGCCGAGCTGAGCTCCGGAAATTTAATACGCTATATAATGCCTGATTTATTTTTATTCTGACTTTGACTCGACTTGATAAACTCGCCTGGGACCTTTGTGCAGAATCAATACCCAGGGATTAATTTTTTTTTTTTTAGTTTTAGACAGTTTTTAAAAAGTTTATTTTTGACATTTTTAGATTCATAGAGAACATTAAAGTTCACGTCTCCTGCGTCTAATTCCACTAGAGAAAAAAAAAGAAACTTAGGAAACCATTTTAATATTACATATCATTTCCACCAGAGCTTGTTTTCTTTCACTATGCACCTTGGTTTCAAATGATAATTTCTTAGCCTGTTACACACAATAGAACCTATTCTGACTATGTGTACAGAAAAGAGGGGTATTTAAAAAGTACCAGGAAACGCAGAGAGTCCCTGGGACGCCAGAGAAGAGTGATCTGATAAGCATGGTGACAGTCAACACTAACCAGGGTCAGCAGTACAGGGTCCTTCTTCTCCGTAATGGTGACCTGCAGCATTGGTTGGTGCCTTGGGTCATGTAAGAAGTCCTCAATTCAATCCTCAAAAAAATGTGGGAAGTTTATAGGCTGTGGATGTATGTAACTCACTAGTGACGTGCCTAAAAACACAAAGCCTCGCTTCTAATTCCAGTACATGAAGGACAGAAGGTGTGAGAATACCATGACAGATTCCAGATGAGTCAGTTAAAGAATGAGGCCTCAGCATTCTGTGAGTTCGAAGCCAGCCTGGTCTATAAGAGCTAGTTCCAGGACAGCTAGGGTTATTACACAGAGAAGCCCTGTCTCAAAAAACCAAAAAGAGAAAAAAATTAGGCCATGCCCAATCTGCTTTCTTTCCTCTCTGCTCTGCCCTCTTCCAGGTGCCTCTGGAGCTTCTCTCTCTCACACTCACCACAAACCCTCCCGCAACAATGTAGCACTGGCAACAGCCGATTCCTCACTATACCCCCGACAAACAGCACTCCTCTACCTTCGTGTTCAAGCATTTTATTTGAAATTCCCCAAAAGAAATAACTGACTTGTGATCTCTCTACCTCTCCTGGTTTCTTTACTAGAAGCCCTGACTTTGGCAATCCCACAGCCCTGTGCCCCTCTCAGGAGTCATCTTCTTCATAACGAAGAAAACACGGGGTCATAGACATTTTATCTCCTGAACTTCTTTCAAGAATGTTGCTTTTCCTTTACGGCCTATTCCGATCCTAAACCACTCACCGAAACCACCTTGACGTGCGACTGGCTGGTCTCCCTTTCAGCCAGCAACCTCGGTTCATGCGGATCATTGTCCTTGAGCTGTTGGGGTCGTTTAAGAAGGATGTTATGAAATTTACTTGCTTCAGATGTACAATGCAAACTCTTCTGACTGGGTGTACGGAAAAGAAGTTAATTGAAAGAAGGTAGGAAACCCAGAGAGTCACTAGGAAGCCAGAAAGCAGCGATGTGATAAGTTAATCATTTTCATGCTCGGAAGCCTCCCTCGACCTGGCCAGTCACAGTGGCTGTCACCAACACCGAGTCTGCTCGAGGCTATTCCCGTGGCTCAGCAAGGCCACTGCTGCATCTGCAGTTCAGCCCTATCAGAATTTCTAGCAATTATGAGATGATTATGGACATTGTGAAATTTACTTGAGATCTGCAAACGCCTCTGCTAGCAAAACGTCCCCAAAGATGCGGCTACATCTTAGTTCTTCAGTTGCATCCCTAAAAATGTTCTCAGATCCCAACACAAGTACTGAAAACTTTGGAAGTCTCACCTGTAGAGTTCTTAGCCCTTCCTGCGAGTGCACAGGCTGCTAACTGAGCTGGGTAGCATGCACTGGTTCCCTTTCCAACATCCAAACAACGTTAAGTATGCTGGGCTCTCTGTTCTGTCCCACAGCAAGAGAGGAACTACAGGAAAAGGCTCGTTCTCTTGTCTGGCTCGCTGGCTCATAAGCTATTATTAAGGCAGCGGCTTTGTCTTTTACCTTTGGAACTGCAACACTGAGCAATATGTTGGGTGTGAATATTAGGTGATTAAAAGCCAGGTCCCATGTGCTGTATCAGTTGTGGAGAGGACAGTCTAGATAAACCAAATACATATAACCCAAACAGAAGGCATAGCATAGGATACAACCCCAGAGCACTCTAGGGCTCCTTCTTTTGTTCCTACTTTAAGGAAAGAATGTTTAATTCCAGTTTTAGGATATAATGGGGGCACACAATTGTGAAAAGTTAAAGAAGAAAAAAAGCATGGCAATTGAGAAGATTAACAAGAGGAATTTCAATACTTCAAGATTCCCCCAAGTTGGAGGAACGGTTTGGGCTCCAACCCTGATCGCATAAAATGGAGTGTAATATAAACCTAGCAAGTGGTCCCACTGAGCATGTAATAAAGCCCTGGAAGAAGCTGACGATGCAAGCTAGGTATTAAACGCTGGCTAAGGAGACATCATTGCATTTCGTAGGAACTGCAGGAGGCGACAGGCCATGATTAGCAGAAGAGTACTTCAACAACAGCGCTGGTCCAGGTGAGAAGAACAAGGCCATTTGCCATCGTTCACCTTCGGTCACATGCAGTAAGCAGACGGCTGTTCAAATGCTGGCTCCATTAGTTATTACTGAGATGACCTTGAACGTGTTATGTAACCTGGCTAAGTCTACAGTTCCTTGCTTATTAAATTTATATAATGAGATGTTCGGTGTTCAGATAAATGACTGATTTATTTCAGCTGCAAAGAGTAAACATCCAGCCCAAATTAGCATAAATACATAAACTGTTACAAGATTACTGACTAGGTCAATGGAACAAAACAGAGATGTAGGCTCGTACCAATGTAGTGATTGATCTCTGGTAAAGGGACAGTACAATGCAAGGGAAGAAAATCCATTTTTTTTCCAAAGATGGTTGAGCATTTAGAAGAGCTAGCTGTGTATTCACCTGAGTGAATGTCAACATGGGACATACAAACTTCAGAAATGGTAACTCAGAATTTATCGGGGGCTTATATCTAAAATGCAAAATTATAAAATTCTTGGAAGATTATGGGGGGGGAACCCTACAAAACCTTTGGTTTGGCGATACCCTCTTGGTATCGAGATGATGTGTAGAAGAAAGAAGAGACCCCTGGTAGTCTAGTTTGCAGGGAGCTGGACAGAGTCGCCATTACAAGATGGCGTTGACATCCTGTCCCGTTGGGAGCTGCTTGTCCCCTGCTTCCCGCATGCATGGTGGATAAGGGCCCTTGGACCTATCCCGATGCAGTCTGGTGACAGCTGATGGTGGCAACCAATCACAGGGCGACCCATGTGCCTACTCCCTATATAAGCAGCTGCTTTAGTGCTCTCGGCCCCCCTCGCTTCCTGCTCCCCATCAACCAAGAGGCACTCCAATAAAGCGTGATCTGAGAAGAATCCTCCTGTGGTGGTCGTTCTTCTGGTCGAGAAGTTCGCCGCACTAGTTAAAGTCTTCCACCTGGTGAAAGACATTAATGTAGCTGCAACATTTTTTTTTTTTTTTTGAGACAGTTTCTGCAGGATACTTCTCCAGTGAAGGACTGGTATCGAAAAGAATGAAGAACTCTTACACTGAAACAAGGTATCAGATAAGTCAATTAAAAATGGGCAAAATGTACTCGAAAACTGTACTAGGAAGTGGGCCACAAGCTATTTGTGTCACATTTTGGCCTCAGAGAGGCCACACACCTTGCACCTGTGTCCCTAGAACTTGAGTGACGCTCACTTAACTCAAAAGCGATGGATGAGGGATACAAATGGCTCAGTGAGTAAAAGTCACAACACCAGGGCAATCCCTGCAATGTATGGAGGAAGAGGAAAGCGACCCCTAGAAGCTGTCACGTATCACCATGGCACATGCGCACCTGTGCCTATATACATAAATCACACGCATGCATGTGTGTGCTCACACAATTTTTTTCCTTGTGTGTTTGTTTGTTTTTAGTGTTTCAAGACAGAGTTTCTCTGTAGCTATGGAGCCTGTCCTGGAACTAGCTCTTTTAGCCCAGACTGGCCCCAAACTCACAGAGATCCACCTGTCCCTGTTTTCCAAGTGCTGGGATTAAAGGCATGCACCACCACTGCCTGGTCTGCACATCCAGTTTTTAAAGTAACAAGCAAATGTTTTGGTAGAGAAAGTTTTGGGACAGGATAGCATTCAGGTGGTGGCGTGGTTACCAATCACAGCTCTTACTCGGGTTTGCAATGAGAACAGACATAAAACTACAGTTTGGTAAATAAAGGAGCATGGCAAGTTTTACGATCACAGACTCCATGGGATCAAACTATATCCATATATATATATATATATATATATATATATATACACACACACACATATATATATATATATATATATATATATATATAGAGAGAGAGAGAGAGAGAGAGAGAGAAAGTAGGTGGAGTCAGAGAGAAGCATGTAACTGTCAAAGGAGGCAGATGCCATGGAGCTGTCCAAGAAGCAAGAGGTAACAAACCACGAGCCTCGTGGCAATACATAAAATAACAGAAATGGGTTAGTTTAAGATATAAGAATTAGTTAATAAGAAGCCTGAGCTAATAGGCCAAACAGTGATGTAATTAATATAGTTTCTGTGTGATAATTCAGATCTGGAAGGCTGGAAACTAAAAATCAGTCTTTATTTACAGCCAGGAGCGTAAATGTCTCTTTAGGAAAGCTGCACACATGGTACAGAGCTAGACTAAGAGAAATTTCTTAACCTGAGGGTGGCAGAGCTGGAGGCGGGGACTTTGCAAGGCTGCTGGGGCCCAGATGATTCCGTTACAAGCCCCAGACGTTAGAAATGGAACTGAAGAGGGTGGTACTTGCCCTGTTAGATATCGGTCTTACTTTGACCTGGTATTTCTTTGCTATTCCTCTATGGCTCCCTCTTGGAATAGGAATGTTTATATTGTGCCAATGTATGTTGGGGTATGTCATCTTTAAAACAAGAAGCAATGAGATTGCCATGAGTCTCAAAGGAGATGGTTTTTAAACAGAGCTAAGCTTGTTAGACCATGCAGACTTTTGAAGTTGTAATGGATCCGTTTTATATTATCAGATAGTTGTACACTACTTGGGACCAGGGCTACCATGTTGCCATTTGAATGTGAAACATTTGCATTCGCTCCATTGTTAGAACACTGGGTTTCCAACATGTGATGCTGTTTTGAAAAGTGTGGAAGCTTTAGGAGGTAGAGCCTTGGCGGAAGAAGTGGGCCATTCCAGGAGGGCCCTGGATTTTACATCCTGGTCCCTCCTCCTGTGCATTTCTTCTTGATTGCGGACACAGTGTAACTGGCTGGATTGTAACAATGTAACCGGATGGACTGTAACAATGTAGCCGGCTGGGTTGTAACAATATAACCAGCTGGATTGTAACAATGTAACTGGCTGGATAGTCATAATATAGCGGGCTGGACTGTCACAATGTAACCAGCTGAATTGTCACAATGTAATCAGCTGGATCCTCCTCTTCCTCTCTGCCTTTAGGAGCTATATCTCCTAAAATGGTGAGCCACAATAAGCCTTTCTGTTCTTAAGTGCTTTTATCGTGTTCTGCCATTACTACATATGGAAAATCTGTTCAGTGTTTTTTAAAACTATCAAATGTTCATCAAAAGCAGTTCCATCATTTTTATTAGCAACGCATGGGCCTCCTACCTTTTCCACACCATTGCCAACACTGGTTAGTAGATGTTGTAGCCCTACTAGTAAACATGAAGCAAAACTAGTAATGGTTTGGATTTGCATTTCCCTAGTGACTAACGTTGAGTGCCTGCTAACAGGATTATTGTCCATTTATATGTCTTTTGTTAAATGTCTATGTAGAACTTTTGTTTATTTTTAAACCTGCCCTATCTTCATTACTGAGTACCAGAAATGTCCATGTTTTGGGATCGTCTTTTTCACATTTGACTAATATCATTTGAAATAACAAGTTGTTTTATATAGCTAAAATTCAGCTTGTCTATTTCCCCTTTTGACTCTTTTTATTTCGTATTATTTACAAAGCATTGGCTGGCTGAGCCCAGTAACTTTCACTTTCCTATGGTGAGCCTTAGGCCAGAAAGTCTGGTAGCTTCTAGAAACTTCAGGAACCAATGCCATGGCTTGTCCTCTCAGTCAAGGACACTGGTATAAGAAAACAGAAAACCAAAGCCACTTCTCCAGAAACCTACCTGCCACTCTCTTTTGCTGAATTTTCTTGAGCTGGGAATCCTGAGAGGGTGGGCTGGCCTCTAACTCTTCCATCTTTTGGCAGTCTCTGCAGGACTGGGACTCTCCAGGCTGGAATGGCATCCTGCCATCCTGGATCTTCACAGCAGGCATCTCCTCCTCGTGGTAACTTGGGCTATGCAGAGTCACCAGGCTCTTGAGAAGACCTGCTATCCTAACCCTCTCCATTATGACTGTCGACACCGCTTTAGTCAACACAGCATTGCTGTTTTGAAATGGAAAATTGTGAGTCTTCCAACTTTTTCCATCTTTCCCAAGAGGGATGTAGATTGTATTTTGAATCTGGCTCTGTGCATCCCAGAACCAGCAAAACAAGACGGGATTTTTAATGTGGGTGGCACTGAATTAACAGATCGATTTTGAAAGAAGCAGCAGCTTTAGCAATCTAACATCTTCTGAACATTAGCTTTGTTTCTAACAATCTAACATCTTCTGACCCATGGACATTAGCTTAGTTTCTACCTATTTACATTCTCTTTAATCTTTAAACAGCTCTGTGGCTTTTAGCATGCACGTTCTACATTTCTTTCATTAAATGTACTCATCAGTATATTTTTACTAGAGTAAATGAAATTTTTATTACTTTATTTTTAGATTTTCCATTACCAACAGCTGAAAAACACTTGATTGTTACATATTGATTTTGTAACACGGCTCAACTCGTTTATTACTTTCAGTAGGTTCCTTAAGATTTTTCCATAGACAGTATCAAGGCATCGGCACAGATTTATGTCTTCATAAATCCATTTATGTCTGGATTCTTTCTTCCTTGCCTAATTCCTCTGCTTAAACTTATAGCGTGATACTGATTAGAGGCTGCAAGAATAAGCATTCTATCTTGTTCTATTTTTAGAGTGAAAATATTCTATCTTTTAGCCATTAAGTGTTACATTATTGTAGGTTTTCATAATGGCTTTTATTAGGTCGAGAAAATTCTCTTTTATTCCTGGTTCGCCAAATGGTTTACATCATGAGAGTATGCTATGTTTTGCCAATATTATTTGTGTATGTCTATAATATTTTTAGTTTATGATATTCATATGGCATATAATATTGATTTTCCGATGTAAAACCGATCTTTGATTCCTAGAATAAATCTCAAGATTTATTCAAGGGAGCAATCTCTTTGTTGTGTCCTTTTGAGACAGGGTCTTACTGTGAAGCCAGACTCGAACCCGTAATCCTCCTTCCTCAGTCTCGTGGGCACTGGGGTTATAGGTGCACACTACCATGCCCAGCTACACACACCACTCAGTTATGATGCATAATTCTCATTACACATTGTTGGATTTCAGCTGATAATATTTTGTTGACAATTAACTTGTTTTTAATTGATTATATTTTCTTGACAGTGAATCATGGATAATGTATTTAAATACTGTTAGTTAACCATTATATGCAGGGCTGTGCACGTGTGACCGTGCAGGGCTGTGCACGTGTGACCGTGCAGGGCTGTGCACGTGTGAATGCACGTGTGACCGTGCAGGGCCGTGCACGTGTGACCGTGCAGGGCTGTGCACGTGTGAATGCACGTGTGACCATGCAGGGCTATGCACGTGTGACCGAGCAGGGTTGTGCACGTGTGACCGAGCAGGGCCGTGCACGTGTGACCGAGCAGGGCTGTGCACGTGTGACCGTGCAGGGCTGTGCACGTGTGAATGCATGTGTGACCGTGCAGGGCCGTGCACGTGTGACCGAGCAGGGCCGTGCACGTGTGACCGAGCAAGGCTGTGCACGTGTGAATGCACGTGTGACCGTGCAGGGCTGTGCACGTGTGACCGTGCAGGGCTGTGCACGTGTGAATGCACGTGTGACCGTGCAGGGCTATGCACGTGTGACCGAGCAGGGCTGTGCACGTGTGACCGAGCAGGGTTGTGCACGTGTGACCGAGCAGGGCCGTGCGACGTGTGACCGAGCAGGGTTGTGCACGTGTGACCGAGCAGGGCCGTGCACGTGTGACCGAGCAGGGTTGTGCACGTGTGACCGAGCAGGGCCGTGCACGTGTGACCGTGCAGGGCCGTGCACGTGTGACCGAGCAGGGCCGTGCGACGTGTGACCGAGCAGGGTTGTGCACGTGTGACCGAGCAGGGCCGTGCACGTGTGACCGAGCAGGGTTGTGCACGTGTGACCGAGCAGGGCCGTGCACGTGTGACCGTGCAGGGCCGTGCACGTGTGACCGAGCAGGGCCGTGCACGTGTGACCGAGCAGGGCCGTGCACGTGTGACCGTGCAGGGCCGTGAACGTGTGACCGAGCAGGGCTGTGCATGTGTGACCGAGCAGGGCCGTGCACCTGCGACTGTGTCACAGGGAGTTTGGCTCACTTCAGTTTGCTTCTTTGTTCTTCAGCTCTTCTTTTGTGTTTCTCAAAGGCCTCAATTATCCCAGAGATACTGAGACTACTTTAAGATATTTAGTATTTGTTACAATTAATTTTCTTTCTAAACACAAGTACGTCCTGTTCCCTTCAACTTAGGACTGTTTCTGTAATCAGTTAACCTGGAGAACCAAACCATAGGACTCAAAAGCTACATTAGCAATACAAGTCCTACTTGAGCCTGGAGCCTGGAGCATAACAGTCCTCTGCCTAGTGAAAGGGACATGTGACTTGCAGAACTGAAGTCCAGACTGGCTTTCTTGGTGGGATTACAATAATCATTGTACAATTAACCTCCATTTCTTCTTAACTAGCCATTTTATAAAGCAATGCTTTGTAATAGCAATTGAATATTTTTTTGGTTTGTCTTACTTTTCTATTGCTGTGATTAAACAAATAAACAAACAAACAAAAAACATGACCAAGGCAACTTACAAAAGAAAGCATTTAATTTGGAGCTTACGGTTCCAGAGGGTTAGAATCCATGACCATCGTGGTAGGGAGCATGGCAGCAGGCAGGCATGGGGCTAGGGCTAGTGTAGTTGATGAGAGCTTATGTCTTGATCCAGAAGCACGGGGCTGAGAGCAAACTGAAAACAGCGTGGGCTTCTGAAACCTCAAAACCACCCCCATTGATGCGCCACCTCCATGAGCACACATCGTAATCCTTTTCCAACGGTTCCACCAGATAGAGACTAAGTGGTCAAATATGGGTCTATGGGGCGGTGCGGGGGGGGGGTCATTCTCATTCTAAACACCTGTTATATTTATTATGTCAGATGAAAGCCAATAGTTTATATCCAAGTCGATTGACAAATCACACGTCTCTGACGCCACTAAGAAAATGGTGGTTAGCGAAATTCACTACAGGAATTTTATTTTATTATTTGCTAAGTTGTTTCTGCTATAAATACATGAACTTTTGCAGAATATGGCTGGGAGGTGACTTAGTTGGTACAGTACCCTGTTTCTTTCTCCAAAGTGTGTGAGGACCTGAATTGGATCCTCCATCATCCACAAAATACAGAGAGCCCAGCGACCCACATACATAATCTTAGAGCTTGCAAACCACTGGGCTCCTTGGCTAGCCCAGTGTAGTCCACTCCATGAGTTGAAGCTCAGGGAGCTGCTGTCAAACAAAAAGTCAATAAATAAAAAAGTTAAAAAGATGGAGACGGAGGACACAAGACACTGCTCTCACCTCAAAGGAGAACTGAGTTAGTGAGCTGAAGTTTTACAGTATCAACATAGAACATCTTGCATAAATCAAGTCTTTCCAATACATCGGTTGAAATGTCAGGTGGAAAAATCTCTTTTCTGGCCCCTATGTAATCTGTGAACTTTCTTAGCTTCTGGGCGGGTTGAAGCTGATGCCCTGCTAAGAAGCTAACACATTCCAAAGGTCTCACCTGATATTTACCAGGAAGCTGGCCATTCAGGGACACTGGAGGGGCTAGAAAAGGCTAAAGGCAGCTCAGGATAGATTATAACGAGGCTCCAGACTTGCGACAGTATAACTTGTCCCCAGTCGCTCAAGTTCTAAGCAGTTTTTCACTCCTGCAGAAACTTCAATTTAAGTTTCGACTCCTTTCCAGAATTCTCACTCCTCACACCCAAAGTCCACCTCAGGCCTACACCGGTAAACAAACCCACGTTCACGTCCGCAGTATGTGCGCACACACAGCGTTAAAATAACACTTCTTAATTTAAAAAGAAAAATGCATAAACTGGCCCAATTCTATTCCGACACAATTAGACATCAGAAGCTGCTGTTCTCATAGCATTCCTATCATTTTCAAACTGCTTACAAAACCCTACATGGAAGGTCCTACAGGCTGTACACATCCGCTACAGTACATGTGCCAGCAAGCAGGGCGATCCTCAGTCTCCCCGGTGCCCTGCTCCCTCTACCAACGGGAAATACACACACTCTTTTTGCAGGATAAAGGAGATTGCTTCCGCTAGGGGGCACGCGAAAGACTTCCAGAATTACCCTGCTCTGTCCCTGACCACATAAACCTCACCGTGAACTCCTACACCCTACTCGATCGCGCAGCGACCCCGAGCAGCCGCTACCGCGCAGAAGCCCAAACCGCAGCAGACTCCAGGCTCCGGGCTCCGCGACTTCACTCCGAACTTCCCGGCGTGAGCCTCGTCCACCAATCACAAGCGTCCTTCCGCGGGCCCCGCCCTCTCCCGCCCCGCCCCCCGACGCACGCGGCGCGCTGACGCCGGCGGCGAGCCGGGGCCGTTGGGCAGCGGAGGCCCCGCCCTGGCCGCCCGGTGCGCGGCCCCGGCGGCTCGACCTCCCTCCCCCTCCGCCCCCGATGAGGTTGTTCAGGCGGCGGCCGCGGTCCCCGGCGCTGGTGCTGCTGCTCCTGCGGCCGCTGCTCGCTTCCTCCGGAGCCTCGGTGCCCGGCTCGCAGCCCCAAGCCATGAACGCGGGCGGCGGCGCGCGGGGCTGCTGCCCCCGCTTGCAGCGCTCCACCGTGCCGGGCTCCGACCCGCAGCGCTGCAACGAGCTGCTGCTGCTGGCGGCCGGGGACGAGGCGGCCCTGGAGCCGCGGCACCACGTCCTCTACTTCCCGGGGGATGTGCAGGTAACGCGGGCCCGGCCTCCCCGACACGCCCACGCGGGTTGTCACACGGGAGTCGGGCGGGCGGGGTGGGGGTGGGGAAGGGACCGTGGAGGCCGCGGTTTGTCTGTCGGTCCCGGGGCCGCTGGGGTCGGGGGAAGGAGAGGCGTTGCAGGGAGTGGGACACGCTCGCTCAGCTCCAGCCTTGTCTGGGACAACGGTGTGCGTGCTAGGCACGGAGCACAGTTTGGAAAACGCCGTCTCACTAAAATACAGCCGTTGATCCGTTACTGAAGTGTGACCTCATCTGTAACCCTCAAACACGGGGTGGAAGAAATGGAATGGCCAACCATGCTAGGGATGCTGAGGCCCGTTTGAATGCAGCGCGGTGCGGTGTGCGTCCTTGGTGTTGCTGGGTTCACAGCTGCAGAGCTACGTCCACGCTGGAGCTGTCCTGGAAGCCGGGTTTTCGTCTAAAACTGCGTTGTGTGAGGAATACATTAACCAACCACGTGAGAGTATCTGACTTGGTTAACAGGAAGAGGCAGGGCTCTCTGTCCCTTTAGTTGTGTGCCAGGTGTCAGTCACCCCAGGTGACTTGTGTGTCCTATGTTGGACAGCGCAGATCGCAGATCCAGAGAGCCTTTCCGTCGAGCATCAGCCAGCCCAGAAAGTTCTGTTAGCGCTAGCGTAGACGTGCAAGTTAGAATAGAACAACCGGATGCTTTCCCCGTACTAGGATTTGTTCAAAACTATCATTGTTTTAAACTTGGTACTTGAGGATGATAAACCTAACGATCATAGTGGTACTTAGTATCTTCTCTTGCTCTCAAACTAATCCATTGACTTGACTGGTTGACTGCTATAATGGGAC
This sequence comes from Microtus oregoni, assembly GCF_018167655.1. Lineage (NCBI taxonomy): Eukaryota > Metazoa > Chordata > Mammalia > Rodentia > Cricetidae > Microtus > Microtus oregoni. The sequence goes on from NW_024544794.1 coordinate 42,294, forward strand.
CTGGAAAAAGAACAAAACTCGGATTTAGATGTAAGGAAATCTACTCAGTTGGTGCCTTTGTACTCTGAATGCAACAGATATGTTGCCTCTGACATTAACTTGCAGAGATTTGCGACCAGCAACTAAATGCGTCTTAGTGGTGGTGGTGGTGGTGGTGGTCATGGCGGCTTCGTACTTTGTGGCGTGAGTGTGCCAGACAGAACATCCCTCTGTCTTCGAATGGGGCCCAAAGTGCTGCAGGTATGGTCTGAGTGGCGGCTTCTGTTGCGCCGTTAGCTTCCTGGACAACGACAGAGTGGTCATTGTGCTCAGTGTGGCATGTTTTAGAGGTTCCAAGGCCAAACTGCCTAGACCTAACACTCCCTTCCGTGCGCTTTAGCCTAAAGCCTGTGTGGAAGTCAAACCTCCCCTCTGTGGGCTTCAGTCAAGGTTAAATACTGGAAGAGCCCAGCGAGTGCCACCCCTCCTCCCCTTCAGGCACTGGAGTGCTCCAGGCGCGGACTTCTCTATGCCTTCACTCTTGTGGCTCTGTCTATTGTTCCCTGACAATATTTATTTCGTCTAGACATAAGCTGGATGTTTATGGATTCACCAATTGCATGCCAGTTGCTTCCTTTGATATTTAGTAGCCGTCTAGAACCGAAAATCTATTCATTCCTCCGCAGTCTTCCTCGTCCAAGTTAATGAAAATTCCGACTTAAGTCGCTCAGCTCAGAAATTTGAAGTCCTCCTAGGTGGATTTCCTACCTTATCTCTAACCCAGCGCTAACTGCAGCGCCTCCACCGTGCCTCTTAGTGCATCTAAAACAGTGGAGGTCTCCTTATACCGCCCCTTTCGAAACCCTCCATATGTATCTTCCTCCGTAGAAAGAGCCAGCGGCCCCGAGTACCAGGATCGCCAGTGTCATCAGATCTGGCTTTCCCGAAGAGTAAATGACCGTGAGAGTATGTCTTGACCTTATTCTCTGGGGTCATCCAGCCCTTTCTTAAGCTGTTCCCTTCAGCTGGTTCCTAGTCCCTGCTTAGTTGGGCTGTGTACTTTATTCCGCTGGTGCATCTTTAGAGATGTGCAGCTTCTCCTGGTGTAGCTCTCCTCTTCCTTCTCAGGTGGTTCAGAGGGTAGCTCATCAACGGCATGACTGTTTCTAAACTCTGGGAACCATGAAGTTTTCCGAAAAGATTCTTTGGCCCACTTCAGTGTAATCTGGGCTGGACCTCTGCAGTACCTGCAGGTCAGCAAGCGTCTAACTGGGCTGAGCCCTCCTAGGTCCACCTCACTGGGCATGAGCAGAGACGCAGCCTTTACCTACTTCCTGCAAGCATAGTGAATGCAGTTTATCCCAGTAAGACAAAGATTCGAAAGAAACCCCTTTTAGTCAGTTAACTGTAGTTAACAGCCTGGGTGCATAGAGAGTTTGACTATGGGGTGTCTGGGCCACATCTCAGGGTAGGGAAGCACCTGCCCATGGTTCTTGGGTCTGGATTTGATGTAACAGTAAGGATCCCAGTGTTCATTTTGCTGCTCAGGTCGTCAGTATTAACACTTTTAGCCCCTTTTTGATCATGTAACTGGAGCTGGTGGGGGCTGATGTTTAGATTTACAGCACCTGCTATGAGGCACAGCCTGAACTGAGTCAGCAAATCTGTTTCACTTGGCTCATTAAATAGTAATGCAAGCAATTGTATAGGTGTGGGACTTTGGAGTTCTCAATTATAATAAGCTTGCATATTTATTTGTTATTTCTCGATGGCTTCACTGTGTGTAGCCCAGGCTGCTCTTGAATTCTGGATCCAATCGGGCTCAGCTTCCTGAGTGCTGAGATTACAGGCATATGCTACCACACCAAGCTTATGAAGTGAACTAAGTAGGAGGCAGGAAAAACAGCTCAGTGTCTTTCTCAGCTACGTAAGGAGTTCAAGGCCAGCGTAGACTACCTGACACCTTGTCTCAAAGACAAGATGGCTTCGTGGGTAAAGGTGATTGTTGTCACGCTGGACATCTGAGTTCAGTTCCCAAGACTCACAGGGTGCAAGGAGAGAAGCTTTCCTGCAGACGTCCTGTGGCTTCCACACACACCGGTACACACAAAAATAATGTTTAAAAACAGTAACAGAAAGTAACAGATAAGCCCTTCCAGAGCTAAACTGCTTATTTTATGACGGTTTTTGTATAATAAACCTGGATGTGAAGAAGGTAATGGCAAAATCCATAAAAAGTCAACTTAAGAGCCGCTTGGAATATATTTCAAACATACACAGCTACTAATAGACATGTGGCAAATGATTAATGAAGTAAATTATTAGGAGTTGAACATTACAGTGAGGAAGTTATCAAAGGGCATAAGCATAGTTAACAAAAATAAAAAATAAAATAGCCAGCAAACAGAAAAATGTTTAACCTAACTTGAAATCCAATATGAAAATTAAATCTAGAACACTGCATAATCTTATTCTACCAGGATTTTAAAAATGAACCATTAGCATTGAAGCGAAGTAAGAGTGTGGAAACCAGTGTGTTCTGTGCATTGCCAGAGAGTGTGGAAACCAGTGTGTTCTTGTGCATTGCCAGAGAGTGTGGAAATCAGTGTGTTCTTGTGCATTGCCAGAGAGTGTGGAAATCAGTGTGTTCTTGTGCATTGCCAGAGAGTGTGGAAATCAGTGTGTTCTTGTGCATTGCCAAAGAGTGTGGAAATCAGTGTGTTCTTGTGCATTGCCAGAGAGTGTGGAAATCAGTGTGTTCTTGTGCCAGAGTGTGGAAACCAGTGTGTTCTTGTGCATTGCCAGAGAGTGTGGAAATCAGTGTGTTCTTGTGCCAGAGTGTGGAAACCAGTGTGTCGTTGTGCATTGCCAGTGCAGACTTCACTGTTAGTTCCAGGGGTATTTTACTGGCATTCAAATACTGTGATGCACGTCTGTATTGCTATAGAGTCATGCCTTTTAGAATATTTTAAGAGAAAATTATATCTAAGCTTATGGTTGCTTGGTAGAGACCATGAGGTAAGGCTTCTTCACTTGAAAGCCTTTCGCGGTTTGAATGTTAAGTGTTCTGTACATTTTTCCTATTAAAAATAGACTACTACCAAAATTAACTCTACCTACAAATATATAAAGAAAAAATTCTAAGTTCAGCAGTGTTAGAAATGATTAAAATGTACACAGCTAGCAGGTCAGTGTTCTCTAGTACATGTGTACATGCGTTATGTATATGAGGAAATACTGTATGGTCAGAACAAAAACACAGCATTACTTTATACAGACTGCATCTAAACAAACAAAATCTGTACAAAAGGCAAATGATGCACAGACAAGAGCAAAGATCTAGATAGTAATAATTTTTAATACATCTAAATTTGAGCTGTCCCATGCCTGTGAAACTGAACAAGTTCAAAAGAAAACCACGGAAGGCAATTTTGTAGTCTCGATCACCAACTTTAACTTGTGATTATTTAACACCTGGTGTCCCCTCACAGGAGTTTTAGATGTAGTTACGGATTCGCGTTAAGATTTTCTGTGCCATCCTGCAACTTTGCAAGAGAAATACTGGCGTCAGGCATAGCAGTCAGGACGCTGGGAGAGTCTCCATGCCTGTGACAGACTCATCCCAGAGAGCAGGACCACAGCTCACTGGGAAGAAAATATTCCTAAATTATGTCTTGATCAAAAGATCTGTAATCAAATTTATATTTTCAATTGAATTAGGGAACTTTATTACATATGCACTAAATAAAAGTTATAAATGATTTTTAAAGCTAAAATTTATCTTTCTAGATTGTTTTATTCAGAAATTCTTAATACTTAGTGCAAGTATTAAGTGCAATACCCTGTCTCTTAATGAAGTTAAGGCCAAGTGAAGTGTTTCATTCAAAATCTTAGAGCCAGAAAGCACTAAAAGGTTTTAGGTTTTATTTTGAGTACATTAACCATAGGTCAACAAACCTTGGAAAATAATGCAAAGCTTTATAGGTAAATACACTTTCAATGTGTGTTTATCTTTCTTTTCAGAATTACCATGAGGTCATGACTCGTCATCCTGAGAATTATCAGTGGGAAAACTGGAGTCTAGAAAATACTGCCGCCATCCTGGCCCGCCGTTTCCCCAACAGCTTTATCTGGGTGGTCAAGTGCTCGCGGATGCACCTGCACAAATTCAGTTGCTATGACAACTTCGTGAAAAGCAACATGTTCGGCGCACCTGAGCACGACCCGGACTTCGGAGCCTTTAAGCACCTGTATATGTTATTAGTTAACGCTTTCAGCTTATCTCAGAACGGCTCGCTGTCCAAGACGAGGAGTGTTTGGAATAAGGACTGTAGAGCAGCTAACTGTGAGTCTAATCCTTCTACTTCTCGTAATGGTGGCCAGGAGAACGAGAGGACCTGTGGAAACGCTGGCGTGGCCGCTGTGAGTTTTTCTCCACTGTCGCTGAATGGCGCCTCGTTCACTTTGGTTGGATTCAGTAAAGGCTGCGTAGTTTTGAATCAGTTGCTGTTTGAGTTGAAGGAAGCCAAGAAAGACAAGAACATAGACACTTTCATCAGAAGTATAAGAACAATGTATTGGCTGGATGGTGGTCATTCTGGGGGAAGCGACACTTGGGTCACATATCCTGAAGTCTTGAAGGAATTTGCTCAAACTGGGATTACTGTCCACACCCATGTGACACCATATCAGGTACAAGATCCAATGAGGTCCTGGATTGGCAAGGAGCACAGGAAATTTGTTCAGATCCTTGGGGATCTGGGCGTGCAGGTGACTAGCCAAATTCATTTCGCAAAGGAAACTCCCTCCATAGAGAATCACTTCAGGGTTCATGAAGTGTTCTGAGACCTAGCGTGCTTCCTCAGCGGGAAAACTGCGTCCTTTGTCATGATTACAGGTGACGTAATGTCAGGGTAGTTAGATGCATTGTCAGCTTGTGGGCTAAGAAGATGAACATTCCAGAACTCTTGAGTGTCTTACACAGTAGGACTCCTTGCTTGTACATGTGGGCAGCTTTAACTTTGGGTTGGATCAGAATTAATTTGAAATCCAGAAGGGTCGTGTGTGATAATTCTATGTCCTTTGAAAACGGAAGAAACTTGGTGTTAGTCTTAGTGTTTGTGTTGAGAACAGCCAATCTTTTGAGACCTCTTCTCCACTAACGTTGGTAATAACAGCAGTTCAGCCGTTGACCAGACATTTCATTCTTTCTCTGTCCAAGGGTCCTGGGGAAGACTTGCACCCTACATCCTCCCTCCCGGGAAAGTTTTGTGAGCCCCTGAACTCATTCTCAGTTCTCCCAAGTATTCGGTTTTTTTTTTGTTTTTGTTTTTTGTTTTTTAAAGTTAAAATATATTTATTCCTGCATATCCAAGATCATAGAGTTGTACAGTTGGTTTTTAAAACATAGTAGACTAAGCACTGTAACTTAATTCTTAATTGACAGTTTTTAATTATGTTAGTTTGCTGTCACAAGGAGACAGATTCCGCAGACCTAAATCAGTGTTTCTTCAGAAGCATGGTTTTGTCTGCCAAGAGAAAATAGCTTTCTTTGGCCAAATGTAAAATTACATTGAGATAAGAAAGGTTACAAAGGAAAGTTTGAAGACACAAATAATTTAAATTTTGGCCCAGAAACTGAATTTGCTTAACACTGCTACATAATTTGGGTGAAGTTTCCTTCTGCCCATTTTTCTTTACTAGATAAATGCATTTTGAAAAAAACCAAAATCTAACGAATTTCAAGCAGTACTGGAACAAAGCTGTGTGGCTATTGAAAGTGGCACTTTTTATTTATGAATAAATTTGGTTATTCCATGACCTCTAAAGTTTTAACCAAATAGGGAAATAACATGCTGCTTTGGGATCGAAAAGAAAATGTATCCTAAAGCGTAGTGTTAGTATGCAACATGTTAATTTCTTGATCTCTTCCAGAATTACATTTAAATCACTCTCTATTCTCAGTATTCACCCACGCCAGATGTTTGGAATGAATGTAGTTCTGTCGACTACAGATGAGTGTCTACATTTTCTCAGTAGTTGTCTGTTGTTTCACTTTGAATGTCTTTTGAGACTAGCACTTCCCACAGTAGACCAAGTTACCTGGTTCTACCTGATCGTGTATTTCCTTAACTTAGAGCCCTATGATTGGGTGACTGCATTCAACTTGTTTAACCATCATCAAAGGTACCACTCAATGTAGAACAGCTGAATTCGAATGGTCATATGGAGGGAAGGCTTGTCTCGGTCCTTCAGTCTCCACTCATGGGAGTGTTCCATTGTTGCGGTGAAGTGGACATTGATCCGAGGGACACCTAAAACTGCCATGGCCTCTGGAGACAGTGTTGAGTAGTACGAGTGCTTTGGAGTGGAAATGGTTGTTTGTCCCCACACGGGCATTTCTGTGTAAAACTACAGATTCGTCCTCTTCCACATGGGTTTTAAAACTGTATGCGTTAAATCTGTTACTGTAAATGTGGGTCTTACTTGGCAGTGCCTTTGTAAAGTCACCGAGAGAAGCTGTCCTAGAGATGTGAACTTTGTTCGTACCGCAGCATGGATGTGAACCTGTATTAAAAAGAGTAACCCACAGAAAGGCCGTTTGGATGTGTTTGTCCACCTTGCTACTGTGTCTGCTTCAACTTTCCTGTCTTTTCCAGGCGAACAGCTGTCCTTCCACTGAGTACACTGGTTAGCTGCTCCATAACTGTCCGTAGGACACTAGAGGAATTCCTAAAACCTCTCCCTTTTCTTTGCTGCTCATCTTAGCTATCTATACTCCTTTATCCCCATAAACGACTGTTAGAGTATAGTGTGGTTCATTTCATTTCTGCAATGTCCAAGCACCCGCCTAGTCTAAGGAGAATCTAAGCCACAAGGATCTAACAAGTCCCAGCAACATGTTAGCGGTGAGACAACACAACAGACCAGAATTTAGGAAGGAACATCTACAAAGTATCCCATTCGACGTCCTCTTAGAGGAAGGTGAATTAACAACCAAGGGGCAATGATCTCATGTGTAACTGAAGTGGACTTTGCAGTTCTCAGTGATGGAGACAGCATCTCCTGGCATGTTTAAGAAACCCAGTGATGACTTCCGCGTTTGAAGCAAGGTTAACACCAGAGTGCCAGCCTGTAATTCCTCTTGACCCACCTGCCAACCAGCACTGGCGGAAGGAGTCACCACAGCCCGCCTTTCACCTCCCCGAAAGACCTACCGTACTCCACACCTCCTAAGAGTTAACGTCAGCTTTTTGTAGGTAAGTAGATGTGCCTTGTTATTGGTTCTGTGTAGATGTTCACAGAACTGCTACAAAAGGATAAAAGAAACCTAGCCTTGTTGACTGTCTCTTGGTATTTCGTATACTTTGAAATCATGGAATACCTGCTCTTCATGACCTGGGCCAAGACAAATACTGAGTCATGCAAAGCTAACAGTGTTGAAATGTTTTGAACACGATGTACAGGTGTGTCTCCCACGGCCTCTCGGCCTCATCTCAGCAGCTGCTGTCACTAGGTTGGCTGTGTACCCAGCAGAGCTAATCCTGTCTATGTAAACGTTTACAGAGCATACACTGTACAAACGGCAGAGGTCTAAATGTTTTTGTGTATTAAACTGGACGAATTTGATGCCAACTCGTATCCGGACTCCGTGGTTGCGTATTTTGTATATATTCGGCCATCCTCCCATTGACTGTTGGTTTCATTTATGTTCATATCTGCATCTAGTAAGCTGTATATTTGCTTTGTTGGGAGACAATGAACTCGTTCAGCCCTGGACCAGCTGGAAGGATGGGGTGTGACTCATGGCCACCACCACTGTAATGTTTCTGTAGCCGCTCAGTTAACCAGAATCGTCTCTGCACTCCAGGGTGATTATGTGATTTCTAACACACATCCACTCAACAAATTTAAGTATTTTGAATCCAATGAACGTTATTTAACGTTAGTTAACGTTTATGTTATTCACTTGGCCTTAAACCAAAAGACGAAAGCATCTTTATTTAAGAATATGAGCAGGAGAATTGTCTGAAAACTTCTCACAGGATTCATTGCAGTGCTGTAGACTTCAGGAGCCAGCAAGTCTCAGAGGAAGATGGATGACTAGCCTCAGTCAGGTGCTGGTCCCTACCTGACTCTGTAGACTGTGTTATAATCGCTTCACTTTCAAGGTGAAGATGAACAGATCCTCCGGTTCCCTCGGCTACCCAACAAGGTTCTGTGTAGGTCAGTTGGGTCCTGGTGACACCTTTTCTAGGTGCTGGGTCTGAACACAGGTACCTGTGCTATGGGAGTGCTCTACCACCGCGTGTTCCCAACCCTCTATACGACTGGCTAGTTAACTCAAAGCTAACTAAATACTGTGTGAAGTCAGGGTTCACATCTTTCCCTTTCTGAGAAAGTCAGTGCTTTGCTCAGGCTAAGAAGATGAAAAAAGAATCTGATTAGACATGGCTAGTGTACAGCGTACTAAAACATTTTTCCCAGTACACATTTTACCTTTGCTCATCTCAGTAATTTCAGTTTTACTTCCAAAGATGACTAGGAAAAGTCATGATTCTTATATACTTTTCCTTTCTTTGTTCAATGCCTGAAGTTACTCCAGCTCTAAACAGGGCACTGGTGGATGAGCTTTAACAGTAATGGTTTCCTCTGTAATTAAAATGTGTTTAATTGATGGGCTCAGATTACTTTAGATGGACACATGTACATTAAAGACCATTGTTCTTCAATGGCACTGAGTAATAGTCATAAAGAATAGCACACACACAAATGGGTCATTATCTCCAGAGATTACATCCATTGGCATCCTCACCTGTCCAGCTATTGAAGTTTAGATGTAAGTACTAACTAAAAAGAGAAAGACAACATCAACATGGCAGGAGAGGCCAGGGGAGACGAGATACACCATCAAATGTGTTCACTGTTAGCATCCTGTAAGCTTTACTAAGTATCTAACCCGTTCTGTTCTCTCATACACTTCGTGCCTCACGGAAGAACATCCCCCTGTTTAATCTTACAGCGTGTGACGACGGGCTCACTGACGGACAGGCTAAGCCACTCAGAGCATTAAGGCCACGGGCTTGGTAGGAAATGCTGGAAAGCGGCTGCGTGGAAGAAGCCTGTGGATTCCGGCCAGGAGACTCCACTGCACCACTGCATACAAATGAAGACACACAAGGCCCCAGCTGCTACTGGCAACCATCCAGGACCACGAGGGCAGCTAGACCTAGGATGATGCCAATCCTGCGGCTGAAAGAGTGGGGTGGGGGCGGGGCAAACAAAGGTTTCTGGTGGACTAATAAATCACTGCGAAACCAGGGGTCATTCCACCAGCAGACTTCATGTAGTGATTCAATACATTTTTTATTAAGTAGGAATTTACTTCTTTACATCTAAGAACTACAGAATGGTTCCACTAAGCACTCTCAGCCTGTACCAAGTAGAAATCAGATATGTATCTCCTTTTATACCACAGATCTGAGACTGATTTATCCAGTTTTAAAAAAAAGCATCTTTAAATGTTTATATATTATAGTTCTTGAGCTGATTTTTATTTATTTAAATTTTTACTACAATTAGTTCATTTTTCTTTTACTCCAAGTTCTTGCTGTAGGCTTTGTCTTGAATACGCAGGACCATTTGGCGTGCGTAGAAGTCCCTGTACTCCTCTGGTAGTTCAGCCAGTGTTTTCAAAGCTCTGTCCAAGATTTGCACAGCTCTGGATGCGGCCACAGGGTCTTTGTTGCCATAGGTGTCTGTTCTGTCGTAGCATTCCGATGGAAGGTGCTTCCAAAAGACATTCACTCCGACTCCAAACGCCTCAGAAGTCACATTATGGAACCATAAAGCTGTACAATGTTTTTTTTTTTTTAAAAAAACAAAGTTAAAAATAAAACTTACAGTTTAAAAAAAAAAATAGTCAGTGAAATATCACGACTGCACAGAGCAGGCTCCTGGGGCTGCAGACCCTGCTTTCAGTCAGAGTCACGAGCACTGTTCTAAACCCCTTAGGGATTTTCATTTTCCCCACCTAGAATGAAAGACATAATAAAGTGTATTTGCTTTGCATTCTCTGATTGGGGCAGGCTTCTGTGTTACATGTTTACACTTCCTGACACACACAATCACATCAGAACATGGAGTGTTTTGTACACAGAGCATTTTAGTTATTTGAAGACCATGCCTGGTCCTTGGTGATCCAATTCCATCCTTGTTCTCAAAATCTTCCTGTTCCAAAGCAGTCTGGTCCCCTGACTTAAGGTGGCACACACTGTAGCTTCAGGTTTTAGATTCTAAAACCAGACACAGACCAGTCCTTTACCATAAAACCATGAAAACCACAGTCGGCCCTTTGGTGGTGAAGAAGAAACCTGACCACACTAGTTAGCTACTTTTCATTTTCACTAGCAAGTTTACTGTTTTCCACTAACATCTTCACAATGTACACGCTATAAGAGTATTAAAGAACACCTCCGTGAGCAGATGGGGCGCTAACCATGCCAAAGTGTTCAGTCTTATGAAGGAGGGTTTAAATCTTAGAAACACTTGTTCTAGGAGTGTTCATGGAAAAACAGTAATTTATAAAAGTCGTCTTCAACATTTTGGTTTTAATTATAAGGTCTTTCAGAATCTTTATTCACTTGTTAATATACCAGAAAAATCTAACCATTCTGATAGGTAAATCTAAAGATGGAAATCTTGTTTTACATTAAAATATATGCAAATACTTAATTTCCAGATAAAATGAATATAGAGTAATAGAAAACTACATAGCTCTAATCATGTTCTAAAGACACAAAAAACAAATTTAATTTATTAAATGGCAATAGACTAGATAAAGGAGTAGCTGCTGAAAAAAGTACGGTACTAAGTCAGTGCATCACGGCCCTGACCAGACGTGTGAAGGGTGCTGCCTTGGAGGAGTACAAGACTAGCAAGGCCGTGGTTCCTGATGCTCACGGGACCTACAATCTACCCTCAAGTATGTCACCTGACTTTCACTGGTTATAGATGTTTCAAAAGTTAATACTATCACTGAATAAATATATAGTTTATGAACTACAAACTTATGAATTACAGCAAATAGAATTCCACAAGGAACCTTGGTCAATAAACCCCATTACTTAGGGTCTTTATAATTTTAAGGTATGCACGTAAATGTTAATTACAGATAATAACTATCACCATAGTTACTAACATGGAAATTTTATGAGCATCCAAATTAATGTTTATTTCTTGAAACTGTATACAGAAGTTTTCAGATGTTGATATTATAATATTTTGATATTTAATAAAAGTTTATAATCTTCTTAGAAAATATTTACCATTTCTAAAATGCCTATATATTTCAGAAATAAAATGATTTTTAAAAAACAACCAGGTAGAACCTTTTCCCAGATATAAGGTATTTAACATACACGAGCAGCCCACTACATCCCTAGACAAGATGGTACAGCCCTGTGCAGCAGGCAGTCCACTGTCCTGAAGACGGGAGCGGAGGCAGCTGTGATCCAATGATAAGCACCTGTACGTCTAGACAAATAAACACAGCAAACACGCTGGTGTGATCTAGAGGCCTTACCAGGAATGAAGAGAACATCGCCAGCTTCCAGGGAGCACTCGTACCTCCGCGCCTTCGGGAAGAGTGGGTATTTATCTAGGTCTGGGCTGTCAATATTCAGCACTTCTGACTTAGAACCTAGTTCCCAAGAGAGATCACACAGATTGAACCAAGTCCGCACTGTTTAAAAAGTAATCACAAATATAAACTTGAAACTCAACTCTTTAATTATTGTATTTACACTGTGAGAACTAACTATTCTTCTGAAGCCTAAGATAATTTTCAGTGACCATTCTTTATACAAGACAACCAACATCCATCATCCATGCAATCCAGTGAAATCATCTGAAACCTTTCTGTGGTTTTCAGAGACAGGGTTTCTCAGCCCTGGCTGTCCTGGAACTCACTCTGTAGACGAGGCTGGGCTAGAACTCAGAGATCCACCTGCCTCTGTGCTCGAGTGCTGGGATTAAAGGTGTGCCTCTGCGCTCGAGTGCTGGGGTTACAGGTGAGCACCACCCTGCCTCTGCGCTCCAGTGCTGGGATTACAGGTGAGCGCCACCCTGCCTCTGCCCTCGAGTGCTGGGATTACAGGTGAGCGCCACCCTGCCTTGTCTGGAGACTCATTCTTTATACTGCCTGTCGCCACTCCCACACCCTGAAGTGTGGTCTTCCTACATTACTAAAGACAACAGAATAAACTATAGAAACATAAACTCAAGCCATACCTGATAAATATAAGTAGTGTGCATCTCGAGGACTGAACAGTGTGACTCGCTTCTTCCCTGTCACTTGTATTAAAAAGTTATCCATTACCTAAAGATCAATGAGATTTACATGTAAGCAGTATCCACAATGAGTCAACGGAGACAACGGCCCTCTAAAGAGTTAACTTCAGTATCTACAATTCAAGTCAATGGAACCAACAGCACTCTAAAGAGTTAACTTCGGTGTCTACAATTCAAGTCAACGGAGCCAATGGCACTCTAAAGAGTTAACTTCAAACCTCATTCTTTCCTTTTCTCTTTTTTATTGGGAGGGGGTCCACAGGGTCTCACTATGTTGCTCAAACTGGACTTCTGATGCTCCTGCCTCAGCTTCTGAGTAGCTGGGATCACAGGCATGTGTCACTGCATGTTAAACCCTATCCCTTCTGTGAAATTCAGCCCACATAAAACCCTTACAGTCATAACTGAATCCTAGTAATGAAAAGCTTGTGTTCCATGCACAACCGTGTCTCTATTGAGGACATTTCCCATGTTTCTGACATGGGAAAGACCAGCACTAGGAAACCAGGAAATGGAATAACAGCGTCCATGCACCGGCGCTGCCCTGGGTTAAGGTTTGTCTTCTAGGTTATCGAGCTGTGCCCTGGGCCACGCAGAAATCACCCCTGCAGCTGCTGCTGACCTCTGCAGATGTGTCCACCCACAGTGTGGTCATCAACACCGCGATTGTGAGACTATTGTACAGGCCTCCCATGAGGCAAATTCCCACAGTACTTTCCAATGAACCGATGCTGACTTTCCCTGAGCACACAGACGGTGCCCTCTCTGCACTGAGCAAGATGTGTGCCTGGTCATCATATATTAATTATCAACTGAACATTTCTTCTTTCAGCACGAAACCTTTACTTAGCAAACTAATTCTGTAGTTTACAATTACTATTCCTCTGACTTTTTTCTTTTTTTTAAGTTTTTCAAGACAGGGTTTCCCTGTGTAACAGTCCTGGCTGTCGAGGAACTCGCTTCCGCCTGCCTCTGCCTCTCAAGTGCTGGGATTAAAGGCGTGGGCCACGACTGCAGGGCTCCTCTGATTTATTGAGACAAGCATTATGTAGTCTATTGTAACTCAAGGTCAAAGGAAACTACTTAAAATTTAAAGCATGATCAATAACGTTAAAAATACATGAAACACATTATCTTCTCACCAATCATTCAAGCAGAACTTTTAAAATATGCTGAGATTCCATGTTTGTCTCATCTAATTATAGAGTTACTATCCTGAAATCCCCTGTAAGTTCTAAATGTCCTAGACGAAGTATGCACATGCCCCAACAGTCTGGCATGCTGCCACATGCTGGAATTCCTGCCAGCTGGGAGGCAGAGAAAGAAAGCTCTGAGGTCATTCCAGTCAGTGCTTCAAAATGTAGCTCCCGTTTCAACACAGCAAAGGCCTACGGAAACGCAACAGGTGTTACAGTTTCCTGTCTCTCCAGCCGCCAACACCGAACGACACACAACAGCATGTAAAATGTGCTTACTGTACTTACAAATACAGTCAGCAGATAGCCAACGAGAAGACAAGCAAGATCAAAGTCTGTACACCCTGCTCCTGTACGGACCAGCAAACAGTTCGTGTTCTCTAGGGGTACAGATCCTAAGGCCTTGAGGGACCCCAAATTCTTACTCTTGCAAACCATTCCCCACAGTTTCTTCCGTTGACCTAAGTAAGGACTTGGATGGCAGTCAGGTGTTTCACTGAGACGCCGTGTTCCCACATCTTCCCCCGCTAAACCACGACCCATCTCAGCTACAGTAAGAACCTGACCACAGAGGAAGACGTAGGACGAGGCTTTGCTCCAGCCGACACCACGGCACTACCGTCCTGCAGACGGCTGACTCTCTCAGCTCCATGTTCTGCCAGCGGCAGTGCTCAGGTCTCTAACGGGGCCCGTAAAGCTCAATCTACGAATGTCAGGCCCGCAAGAGCAGCAGATTTGTGAACCTTTCCATTTCTTACTCTGTAATTTACGCACATCGTAGTGAGTCCAGAGCTGCAGGCCAGGTGAACTGATTCGAAAAACACTGGAGAAGAACTGCTCCTCTTTGAAGAACGCTGGGAACTTAATATCTCCTCCTAGGGAGGGAAACTGCCGTCGGATATCCGCAACATCCTGCATCAACACACACACACAATATTTAGATTACAAACAGTATCTGGGAAGAATTTCAACAATAGCACCGTTGGCGTGATGGTTCCTGGAAGGACGAAGAGGCAGGCGTCTCTCGAGTGCTGTGACGCCCCTCGCCAGGGCTGCTCAGCCTGTGTCTCAGCACTCCTGTGTGGTCACATCAGAAGTCACAGCACGTTCCTAACAGTAGCAAAGTTACAGTCACGAAGTAGCGACGAAAATCATTTTATGGTTGGGGTCAGCACGGCGTCAGGAAGGTTGAGAGCCGCTGCTCTAACCTTTCTAGTGAAGGAGAAACGGACTTGAGTATCACTACTGTCAGGTTCAATACAGGCAGTGAGATTCTGTTGTGTTTTAATGAACCTTGTCTGAGGATCAGACTGCAAAGCTAAGCCACTAGAGGTCAGGCAGTGGTGGCTCACAACTTCAATCCCAGGACTCAGGAGACCTCTGTGAGTTCAAGGTCATCCTGGACTACTTGGGATTGATCCAGTCTCAAAGAGAAACAGCCAGACCGTGGGGACCCACAGCTTTAATCCCAGCACCAGGGAGGTGGAGCGGGAAGTGACGTGGCTGGGCGGAGAGGAATGTAAAGCAAAGCGGGAGGGGACAGGAGCTGGGATGCAGTCTGAGGATTAGAAGGACAGGACGCCCCTCAGTCTTAGCTCTGGTAGCAAAAAGAACTCCCTGGTGGCAAGCTGCACCGCATCTCTGACCCTCGTATCTGACTTCAGGCTTTCATTATTAACACAACTAGAATCTGTGCTACAAATACCCTCACTAACACAGACTCACTAGCACTTTGAGCAAGAGTCACAGAATGCATATCTAGTCTAGCCTTATAATTTGCCTCTGAATACATAAAGGCTCATCTAATGAATCTTCGGGACTCTCAGGTAAGTACTGTATTAGCTGAACGGCCATCTGTAAGCTACATAGCAGTAGAGACTCTTATTGCATAGAAATTAGATGACTGAGATTCTTCAGTCCTGAATGACTAAATAATCATCTTTTAAAGATTCCTCAATCAGGGACACACATCATTAAAGAAACCAAAAAAGGATGAAACGGGTTACAGTGTGAAGATGCTCAGGGACATTTTAAGTAACTGCTTTAAACCACAATTCTTACCTTCCTCGGGTCTTCTCCAAGTGACCGCAAGTAGTATTTCTCATCCTAAACATCCCAAAGAATAGCATCAGTATTGATTAAAAAACAATGAGAGATAAGAGATGGAGTAAATCTTAAAATAGGGCCGAGTCAAGTCATGTAAAAATTCAATTATCTTACCCTTCCTACTGATGCCCCCTGGTGGCCACATAAAGGAACGTTTTTATATGCTGCTCAGGACTGGATCTAAAGGGCAGCAGAAGCGCGCGTGAAGCCACCGATTAACTGGTACTTCAATGTACACTGCTTTAACATTTGGTAAACCAGATGTGAATCCAACAAACAACTTCTTAATACAACTAAGAAACGAGATAAAAACCTTATGCCCGGCAGTGGTGGCGCACGCCTTTAATCCCAGCACTCGGGAGGCAGAGGCAGGCGGATCTCAGTGAGTTCGAGGCCAGCCTGGTCTACAAGAGCTAGTTCCAGGACAGGAACCAAAACAACTACAGAGAAACCCTGTCTCGAAAAATCCAAAAAATAAAATAAAAAAAAAAACAAACCTTATCCTTTAACACATTAAAAAAAAACCACAGGGAGACTGTATTACACCAGACCATGCCTAGCCCAGCAACCGGCATTCTCCCAGCGCAACCTTAGGGTCAACTCATGCATGATTTTTTTTTTTTTTCGAGACAGGGTTTCTCTGTGGCATGCATGATTTTTTTAAAAATATTTATTTATTTACTTATTGTGTATACAATATTCTGTCTGCATGTATGCCCGCAGGCCGGAAGAAGGCACCAGACCTCATTACAGATGGTTGTGAGCCACCATGTGGTTGCCGGGAATTAAACTCAGGACCTTTGGAAGAGCAGGCAATGCTCTTAACCGCTGAGCCATTTCACCAGCCCCTCATGCATGATTTATAAGAGCGGAATTACATACGAAGTTTTAAAGTCAGCACTTACACTTCTGACGACCTGAGTAGCTAAAGAAGAGAACGGATTATAGATGGGTCACTGCAGGGCTGGCCTGTGACACCCAGTGCTGTGTGCATTTCCCAGAGAACTGAGATTTAGCAGGTCAAGTAAGGCACGGCACACTCCAGAGCGCTGCCTTCCAGAAACCAATGCAGATGCCTGAATTTGATATCTCATTTAACTCACAATGAACAGCTTAGCTGTTCTCACATTTTTGGTGCCACACTGAAATGGTCCTTTAGCTAGACTTCAAAGCACGTTCTTCAAAATCTGAACTGTCACTCAGCGAAGAGGCACAGCTAGCTGCTTCATCAAGAAAGGGCTCTTTGCTTATCTGCAAAGAATGCATCTAATTTGGGGCTGCAGCTGCCGATTTCTTCAGGTTCACCTTAGCATCTGACCCAGGGTCCCGCTCTGCACACAGGACAGAGCCAAGCAACAACCAAAGAAGATGGAAAGCGGTCTGGAAGCTGCCATCTATGCAGGACCCTCTAATGGACAATGTTTGCTCAGGGTTCCGTGAACTGGCAGACCGCCAGGTGTGTATAGTTGTGTCTAATGGACACATGGGCCCGTGCACATGCACACACACACACATGCATGCGCACACGCACACATAAACACACACACACGCATGCGCGCACACACACACACACACAAATCCATTTAGTATATGTCTATTAAAGGTTTCTAAAAAAATTACCTCTGAAATAAAGAATTCTTTATGCGTTTCTTCGGCTGCTCTCTGGACCAACTTGTTAAACGGTAAAGTTCTGAAATAAACATAACAGAATCCTGAGACATAAAAATAACATACCAACTAGCAATACCATCATGATGCACGCGGGCTTGGCGCAGTTGGGCACCATGTGCTTTGAAGTACCCAGCTTTTAGTATAATCCATGTCGACAGAATTCTGAATATTCAAAATTCATTTAGAGGTATATAAATTTGACCTGTTACCTGAAAATTTAGACTTAAAGATTTTAAATTTATGGTTCAGATGGCTCTTCAAAGGTCAACATCCTTCTTCACAAGTCACTGAGGGATGCTGCCATGGTATCAGGTACTGGGCTAAAGAGCGGGATCAGCGGTAAGAGTACTTGGTCCTCCTGAGGACAACGTGCACTCAGCTCCCAGTGCCCACATGTGCAGCTCAAACCGTCCATAACTCCGGCTTCAGAGGATCTGACGCCCTCTTCTGGCCTCCATGGGCACTGGACACACATGCGGTGCACAGGACACACATGCAGGCAACTCACCCACATACAATCAAAGTACAGTCATAAAGTAAAATACATGAACTTTGAGGTTCTGATTGCCACCTGTCCTTATGTGCCAGGGCCAAATAAATCTGGTCAATGGGACAACCATAGCCTCACACTAGTATCGAGGAGCAGTGAGATTACTGGTGAAGACACTCCAGCCCCGCTGCTGCCTGTCACCTCCTCAGCACAGGAGGGGCAGTACTCTCTCAGCTCCTGCTTTCCCTGCCGTCTTATGGCTTCTGGAGAAAATGGCAGGACATTCTAGAAACAATGTGTGCTTCCATTACCACACTCTTCAAGTTAGAGAGTTATCCTTGCTCTACTCATCCGAGTAACTAAAAGCACTTCCTACATGGGGCTCAGGGGCAGAAGGCTTCCTAGTTCCATTCTCCAGTCATGAAGATGCTACTGTATCAGTAGCCGACAAGGAAATCCTCCCAAGCTTGTGTCCCTCACTGGGAATTTGACCATCTCATCACCAAGGATATGTAGGGGAGGAGGAGGGAGAATGTGAACTCTCCTCCATGAGGAGCTGACCTTGGCTAGCTAACGTCCCCTAGTACTGCTCTTTCCCTAAAAACACATGGAGTGCAGATGAAGGTTTAATCTTAGCTAAAATACCAGGCATCACAGTTTACTGGACGAGAAAGTGGTTTTCCTGGGTACAATGTGTGAATATGCCCCCATGGCCTATTTCAAGTCACTAGCTTTGGGGGACACTGACCTAAGCTGGGGTTGTGTTTCAGTACACCTCCACGGTCTTGTCCTGTTGTAACTAAGCTGCCACTGGTTGACAAAAATGACTCTTGAACCACACAATTCACTGATAACATTCTCCCAATATGCTGCTTCCTGCCTCGTATTCTGTCACACCCGGAGAGCGGCTCTTGTGGGTGTGACCATCAACCTGAACAGAGGCTGTTGCGGGACTGGTGCAGAGAATGCAGGAAGGAACCAGTCCACCACGTACTGAGACCTACGCAGGGCCCTGTCTCTACTCCAGCCTCTGGTCTAGCGTTCAGCAAACTTCTCGTCACTCTCCTATTCAAGGCTCCTACCAAAGGTTCACCATACACACACCATTCAGACCTGGAGGCTGCTGTGCCCAGCTACCGGTGTAACTGCTGCACTGCCCACAGTAGCTTCTAGGAAGAACAATGAAGGCCTGGAACTTCTTCCCCAAAGCAGCACTGACCAGTGACCCTGAAAGAGCAAGATAAAGCAATTCCGAGCTGTCTGTCTGCCCACAACCTGCCCTTACACAGCAGCAGGGAACTCCTAAGCCTGAGGCTTTCTCTGTCCCGCCTGTTCTAAGCAGAAGGTCTTCTATTACAGAGCCTCTTCTCAGGACCAGCACATAAAAAAGTGAGACAGTATCAGAGAAGGCTTCTCATGGATTCTGGGATGAGCAAATTTGAATATACACCCTGGGTTTTATCATTTTAAACCGCACGATCTCAGACAAATTGTTTAATATTTTAAATGTAATTAGTGTGTGGGGGCCTGGATGTGTGTGGAGGTCACAGGACAACTTGCAGGAGCCGGTAGATCTACCACGTGTCCAGGGCACTGGACTCAGGTCACATTAAAGTGACAACATGCACTTTATCCTCTGAGCCATCTTATGAGGCCCAAGGGACGTTTTTAAAAACCTTCATTTCTCATCTGTAAAATCACTATAAGCAATATCTACATTAGACTATCTTATAGTTTAAGTGGGGAATATAACTTAGTGTTGGCACAATATCTTAGATGCTGTGACAGTGGCAATGCACCTTTACAACATACATTAAAACACCACCAGCAGCCCTGAATTTAGCGCCCAGGGGTCTGTTTCTGGAATGGCTGCTTCCCGGAGAGAGACAGTGAGAAGAGGGTGCGGACAGAATCAGGTGCTGCAGTGAGTGGAGTCTCCAGCGTAGCTCACACGGTGCTCCTTCTGAGAGCATCCTGGCTGGGGAAGGGGCAGGGCAGCACACAAGCGACCAGAAGATGCTAACACTAGTGAGTTCAGGCGCAACCTCTGGACAGCCGAGAGAGGATAAGAACAACCAGAACCGACGTGATTACATATCAATACATGTTATGGACATGTTATCTACACGATCTCTGATGTTTCAATATCTCTAGGTTAAATTCCTTCTGTACTTAGTAAATGCTAAAACAAAACAAATTAAATTTACTTTTATCCTTGTGCAAAAATATTTTTTCCTGTTTTTAGTAGCTCTAATGAAAGGCTTTGCAGAAGCTGCGATAGAAATTATTACATAATATATGTGTTTTAAAAGCAAGTTTTGAAAAGTTTAGAGGACATGAAAAAACATCCGAACCATTCGCGATGAAGTTTCAACACCCACATACTATGGCCTTTGTCTGGAGTATAAATAATCCTGACCGCAGGCCGAGAAACACTCAGCCCTCCAGTACTTTCTTCCACTTTTTTGACTGAATAAAAAGTGCAAAGTTCTTACACTCGGAAAAACTTACAGCAATTAAGTTCAGTCCGTGGCCTGTTCAGTAACCAGAAACTACAATGGTGAGCACTCAGCTGGAAACAGAGAAATGCTTTGGCGGTTACTACACAGGCTTGGACCGCACTGGTGAGAGAGGAATGGCCCCGACACCAGAAACCCCCGTTTAGCTCATCTCTAACTGAATCTGTGAACATGGGGTCTTTCAGTAGATTTAATTTGCTGGGAACTGCACAGGCTCAGAATGTGAAAGTTGTTTGTTTTTTAATCTACCATTTTTAATGACTCTCGGGGGAATGAACAACACACATCTGCAGGATGACATTTTCAGCTTCCAAACGTAGACGTTCAGTAGCCGATTCACCTGCTAGAGTGCACAGCACAAAACCAGCACGGAACTACCAGCACTCGAAGCTCAGCATGGGTTTAAATGCTACTGAGTGGAAGACGGTGTGCAGAGACAGAAAGAGACGCCAGCCTGAGACAGCGTCCTGCACTGGGCAGTAAAGACTGGACGAACACCGCACACAACTTAAGAGGCCACCTAACTCCAAGAATAGAAATTCTCTGTTCCATGACTCCACAGGCTACAGGGCGCACCCTATAGTAGAAGAATAAGACTGGGCTGGAGAGATGGCTCAGTGGTTAGGAGCATTGCCTGCTCTTCCAAAGGTTCTGAGTTCAATTCCCAGCAACTACATGGTGGCTCACAACCATCTGTAATGAGGTCTGATGCCCTCTTCTGGCCTACAGACATACACACAGAGACAGAACATTGTATACATAATAAATAAATATTTAAAAAAAAAAAGAATAAGACTGTGGAAATGTCTCTGTACAGTTATATAAACTCGGAATTCTTGTCTTTTAAGCCACTCATGAAAAAGCAGTGAGCTATTCCATGATTACATAAACTGGATTAAAGATGAGACACAGAATGGTCTTATATAATGATGTAAAAATATTTTCAAAGGTTTAAGAAAGTTATTTGTGTCCCCGGAGTAACCTCAGAAGAAAATACCTATACACAAAGTTCTTACTAATGAAGTCCATCTGTGCGACGGCAGCGACGTGAATCTTCACCTCTTTCGCCCCCCCAGTTTGGCTCAGGTAGTCCACTGTCCATTTGCTTGTACAGGGCCCCAAGTCGAGTCCTTCCAACACAAGGGGCTTCCTCTATAATGAAGGGAAAAACACAACTGTGAAAACAAACACTCCACGGGGGCTGCCGTGGAGTCAGAGGGTGGCTCTGAGCAGGAGCTCCGACTGAAAGCATCTAACAGCTTGTGCTCTGACTCAGACACGAAGATCACCTGATCACACACCCAGAACAAACCTAAGGTCAGGAAAACAAACAGCCTTGTCAGCAGATAAATTCAAATATGAAATATTTTCATGTTATTTATGGCAAAATATACTTAAATTTTACTTCGTTTTTGTAGCTTTTAATTTTGCTATCACTTAGCACTTCTGACAACAATGCACGAACGTGAGAGCGTCCATCTGGTCTACCTGACTCTTCAGTGTGCAGCCCGCCTGCGCTATCAGCTGCTAACTCACAGTTTTCCTGAACCACTTCACAGTGAAATTGTTAATATCACGTCCTCAGTCTAAAACTGAAGCATGTTTTCTGAAAACGGGCTATTCTCTTCCAGAGCAATTACCCAAGATGCACCTCACGCTGACGCTATTACGTAACACCACACACGTTTAAGTCTCACTAATCACCTCTCCTTCCTTTCCCTGACCCAGAATCCAGGCTGAGAAGCACTCGGATTCAGGGGTCACAGCTCTTCTCATCTGGCTCATCAGCTTTCTTTGTCTTCTTTTCCCTGAATATTTATGAGCACATGGGCCAATAATTTTGTTGGAGTCCCCTGGATTTGGGTTCATCTAGTTTCTTCATGGTTAGATTTTAGGTTATGCAATCTGAGCAAGGACTGTCCCAGAGAGGAATGGAGTAGTCCCCCAGGGCACAAGGGGGCACATGACATTCTGCCTAACATTTACTCAGTCTCTCTTGCCTCCAAGTTTACTGGTATAATTCTAATGCTTAAATCATCACAGATGTGACCAGTAGGTCTCTTTGGATTGGTTCCTGTGACTTTTAAAACTTTTAAAAACCTCCTTATTTTATAACAAAATAAAACAATCCAGGTATCTTTTGCATTGAGTCTGTCCAGCCCTGCAATCCATCATTTCTTTGAGCAACTCTGGTTTCTCTGAAGTGAGAACTCTTCTTTTGACATTTTAATTATGCGCAGAGTGTATTTTTATTACATGTATCTACCATACAGGGGCTCTTTTTCATTTTGTATCATAACTTCTGTCTTCTCAACAGTAAGAGCTGAGAAACATGTAAGGGCGTGTGTATACCCTTCAAATACACAAATCTAGACACGCAATCACATATCTTTCTCTCTCATCATCTATGTACATGTACATATGCATAAACTTAAGGTATTATGGATAATACAAGCATCAAGGTTAAGTCTAGCCTTTATTGTTTGTAATTTTTGTTCAACAATGAAAAACTTATTTCCCATCATCGATATTTAATCATCTGCAAAACTCCAGACTTTTTTTTTTTTCCAGAAAACAGTTTCAGAACTGCTATTTTGCAGGGCTATAAGTAACTTACCCCATAAAGCCACCAAACAGGCTCACTTGTTACTTATTTCCTTTCTTCCCCCCCTTTTTTTTCTTCCTGAGACAGAGTTTCTGTGTAGCCTTGGTGGCCACTGGAACTCACTCTGTAGACCAGTCTAGTCTCAAACTCAGATAAGCCTGCCCCTAAAGGCACATGCTGCCAACCATGCAGCTATTTCTACTTTAGGGTTATTTTGTTTTTAAATCATTTCTCACTTCTGTTGAATTTTTGTTTTTGTTTTGAGACAGTCTCACTAAGGAGGCACGGCTAGCCTAGAACTCACTATGTAAGCCAAGCTGACCATGAACTCACAGAGATCCATTTGTCTCTTCCCAGCCCGGTCACAGCTTGTTGGTTTTTTTTAATTATTACTTTAGAATGTAAAATACTAATCTGAATCCCCTCAAAGCCAGCTCTATCACCAAATTCTTCCAGCACATCCTCACTCATCCTCTAAAGACAGCCGATTAACTACTTTTTTCCTTGCTTTCTTCTTTTTTCTTTTCAGTTTTTCGAGACAAGGTTTCTCTCTGTAGCACTGGTTGTCCCAGAACTCACCCTGTAGACCAGGCTGGTCCCAAACTCAAAGATCTGCCTGCCTCTGCCTCCCAAGGGTGTAAAGACTTGCACAACCATTGCCTGTATTTCTTTTATTGTTGAAGTGGCCCAAACACACATTTGTTTTGTCCTCCCCATCTCTCAAAAGACTACATTTCCTTTTAAAAGTTTAAAAACATATACTTTGAAAATTATTGCTATCAGTTCCCACATTATTCTTTTTTATTGCTTCGTGTATCAAAGACTAAATGAGCAAAATGTATCTAATTTCCCTCTTTGTCAAGGAATACAGATAAATAAATTTTAAGAATTGCTGAGTTATAAAGTAAACACGTAGCATGTGAGCTGTAACAACAGTTCAATCACTTGGTCTAAATCACTTGGCTGCTAGTTCAATACACCCCCACCAAGGGGAAATTATGTCTTTAATCTTAGGCAATGTAGGTGGTAAGAATTAGTATCTCATTGCGGGAATGAGAACCCTGCCTGGTTCACAGACATAAATGTTGATTTAAAAACTTCTGTGTCTTACTGTCGGTTCGTTTGGTTCTGCCTCAAACACACTGTAACTGAGGCTAGGCAGAAAGACGGGGAAAACAATGGGGGACCTCCGCCCTGCAGTCTGAAATCTCCCACCAGCTGAGAGTGAAGAATTCAGCACAGCTAGACTGGCACTGTGGCACACACCTTTAATCCCAGCGCGGGGGAGGCAGAGGCAGGTGAATTTCCTGAGTTCGAGGCCAGCCTGGTCTACAGAGTTAGTTGCAGGACAGCCCGGGCTACACAGAGAAATCCTGTCTTGAAACCTCCCACCAAAAAAATTCAAGCACAAAAATTAACAAAATTCGCTGGGAGGTTGCCTACATGAAGACAGTATTCCTTTTTATAAGGAAATACTTCAAATAAAAACATTATAGCAAAAATCATGTCTAAGGCCAAAGCATATATAACCAGGTATGGCTTTTCTCCTCTCCCAAACCTGTAATCCAGCTATTTTCTAGGATAGTAAAAGGCGGGTCTTAACCTCCGTGTGCAACTTTAGTGATCCACGGTTTTACCCGATAAGACTAGATCATCCAAAGTATCTCTCTGTTGAAGCAAACTTAAACTCTGCCTCACATGGACTCGATCAGAAACCCTTCACTAGAGTGTAGTCAGGAATTCTGTGTTCTGAGCAGAGAGCTCTCAAAGGTGCACACACTGCGGGCTGGTCCAGCCGCACGCAGCGATCCCACGACACTGCCACTAACGACCTTAGAGACCTTTTCCCTTTGAATATTCGCCAGAATCCTTACTGCTTTTTCTGAAACTTGGACTATCTTGCAACGTCCTGAAAGCAAACCTTTTTCTTTTCTTTTCATTTTAAAAACTACTTTCTGCTAGTTTTTTTCCTTCTTTGAAAGCTAATGCTAGTTTAAGCCTTAATCACGATCCAAGTTAAAATCAAAGACCTGTACCAGAGGAAACGTCCGGGGAGACTCCCATTGGTTTCCCTGCTGCCCGTCTCTCATTGGATTCAAATGTGGCGCTTCAAAAATTTATTATCTCGAAATAGAGACTGCGAGGATCGGGGGTGCGGGGAGGGGATCCTATGCTAAACTTTAGAAAACCCCATATAAGAGGAGCAAGCGAGGCCGGAAAAGTCTCACACTCGGCGTGCCGCGGCCGTCCCCGCCCTCCACACTGGGGTCGCAGGAGAGCCGACGGGAGCCCCGGTAGATCTTCCCGCCGCGGGCTCCTCACCTGTGGATAGAGATGCTCCAGGAACTGCTCCCGAGAGACTCCCCGAAGCCGGGGTACCGGAAGGCGCTGCTCCGCCATCCTGGGCCCGGGCTGGTTTCCCCGGGAGGACGTGTCCATGCGCGAGTGATCCTCCCGGAAACACAACCCCGCGAGAAAAGGGCCGCCAAGGTGATGGACGCCAGAGGGCGGCTGGTTCGCAACGCGGGTCGGGGGAGCCCGAGGCCGGCTGCCTGGGTTGGCTGCTGTTTGGGCGGCCTGTGACACAGCCGCGATGGGCGGACTCACCAGAGGTGGCGGCAACAGGCGCCCTTGGCTCCCTTTCCCCGGCACCGCGGAGCTGGTTTCCCTCCGGCCTCCTTTCGGGACTGCACAGGCGTGCAGAGGTGAAAGGTCACAGACATGGCGCTGGCCGCCCGTCTCCTGCCTCTGCCCGGCCGGGCCACCCGACTCCGGACTCTCGGCGCCGCCGAGGTGAGGCTGTCGTTGGCTGAGTTTTGCTGCTTGTGCCGCCGCCGCCTGGGCTCAAGCGCGGCCACGATCCCTCGCTGCACTTGGGTCCTGTCGAGCCCGGCGCTGCGCCCCTGGGGCCCCCGGAGGCCGCTGCTCCGCCGGGCAGAACTCCCTCCGTCCCTCGCTTCCTTACCCGCTGCTCCCAGCCGCAGCTACAGCACCGAGGAGCAGCCCCAGCAGCGCCAGAAAACCAGGATGATCATTCTGGGCTTCTCCAACCCCATCAACTGGGTCCGGACTCGAATTTACGCCTTCCTTATCTGGGCCTATTTCGACAAGGACTTCAGCATCGCTGAGTTCTCGGAGGGGGCGAAGCAGGTTGGTTGGCTTCCCCTGACCTGGGCGCCTCATGCGTTTCCGCCCTGACATGCTCAAGATTTTAGCTGTGAACGACTTCTTTGCAGCCCGAATTACCAAACGATGGTAGGGACCCAGACACTTAAGGTTTCAGCCTCTTCTTGACGTTAATAAGCAGCTAGGTGTGTTTGTGTGGTCGTCAAGAAGGAGGGGCTCGGTTAAGTTTGAATCCAGACTCTGTGTGTGCGATTCTCTTTCAAGGACGGAAGGCTATTTTAATTTTTCCCTTCAGCTTTCTTGGTCAGTTCCTGGCATTTCAGAGAACTATTGATGGACAACAAAGGGAAAAGTCATTGTTTATCTAAACCCCAGTTCATATTGCCAAAGACCAAAACTTATTAAGCATAATTTAATAACACTGACTATAATTAGCTATATGATGGTATTTATACTTTTACTCCTGACCTATTTCAGATTTTCTTTCATCTCGTAGTCATAGATAACGAACTCCCATGTGATATATTAGTTAGAAATTAGTGTTTTCAACTTCCTGTAATCAGTGTCAGCGTTAACTTTAGTGTCCTTGAATCAACTCTTGGCTAGTACGTGTGTTTACACAAAAAATAAAAAGGAGCCAGCTTAAGTAATATTGCCCACCCCAACATTAGGGTGAAGGATACATTTGCTAGTCAGTGTGCTGTGTCCGTTGTGCACGTAGAGGTACATCGGTGTGATCCTGCACTTTGCAGTGCCCATGTGTGAGTCTACCTGATCGTCCAGGCACGACTGCACTAGTGCATGCGTGTGTCAGGGATGGACATCCTCATATAACGTGAAATTGAAAGGCCCTCTTGTCTAATCCTCTTTTAGACACTATGAAATCAGGTTTTAGAAAGGTTAAATTTAGTGTGCTTGTCACCACACTGAAAGAGCTCACTGGTTAAAGAACGCAGGCCACTTTTCCAGAGATCCCAGGTTCCATTCCCAGCACCCACGTGGCAGCTCACAACTGTCTGTAATTCTGGCTCCAGGGAATCTCACCCTATCCTCCAGCCTCAGAAGATACACTGTGCTCACGTGGTACACAGACGTACATGCAGGCAAAGTATTCACACACATCAGCGTTTCAATGGGTAACATATAATCTAGGCAAGTGTTTATCATGAGATAAGGGAATACATATTCTAATGCACCCACTAGTTGTCCTTACATTAAAATAACTTTGTCTTCCTAACTACTGTTGAGCCATGCACTATTTCTTAAAGCTTTCTTGTACAGTTGTTCAGTGCTTTCAGTGAAAAAGAAGGCTGTTTCCAGAAATATTTTGAGGTAGACATTCCCATGTCTGAGATCTTGCAGGGTAGACTCATGATTTTTAATGTTTAGGGCAGTTTCTTAGGTATGATTTTGAGCACACAGACTAGAGATGAGGGTTTTGCGTAGTGGTGATAGTCCCTTTTGTCCATAGTTCCAGTCATATTGCACACACATTAGAGATTTATCCAGTCACATCTTTAAGGGGTTGTCTCCAGATGGAGTCACAATCCCAGGGAGAATTCTGGGCTTCAGCATAAGCCTGACAGGGAGGACAGCTGAACCAGTAATACTATACAGTGCTTCTCATGCCCACTCTTCTTGCCCTCTGGTAATTCCTGAAATTGTCCTCTCGGCAGACTGAGGGCTCCTGAAACACAAGCAGAATCAGAATACGCCAACTTCCCTCATTGCCGGGAGTGTACAGAGTGTGCTTTCTCTTCCCGCCTTAAATCAAGACCTCAGAGTGGATGCTGAGGTTCCCTGGCAGAGATGAGAGACTGGTTCTTCTCTCCCCCTTCCCCTAACCTATGTTATATCTCGTCCAGGGGTTCTGTCTATTGTTCAGCTCTGCACTTCCAGCCTAGACTATAGAGTGCCCTACTTTCTCAT
This sequence comes from Microtus oregoni, assembly GCF_018167655.1. Lineage (NCBI taxonomy): Eukaryota > Metazoa > Chordata > Mammalia > Rodentia > Cricetidae > Microtus > Microtus oregoni. The sequence continues at coordinate 70,266 of NW_024544794.1, forward strand.
CATTGACTATAAATGATTAAGAGGTAGATCATAGTTACTTACATCATCATTTTAAAAACACACAGTAATTTTTAATTGAGATATCTACTATATATATATTTGCCGCACACTGTCATTTCCCAGGACGTAAAAAATGGGTTCATAATTAGTAGTTTGTTGACTGAGGTTTTCTGTCCTGCCCAGTCCTGCAGCTGTTAAGTCCCAAAGAATCACACAGAGGTTTACATTAGTTATAAACTGATTGGCCCAGTAGCTCAGGCTTCTTCTTAATTAATTCTTATAACTTATATTAGCCCATAATTCTTGTCTGAGTTAGCCACGTGGTTCGGTACCTTATTTGGCAAGGCAGTCACATCTTCTTTCTCTGTGTCTGGGTCACTACTGCAGAATGAAACTTCCCTCTTCCCAGAATTCTTGTTGCCCCTCCTCTACTTCCTGCCTGGCTACTGGCCAGTCAGCATTTATTTAAAACACAAGTGACAGGGTACAGACCCTTGCCCCACAGCAGTAGTGAGCTCATTTGCAACTATGTCTGTGGCTGTACCATCTGAAGAGTAGTCAGTCCCCTCACAATAGCAGCCAGACCCAGCGTTACTGCAGTAGTCACCATAGAGCACATCTTTGTTACAGTAATTACTCAAGTATGTATGTTGTATGGTATTTCATATGATTTTTTGAAATAATTGTCATCTTTACCCTTCTGTTTTTTTTTTTTTTCAAGGCTTTTGCTCATGTATCTAAGTTGCTGTCACAGTGTAAATTTGATCTATTGGAAGAACTTGTAACCAAAGAGGTAAAGTTTCCTTTTAATTTAAAAAGTGTATGATTCTTGCAATAGAATGATACATAGTCTCACATTCTATCAGTAATTATCGAGTTGAATAACTTTTATTCTTGAGGATGAGTAGATAAGGCAGAATATTTTAAAATGGGTTTTGGAGAATTCCATGATAAATACCACTTTTTAAAATGCTCTAAAAACTTAAATGGATAAACTTCTGGTTTTTTTTTTTTCCACTCAGGTGCTTCAGGTATTAAAAGAAAAGGTCACCTCGCTGTCTGATAACCGTAAAAGTGCCCTTGCTGCCGATGTCGATGACATTGTCTACACGTCAGCAGGAGACATCTCTATCTACTATGACGAGAAAGGTAACGCTGGCCGAGACAACTTTATGACCGTCAATTGTTCAAGTAAACTGAAACAGTGGGTGCCACAGGACAGGGGAGTTAGGTCTGTGTGAGCAGATGCTTGTAGTCCTTCAAAGCCTGTATCACTTTTCTAGTTTGTAGAACCAATCATGTATACGTAATAAATGAAGAAATAGGAGTTTTAAAAGAAAGAAAAACTATACCATATTTGCTGTTTAAATACCTAACTCTGGAAAGAGTTAGTCCCTGGTAGCAGGTTCTGGCTAGATCTCTGCCTGGTTACTACTGTTTACTATACAGTAGGAAAGCCCAGGGCCAGGTGTGATGGCTCACACCTTTAATCCCAGCAGAGGTGGGAGGATCTCTGAGTTGAAAGCCAGGCAGGATTACATAGACCCTATCTCAAAAACAAAAACAAAAACAAAAAAAAAAAAAAGAATTCTCACATATGTTGATGAAAATAGTTTGTTTAGAATAGGCTGCTCCCAGCCAGGCAGCGACACACACCTTTAATCCCAGCACCCAGGAGGCAGAGGCAGGTGGATCTCTGTGAGTTCAAGGCCAGCCTAGTCTATAAGAACTAGTTCCAGGACATGCACAAAAGCTATAAAGAAACCCTGTCTCAAAAACAAAAACAAAAAAAAAACAGGTTGTTCCATGTTTCAAATAAAAATATTTATATATTGGATTTCCTAAAGTGTAGAAAACACTTGAGTATTTTACATTTCTAGCTGTGTGTTATAAGGAAGGAATAAAGTATAAAACAAAACCAAAACAGCATCAGAAGATAAAGACGGATAAGAAGATTATAAAACTCCCAGATTGATTAGGCAATAGTGGCAAAGCTGGAAGAACTCTGGTAGTTATCTGTTTCTCTTCCAGTACATGAATTTTCCAATAGCACACCCAAAAGTTCATTGACTCATCGGTCCAATTACAGCTTTCCTATGTATGCATCCCAAGGCAGGCACACGGAGGGATAACCTCTGCTCATACCCTTTCAGGCAGTGACAGCACGGACCTTTCATAGATAAACTCGCATGCAGGTTGATTGGAAATACGTGGAAAGGTATCTGGGGTGATATTTTATCCTTCCTGACATTTCAGATTCCATGTTAGCACCCTTGTTGTTAACCGAGTTACACAGACACTGTGAGACTTAGGGCACAGCAGAGTCAAAGAACAGAGGCCTTTGGAACAGTTGAAGTCGGGACAGCACTGTAGGTGTGGGGTAGGGCAGGCATTTGCCTTAAGATTGCTTTAGTTTAGGAAGTGGTGTGAGTTGAGAATGATCCGTCTGCTTCACTCAGTAAAGCACGTGATTAGCAGACAGTAGATTGGTTATTGAGATGCAGAGAGGACACAAGAAAAAGAAAATGGCATTTACTCACACATCTGGAGTTATCTGGAGGACGCACAAAGGCTGATCTGCCTGTTTCTGATTTTGTTATGGCTACGAAGCTGCTAGATTATTCTGATTTGTATGTGTGCTGTGTGTGTGTGTGTTTTCTCTCTAAGGAAGGAAGTTCGTTAACATCCTGATGTGCTTTTGGTATCTGACTAGTGCCGACATCCCCAGTGAGTCTTTAAGTGGAGCCAGTGTGTTCCAGGTGAAGCTGGGGGATCAGAACGTGCAGACTAAACAGCTGCTTAGCGCCAGCTATGAGTAAGTACGGCTGTGCATGTCGTTTTCACTGCAGAAAATGGATATTAAATACTTGTTTAATTTAAATCTATTAATCACCTCTTTTAAAATGCCTGTTTATAGTTAAGATCTGTGTCATCAGTACTAAATTTTGTTTCTTGTAATATTCCTTCTAAGACCAATGTGGCTCAAAAATGCTAAGACTGGGGCCTGGAGAGACTATGGTTAGGGCACACCCTGCTTGTGCAGAGGACCCAGGTGCAGGTCCTGGCCTCACAACCGTGTGTGGTCCACGAGGGGAGCTGATGTCTCTGGCCTCCGTGAGCACCCTCATCCACATGCACACACTCACACACAGAAGCATACACACATACTTCAGAATAAAATAAATCTTTTTAAACCTGATGCTTGAAAGATTGATTTGATGTATAGGAACTGAATCAAATTCCACTATTTTCCACTAAATTGAAAACAGTGTGGGTTTTCCTATATGCTGATATTTAAAGTGAGTTTGCATACCCAGAGCCCAGTTTGCTTCTGCTCACTTTAGCATGTACTTTAGTGAGTATTTAATAACAAGATCCGAGCTTGTTAGGGCTGGTGGGTGTTGAATAAAGAACAGACCATTAGGAATGCGGAATTAAGACTGCACTTCAGTGCTGTGGGATTGTTCTGACTAAATTAAGAGTAAATATTTTAATTGTGACTTATCATTAACCATTAAATTAGCTTCTTTTTAAATACTGCTTTTAATCCATGCTTGCGAGTTGTTTTTGAACGTTTGAGTTGATGGAAGATCGCAGTATTTGTTCTGTTTTTCCTAGATTTCAGAGAGAATTCACACAGGGAGTAAAGCCCGACTGGACAATTGCACGGATCGAACACTCGAAGCTGCTGGAATAATCTTTCTGGAAAAAAATCAGGGCGTGAACTCTTAATAATTGCTGTGGAAACTAAAGAAGAGATGTTTCTGGATCATTTGAGTTTCACTTAATTAAGTCTGTGGATGACTTTTGTATTTGGAAATATTTCTTGCAGTATATAGACATACATGATACAATAAAGCATTTTCCACAGATTGGTAGCGTTCTTTAAAGAGGGTCAAAGTAAATCACAGAATGGCAGCTCCACATTGGTGTCGTGTTCATTGTCATCCCAATGTCACATATGTACACATGTAAACATAACAGCACCACACTGTTCAGTGTCATCCAATGTCACATATGTGCACATGTAAACATAACAGCACCACATTGTGTTCAGTGTCATCCAATGTCACATATGTGCACATGTAAACAACAGCACCACATTGTGTTCAGTGTCATCCAATGTCACATATGTACACATGTAAACATAACAGCACCACATTGTGTTCAGTGTCATCCAATGTCACATATGTACACATGTAAACATAATAGCACCACATTGTGTTCAGTGTCATCCAATGTCACATATGTACACATGTAAACAACAGCACCACATTGTGTTCAGTGTCATCCAATGTCACATATGTACACATGTAAACATAATAGCACCACATTGTGTTCAGTGTCATCCAATGTCACATATGTGCACATGTAAACAACAGCACCACATGTGTTCAGTGTCATCCAATGTCACATATGTACACATGTAAACATAACAGCACCACATTGTGTTCAGTGTCATCCAATGTCACATATGTACACATGTAAACAACAGCACCACATGTGTTCAGTGTCTTCCCAATGTCACATATGTACACATGTAAACATAATAGCAGCACCATATTGTGTTCAGTGTCATCCAATGTCACATATGTGCACATGTAAACAACAGCACCACATTGTGTTCAGTGTCATCCAATGTCACATATGTGCACATGTAAACACAGAACTGCAGCACCACATTGGTGGTGTTCTAATGTTTTATATGTACATTTGTCACAGACCAATTTTTTAGACATGAATTATTGGAACTACTTACATGTCTCTAACAATCCAGGTTTCTGTAAGATGTTAGGTCTCATTCCTATCCAGATTGACTGCTCACCACAGTGAAGAAATGGAGCCAGCCCAGATGTCCACCCACACGAGCACATGAAGAGAACGCAGTACATACACACGAGTATGTGAAGAACATACAGTGGGATTTTATTCGGCTGTAATGAAGAATGAATTCACAGCACTTGAGAGAAAATAGAACTGGATGTCGTTGTCTCGTGAAATAAGACTCAGATTAAAAACACATCTTTTATATGCGGAGTCAAGGTTTAAATCTGTGTGTGTTGGTGTAGACCATGGAAGTAGAAAGGGTAGTAAAAGAGGGGAGGAAGATGTGGGGAGGAGGATAATAGAACACACGTGATACACACGTGATAATAGAACATACACGATACAGGATGTCAAACTGAAAGGGAGGTTTAAGATGGGGAAGGAAGAGGGCTGGAGAGGGTACAGGAGGGTAGGGGCAGAGATGAGTGTGGATAGAGTGAAGTGTGTGTGTATACGTGTGTGTATCAGCATGTATGTGTGCGTGTGGTGTGTAACTCAGTACTTGATATGATAAAACATTAATTTACAAAAATGAACCAAACATCCCCTAGGGAACTTGAAACCTAGGAGCACAGAGTCCAGGGTGGAGCAGTGTTCCAGCCAGTGCACGGAGACAGTCTTATATGCTTGGCTTTGAACTAAAGGCTAAAGGCTGGGGTAGAGAGACAAAAAAAATAAATAAATAAAACATGTTAGGGAAAAATAGCTACGGGTTTTCCTAATCGATGAAAACCATAAACCAACAGAGCCAGGAACTTCAGCAAGCACGGTAACACATTGTTAATTCTTTTTCTATTATTTCTGAGGTTATGATGCCATTGTTTCTCCCTCCCCTTTGTCCCTTTTGAACTCTTCCCATTTGCCCCTCCTTGCTCAAATTCACAGCCTGGTTTTCATTGATTGTTGCAGTCTGTATAATGTTACTTGTATGCATGTTTCCAGGACTGACCACTAGGCACTGGGCAATGGATTGAGAGGCTCTTCCTTGGGGAAGGCTGTTTCTCCCGTTCAGCGTTTCTCAGCTGCTTGTACATTTTAAAAAACAATCTCATCTGGTTTATCAATGACACCATCAGAAACCAGGCAATACTGCAGGAACATCCGGAATGCAGGAGCTGGGGGTTGGGGAGCAGATATTCCATACACACCCCAAGCTGGAAGTGAATACCAACTTCTCTCCTGCTGCAGGGGGGATAAGGGATGACACCTTTAAACACTGGCACACAGTGCTACCTTTATAAACAGTGGAGCTGACCGAAGGCTTTCGGAGGGAAACTAAGAACAAATGTGTTACTAACAGACACGTTTCCTAAGAACTGTTGTGGACCACTGGACAAAATGAGTTCAGAAATTGAACCAAACACACTTAGCCGACTGATTTTACAAAGGTATCAACGTCATTCAGTAAGGAAAAGAATTTTTTTTCAACAAATGGAACAATTGATGTTCCTACAGGAAAGGAGATTAAACTCTTGGTTCACAATTTTGGGGCAAAGTTCAGATTTAAAAAAAAAAGGATGATGATAGACTTAAAAGCCATAAATAGAAATTCTAGAAAGAAGCAAGAGAAATTTTTGCTCTATGTGATGGTAAACATAACTAAGAAAGAGATTTTTTTTTTTTTCGGTTTTTCGAGACAGGGTTTCTCTGTGGCTTTGGAGCCTGTCCTGGAACTAGCTCTGTAGAACAGGCGGGTCTCGAACTCACAGAGATCCGCCTGCCTCTGCCTCCCAAGTGCTGGGATTAAAGGCGTGCACCACCAGCGTCCGGCCTAAGAAAGAGATTTTTAATCTTGAATTTAATACGCTGAAATTGCTCTTAGACAGCAGTTCCCGGTTGAAAGGAATTGCTTACCGTGCACGAATCTTGCAAAGGCATGACGGGAATGAGCAAATAACCCTTTGAGTTCAATAAGGAACCGGTGACCAGCGTGGCAGAGTTGAAGAAGTCAGCACCAGACATCCTGAATACCAATAAGACACAAAACACTGCAAACCCACCAGGATAGCTTGCGACCACTGCTGCTTCGCTCTTGATTTCTGGGGATGGCAACAATCAAACCGGGTGAGACCTCGGGCTTTACTTTGGGCAGTTTGGCAGGTCAAGGTTGAACAGCTACACCCTGCGGCGCCCATGCCGTGCGGTGCACCACGGCCTATGTGCCGCCATACAGTTCGTGAGCCGGACAAGGGACTGGAGATTGAAACACACAGAGACAGAGACATAGGTCATCCTTGATGCCAGAACCCTTAAAACAGGAATGCCCCAAGAATGCCCCCTTTATTGTGTCCGGGGGCAGCTTATATAGAGATAGCCACACCCCAGCCAAATGCACCAGAAACCACTCTCCTGAAGGTCTCGTGCTCAGAGCAGCTGTAGGCACTCAGATCAGGGGTAAACAAGTTGTTTACAAGAAATTCAGGATCTGGGGTTTCACTGCTCCCAACAACACCCAGTGATGGCCTTCTTAGAGGACCTCACTGTCTAGAGGGACAGAAGCAACCAGATGAATGTGTACCCCTTGTCAAACCACCAGACAGTCACGCGGGGTCCACCCAATGACCTACGCGGGGTCCACCCAATGACCTACGCGGGATCCACCCAATGACCTACGCGGGGTCCACCCAATGACCTACGCGGGGTCCACCCAATGACCTACGCGGGGTCCACCCAATGACCTACGCGGGGTCCACCCAATGACCTACGCTGGGTCCACCCAATGACCTTATTCAAGGCCCTCCCTCCAAACACCAAACACTGTAGGTCAAATCTCGTAAACTACAATAGGGATCAGGTTTCTGTACAATGAATGCTTAGACCACATGCCAAACAACAAGACCGCTCATACTAACTGTTGAAGACCTGGAGTAATTGGAGTTCTTGTACATTGCTAATAAATAGACAAAAATAGGGGCTGGAGAGATGGCTCAGCGGTTAAGAGCATTGCCTGCTCTTTTAAAGGTCCTGAGTTCAATTCCCAGCAACCACATGGTGGCTCACAACCATCTGTATGAGGTCTGGTGCCCTCTTCTGGCCTGCAGGCATATACGCAGAAAGAATATTGTATACATAATAAATAAATAAATTTATTATTACAAAAAAAATAGTGCAGGCACTTTGGAAGAGAGATTGGCAGCTTCTTATAAATTAAATACAGACTTACTGTAGGGTCTGCAGTAGAGAAGTCTTCCTGTGGATTCATCTACTAAGCATTCGATCTCTGGTTGGTGATATCTGTAAAGCTATGGAACAAATGTTTGAAAATGGTTGTTCAGCTTCCCGCTCTGGCTGCCGGCTGCCATGTCCCCCTGCCCCTGCCATTATGAACTCTCCCTCTGGAACTGTGAGCCAGAATGAACTCCCGTGTAAGTCTCTTGGTCAGAGTGTTTCAAGACAACAATGAGAAACAGTCAGGGTCCCTCAGTTCTATCCTCAGACGTTTACCCAAGAAAAGTGAAAACCAACTCTCTTCTTCATAATTATTCGTACAGGGCTTTGTTTGTTCGATTTGTTTTTGTTTTTCTTATTGCCTCCAAACTGGGAAGGCCTGAGGTATACAGCAAATGCAAGTCCAATATCTGCTTATTTTAACTGTTTGATTGTAATGGCAACCTGGTGAGTGCTTGGGACTGTGAAACCAGAGAAGGGGTGCAGGGGCAAGTGTGGAGCTGTGATTTTAATGTATCCAAAGCAGGTTTGGGGGTGCAATAAAAAGGGTGTATATCAGCTAGTGGTGGTTACGTGGCTTGTCAAAGTCAGCCTAAAATGGGAGAATTGTGCTATGTTGTTTGGGTTTGTGCAAATTATAACTTTATATAAATATATATATATATATACATGTTTATAGAAAGCGTTTTATACAAATGTAAGGTGAAAAGATCCTATTTTTGTAAAGTATTAAAAACCTAATCTGTATTCCCTCTAAACTCAGATCTAATCTTCACGCGATTGCATTACTACACCACAGACGAACTGCACCTCGATGAAATGGAAGTGGTAACAGCTAAATAAGTGGGCAGGACTGAGAATCGCAGCCCGCCATCACTCACTGTCAAGCTTTGAAGTGCATCCCCAAAGGTTTCAAAATGGATGAGGACAGCAAGTTACAGCCACGGATTTCTACTGACAACTGGCAGATGTCAATTATACTTCATAAAGCCGGGGGCAGGGGGAATAGCTAGTGCCTAGATCGTGGTCTTTGTAATTTCAACGAAATAAGGAATTCTTTAGGATCAGTAAGTTCCTACTGTGCAGAAAATCTTACCCGAGATATATTTTTGTATGAGAAAAACACCATCAAGCATACCTAGAATATCGTTCAAAGGACAAAGAAGCCAACGTGAAAAGGACACACGACTTAAGATGGACCAGTGTGGGTGTCCGTGAGATGGGGTCTCAGACCACAACACAATAGTTTTCAAAAGTCATCTGTTTCTTTCAAATACAGAAACATTTTTTGAATACTTTGGACGTCATTAGGTGTTTAATTTATTATAAAATTGATCAGGATTAAAAAGCATTTGTGGTGGTTAATATTGCCGTGTACTTGGTAAGATCTGGGATCATACTGTAAAGAGCCTCTGGGAACATTTGTGAGGGAATTCCTAGCATAGATTTGTGAAGGTGAGACTATTCCCTGGGCTAGGGTCCTAGACTTTCTAATGTTTTAAATAAATGTACTATCAATTATAGTTATTATTCATTTTGATGCTTACATATCCCCCAGTTTTCCAGGGGGAGGCTGGAACCTCTCTGTAAACACATTAAATGTTGATGTGATATGATACTGGATTTTTTGTGTTTGGTTCTATGTTTTCTGGCATAAAAACACTCCACAATATTCTTTTCCTTCTGTCACAGACTTGGAATAGGTGATTTCTCTAATGAATCCTAGATTCTGTTCAGTGTGGGAAACTTTCAGAACAGTGATAAACACATCTCAGTGCCGTTTAGTCTTTGAAGTCTAAGAGAAGAAAAGCTCACAGGGAAAGCTAAATGGGGACGAACAGATGCTATTTCTGTTAACTTGGTTTAGAATAACCCTGCCCCCATGGTTACTTGTACTCTGGTCCTAATTTTATCATCCCATCGTCTCTTTAACTGAGAGGCAGGAACTTGCAAACCGCTGGAGTCCCAGGTCCTACAGAGTAGAAATCTGTCGATATTAGTTGAACGTATAAATTGTGACGCTCGCTTTCTTGAACGTCCTTGTTCACATGAGATGAATAATTTCCCTCTTCCTCTTGCTTTGGCATCCTAGAAAACCATATAGGATTCCTAAAATTACACACAGTCCTTTCTCAAGAAGGATAGGGTACTGGACATGTGATTCGTCTGCGACGGGCAATAAATGTCATTTATTCCAAGTAACCACAAGGTGGCGCTCACTGTGTGTGGAATCCAAAAGTCAGCATTAGCGCTAAATTTGGTAGGTTCCAAAGTCATTGAAGATGACACATGCCTTTAATCCCAGCTCTTGGGAGGCAGAGGCAGGTGGATCCCTATGAGTTTGAGGCCAGCCTGGTTTACAGAGTGCGTTCCAGGACAGTCAAGGTGACACAGTGAAACCCTGTCTTAAAAAAACAGAACAAAACAAAAACACAAAGAAAAAAGGTAGTCAGCCCAAACAAGGCTTAACCTTCCTTAACCTTCACCTGCATCTCTGTAGCAATTAACCAATCATGTATGACTGTGAAGTCCAGCTTCTACCATTGCGATGAGACCTTCTTTGGGGATCAAAGACAGACGCCATTCCGGCTGAGTGTGTTGGTTAGCACCCTTTTTACAAAAGAAAAGTACTTTGCTGAATTACTCTGTTTTGTCCATGCGTTCCTTTTGTGTGACATGAAGACGTCCCTTTTCCCAACAGTAGGAAGCAGCATTGTCTTATAGGCCCCACGCCTACAGTACTCTAGGGTCTTCCCCTCAGTATTTCCAACAACCCTTACAGATGAGTCATTGTTATCTTCGTTTTACAAATAGGAAAATGGGGGGCATCAAGTGATCTATAAACTCGTCTAGGTTTGTGCCATTGGTAAAGTCTGGGCTTCAAACCAGGCCACGGGCTGTGGGACACAGTGCTAACGGGAGGGGGCACCGCTGGGAGAGTATTTGCCTGCTCACTAGTGCAGAGACCGGGAAACAGCCAGGCTCCCCAACCCATGCGGCCACTCCGAGTGATCGCGCCCACTTTCCTGTCTAAGCCTGTTAGCGCTCTCGGCCCTTGTTATAACAGTAACAAGCAGGACTGGGTCGGGGTTAAACACCACTGGCACATGTGAAAATACTTAGCTGCTTTCTGGCACGCGGCTCGTTTTGAATTCATCTTCCTTCCTCTCCACATGGCTCCAAAGCCCCGAGCACTGAAAGCAGATCCTAAAGACCTTGGTCAGACAGGTCCGTTGGGAAATCTAACCTTCAAGCAATCTGTACTTCACTGTTAGGGTTCAGAATCGAGGAGGGGGCAGCCTCCTCAGAAACATCCCGCCGCGCTGGCATCTTGGCTCACCTTGCTAATGGCCAACAGTACCGGCCATCAGCACTTGCCCGTTAAGCCAGAGGGGCCTTTAAAATCTGTACTGATTGGATGTCATGGGTCCGGGTTGACAAGACGCCTCCCGCTCCATTTCTTGGTGGGAATTCGTAGCCTGATCCATTGTTTTCTAACACAGCCAATTAAGTGAGCAGCCTGAATTATTTTGGCCAGCAGGGGGCAGCCTTGGCTAACCTAACGGTTGGCGCTCTGCTACCTGGCAGAACCCCACCAAAACCTGGTGGCCTGTGAAAGTTTACCACGGGGCAGCTTTGAAACTGGGGCGGGCCACAGATCTCCGTGGACAGAACTCTGCGTACTCCAATGGGAGGAAGCCCCGTATTGATTTTCATTCGCCAGCAGCTGAAATTGAGAGTTTGATTTCATTGTGAAGGTCGCGCGTCGCAAGGCAAGCAGGATGTTTGCAGGTCCCACTATGGACAGCTAGAGAGACCACGCATGTTTGTGGTTGCTTTAAAACTGCAGTGGCAGCAGAACCTGCGGCTGGCTCGTGCTGTTTAGCGCATTGATAAAAGAAGGAAGCGTAGGTCCGTATCACAGATCTGTTGGTTCCATTTCGACATTTTAAGAATTACCTTTTGAGATTCTCGGCTCGCTTTGCGTCGTTACAAACTGTTTTATTGCATTTTTAGTGTATTTAATTTGAAGCATTTCTACGAGGAGAAGGCTATGGACCTCATCACACTGCCAACAGATGCAAAATTTACAAACAGGAGCGAGAGCATCCAGTTACCTAAGGCTGCCCCGAATGTCTCAGGAGAAAAGACCTCAGGAGGGTTGCTCCTATCCTGCCTTTTCCCACCCATGTGGCCATCCCTGTATCAACACTGTTAGCCAAGATGCTGGAAGAGCACAGTGTACCTCAGGGCGAGCATTGGCTGTATTCAGATCACATTACTAACTAAAGCTCCAGCATCTAGGCCTTCCTGGCCTGGGGAAGGAAGAGGCCCAGCGCTCACGGCTGTTTTCACATTTTCATGTTCTCCTAGATTTATTGCCACGACTCAGGAATCTCCTAAAGTCGCCGAGAGCAACTTCCTGTCCAGCAAGAAGCCCTGGGCACGCTGAAAGTGTTGTTTCTGGAATCGGCTTCCCTCCTCCTTTAAGAAATTCCGGACTAGGTTTAAGAGGAGAGGAAGAAGGGGGAGCTTCAACACACTTTGTTTTTCTGTCTTCATGTTTCCTTTCTCCCGAGTAAAGGGAAACCACACTAATTGGGCAGACCCAGTCCGGGGCCAGGTGCAGGGTCCATTTTCCTAACACTTCAGCCCGAGTGTTGTCATGGAGACTGCAGGAACCAAACAAGTCGGCTGGAGGAATGTTCCCCAACTCTTTGTGATACTCCCTTTCTGAACCCTGTTCTCAGCCATGTCTTCCCGCTGTCTCTGTCCCTGCCGGTCCCCAGCCTTACCCTCTACCCCCAAGGAAAGCTCCAACTCTCTTTTGCTGTGCTAAAGACCCGACCAAGGCAACTTAAGGGAAAGAGTTTGTTTTGGCTCAGAGTTCCAGGGGCCTAAGAGTCCCAAATGGCAAAGGGGGGCCATGCAGTAGGCAGCAGGCATGGCCAGAGAAGCAGCAAGCTGAGACCTCGCATCTGGAGCTGCAGCCATAAGCACTTGGAGGGAATGAGGAATCTGCATGAGGCTAGCTTACCATTCCTTCCTCCCTCCCTTCCTCTCTGCCCCCTCTCTCTTTGTGTAACTTTTTAAAAAAATTCCTTGTGAATTTCCTATCATGACTCTAATCCCACTCATCTCACCCCCACCCCCGCTCAAAGAAAATAAAAACAAACAATCAAAAACCTGTGCTAGGGAAGCAGCTGGGAGTCTCGATGTGTCTGTCACTCAGCATCGCCTTTTGCTGGAACAGCCTTACTTGCAAACGTTCGTTGCAATGAGTCATTTGGTCTGAACCAAGGCCTCTGGCTTCTGCTACACCATCAATACGGGGTCCTCAGCGGGACTCTTCCTGAATATCCTGTTGGTGCCCAGTGTCATGGAGATCCTGTGGCTATGGTTGCAGGGGACCTGTCCCTCATACACTCCAGCAGTTTGCAGATGGGGTACGTGTTGGACCTGGGCCTGGGCAGTGGCTGAGTTGGTCAGACCGCCAACTTCCCTGCACCTACACCCCATCTCTCCAGCACTGCTGAGGTAGGGCCAGCTCTCACACCCTAGCGCCCTTAGGGCTGGCTTTCCAGCGCCCATGCCACCTGGCCCAGCTCTACTGTGCTGCTCAGGTGAGGTGCATGGCCCATTCTCCCCCGTGCTGCAACTGATAAGGGGTGGAACTAACTCTTCCATGCCCGCACCACGAGGCCAGTGAGGGGCGGAACCAGCTAAACACACCCGTGGACATAAACATGGCTTCTGGTGACAGCCCAGACCACGGACAACCACTTGACCTTGGTAGCAACGCAGGTCACAGTCATCAACACAGATCCTGGCCACAGGAGAGCCACAGACCCAGGCATGGCCCTAGGTGGCAACACAGGCCGCTCAGATCAGTATGGCCCTCAGACATCAACATGGCTCCAGGGGGCAGCACAGGCTCCTCTAACAGGCTTGTTCCTCACGGCCACATCCCCAGTTCCACCCCTCTCCATCTCCCATCTCTCTATCATCATATACTCTGTCTTTCTCATCTCTCCGTTATATGTTTGTTCATCATAGTGACACCTGTTACCCAAAGCCCCCCCCCCCCCAAAGTGATATACTCCCTGGAGGAAGGCCACACCTCCTAAACCTCCCCCAACAACTGGGGACTAAGTATTCAAATGCCTGGGATTACGGAGCATATTGCCATTCAAACCACTGCACCCCCTATTCCCTAAAAAGACACTAGAAGCACCAACACCAGCAAAGAAACAAAAGCAGTAAGATCCCCCCCTTATTTATCAAAGACTGATGAGGAGCAAGGCCTGCATGGCATGGCGTGTCTCTAACTGTCCCTTTCCCACGTGTCCGCTCAACCAGCCATTGTGTGATGGTAGCACCTGCCAAATCCGCATCCACCTTTAACCTGAGAACTTGATCTTTTGGGGGCCTTTGCATATGTATCACATTTTTTAAAACAGGAGAGCATCTGAATTAGGGTGAGTTTTGAGTCCAGTGGCTGGTGTTCTTTTGAGAAGGGAAGACACAGCGAGAAGGCTACCGTGTAAAGATGTGGTAGACCCTGACATGAGGCTGTTGTGTCCTGAGAAGGCTTGGGGTCACCACAAGCTGGAAGAGGCAGAGGATTCTGAGGACACATGGCCTGCTATGTGATGATTTCAGACTCCCAGGCCCCCAAACCATGAAGGGAAAAGATCCTGCTATTTTGAGCTCCTAATCTGTGGTACTTTGTTATGGCCTATGGGGGAAAACCAACACAATGAGATGCACACAGTGAAATGACAGCCAATAAGATGGCCATCATTCCTTGACAAGTGAAGAAATGTAATCAGATGATTCTCTCCCACCCCCCCGTTCCCAAATACTCACAGCCACTTCCCAAATCACCACACAGAGACTTGATATTATTTATATTTATAAATGCTCAGCCAATAGCTCAGGCTTATTACTAACTAGCTCTTACATTTTTAAGTTAACCCATATTCCTTATTTATACTCTGCCACATGGTGGTACCTTTATTAGCATGGCATGTTTAATCTTCTGCTCTCTCTGCATCTGGCAGGCAACTCCTGACTCTGCCGTTCTTCCCATCATTCTAGTCTGGTTGCCCCGCCTATACTGCCTGCCTGGCTACTGGCCAATCAGCGTTTTATTAAACCAATTCAAGTGACAAATCTTTACAGTGTACATGAGGATTATTTCGCAACAAAGGAACCTAAGCAGATGGGCTGAGTGCTTAGAGTGCTGGGATTTGAGTAACCCTAATACCTTCCACTGCCCCTCGCTCGGTGTTGGGTCTGGTTAGCTGACAACTGTATATGCTGATCAAACTGATTTATATTCAAGCGTGAAGGGTCATTCGACACAACCCACAGTAGCTGGGCTGTCAGGGGGAGTAAGGAATTCCCAATGGACCTGTTGCTCACCTGAGGAAGGGAAGATTGAAAAAGGGAGCTTCACCCATCTCCTACTACATGCCGGGACTGCCCTCCCTTTCTCCCCTCACTGCCATGCCTATTCGGGCTGCTGCAGGATCCACAGCTGTGCCAATGAGTGGCAGACATCTCATCTTCAGAGACAGCCTCCTCTTTCCCAGTGGAGCATATCAGGAACATTTTCATAAGCCAGAGTGGCTCTAAAACATGCTGACGTAGGCATTGCTCAGGAAGGGCAGAGGATACTGCTTTGTTCTGGTGCATAACTGCCTTTATTCATAGGGACATTTCTAATAAAAACAAAGCGTTGTCCTTATGAAACTATTCCACTCCCTGTGGCTCAGGTCAGTCCTTCTCACACCACACACCCCCTCCCCTGGTGTTTGGGTCTCAGAGATCCCCCACTACGGTCAACTTCAAATTATGTCCCCATGCTGGATGGCTGGCCTGTGACTCGCTAAGGTAAGAGTGTCAGGGAGTCAATGATGTAAGGTCACACGGCTGAGGGGCTGGAAGTCTATCCATGTCCCTACCCCAGGTTTGTCAAACGTTACCTGCTTCAAACTGACAGCGGGGTTTTCGTTTGAAAGAACAGGATTTCTGAGACAAGATCAGCGATGGTTGTGACATTCCTGATACTGTCACATTACGTAAAGCTCATGCCAGTTCAGATGGCTGCTTAGGTCTCACCAGGTGGGTGTCCTCCAGCAAGTCGCTGAGCTTCTACCATGATAATATTAGCTCATTTTAAAGGCTTTTTCCAGACTGAAAGTTTCAGTCAAACAGAAAATACAATAAAAATGAGAGAAAGCAGAGCAATAAAAATGTGTTTTCTTTCTCCAAATTTAATACAAAGAGTTGTAATTGGATGTGGATATAGCCAGAGAGCAACTTTCCCTCAACAAGAAGCAACAGATTTTTCCTAAATGAAAAAAAAAAAAGCAAACAAACCAAAGAACCTGTTGGTTCCATTTTTCCAGTTCCTATCTAATGCTTAAACGCACATAACACTCAAACCCATCTTTAATCCACCCTCACCATTCCTGAGGGTGATCTCGCTGAGGGCCTCCACTGTAAAACTACACCAGTTCCGTTCCGTGCTCTACTCTCTATGTGCTATGGGAACTAGGCTGAAAATTTAAAAACATACATACACAGACAGAGACAGACAGACAGACGGGGGCACAGGAACATCCTTGATACAAGAATGCCAAGAATGCCCACCTTATTGTGCTCAGGGGCAGCTTATATAGGGCTCTGGCCACGCCCCAGCTCTCGGGATCTTTCAGCTGCAGACTCACCAGAACCCTGCCATCAGCATCTCGTGCTCAGAGCAGCTGCAGGCTGCTCAGAGTAGAGGAAAACAAGTTGTTTACAAGACATTCAGGGTCTAGTGGTCCCCAAAAATAGAGTTTAAAATAAAGCCACGAAAAGATGGAAAATATACACAGAGTCTGGATACTGTATGTTATTGTGTTGTCTTTGAATGGTCTGACTGCTGAGGGAGGAGCAACAGCTGCTAAAAGACATTTGATTATACATGCTGCTGGATTCATCCAACCTATATATTTGAAAATGCCCTGACTTCAAAATTTAGGTCAAAAGATATGTTACTTTGGAGAAGAGGTTTTGCTTTTATTTCCACAGGAAATGGGAGGCTGTGGATTCATTCTAGGTTAAGAAAAATCAGGTTTGATCAAGGAAGACCCCCCCTGAAAAATCTCCAGTAGGAACAGATGGTCCAGATATCTGAGTTCTACATCCAGAACAGATTCAAGACTGCTGGCTAAGATGATTCAGCCTCACAGAATATTCCATTCAGGACTTAACCATAATCTTAAATTTTCTTTAGGTCCCCATAAGACTCTCAGTACCTCCAATCAGTAGGAAGTAGCCTGGAAACTATGCCCATATTTCCAAAAAATAGATTATGGATGCTTTTCTTTGTTTAGAGTGTTGATTACAAGTTTGTATGGATAATGGTCAGGAAGAAAGCTAAACAGAGAAGATTAGATTCAGAGTTTTTGTTTTGAAAAAAGAGGAGGAGTGCTGTGGGACAATGGTCTTGTACCCTATAAAAATTTGTCACTTGTGTTGGTTTAATAAAATGTTGATTGGCCAGTAGCCAGGCAGGAAGTATAGGCAGGGTGATGAGAACAGGAGGATTCTGGGAAGAGGAAAGGCTAAGTCTGCAGTCATCACCCAGGCACAGAGGAAGCAAGATGAGAATGCCTCACTGAAAAAGGTACCAAGCCACGTGACTAACACAGACAAGAATTATGGACTAATGTAAGATATAAGAATTAGTTAATAAGAATCCTGAGCTAACAGGCCAACCAGTTTACAATTAATGTAAACCTCTGTGCATTTCTTTGGCACTGAAAGGCTGTGGGACTGGGCATGACAGAAACCTCTGTCAACAATGAGCTGCTTCTCCTCCTCTTCTACTTTCTGGAGCATTTATTTATTTCTGTGGTGATGGGGCTTGAACCCAAAGCCTCATTCATGCTAGACAAGCCCTTGACCACTGAGTCATATCTCTGTCCCATTTTTAAAGTTTAAATGTATATCATATGGGGAGAGGAGACACATGCATGTGTATGTACATACATGTGGGAACAACCTTGGACATCTTTCCTCAGGCACAATTCACCCTTTTCACTTTTTCGAGACAAGGTCTCTGGCCTGAAACTCCTGAAGCAGACTAGGCTGGCTGGCCAGCAAGCCTCGGGGATCCACACTAGTCTTAGGGTGCACGTATGTCACCATGCCCAGATTTTGAAAAAAAAGGGGGGGGGTTCTGGGCACTGAACTCAGGGCTTTATGTTTATGAAGAAAGCATTTTATTGAGCTGTTTTCCCAACCTCTAGGTTTTTATTTTGCTATACAGTCTTACTAAGAGTTGCCCAAGCTAGCTTCAAACTCACCACATAGTCCAGGCAAGACTTGAACTTGTGGTTCTCCATCCTCAGGTTACCTGGTGGCTGAGATTATTGGTGTGTGCTGCTGGACCTGGCTTGAATTGTCTCTGTCATCTTCAATATTGGTGGCATTTACAGCACAGCTTAACTGGGTGGTTCACCAATGTACCATGACTGTGTGTCTGGGACTGAGAGGGCAACACAGTTGTTTGTCTCCCTTGGGGAGGCAGGGGGCACTGTGTACCACAGGAGATGGTGGGGACGGAGAGGAAGGATGAACTGCTTCCAGTTCCTACACAGCAGAGGCAGTGTATTCCAGATGGCAGTGTGCAGGGTCTTCCCGAAGATGGAGTGCACCAGAACTACACGGACTCTCTCCCAAGCCCCTTCGGTTCAGCCCTGCCCACCCTCATCCCTGACCTGAGGCAATCACTGTTTTCTGCTGTCGTTTCTTCTTGATACTTCAGTGACCCACTTTTGCTTTTTAAAAATCTTTATTGCCTAGTTAATGTTCTTGATACTAAATTCCCATGGGTGAAGTAATGGGACGAGCTTAGCTCTTTTCACTGGCATCCTGGCTGGTATACACACAAATATAAAATATAAAATTATTTTTATATTATATATGGTTTATATATTATGTGAAAATAGAATAATAGAAGTCAAGGCAAGTTGAAAGCCATCAGTGGTAGCCCCTCCTTCTCATATGCCGCCCTGTGTCCATTAGGCCCCTTTTGCTGTGCCCATCACTTAGTTCTTTCTCTACAACACATCACAGCTGACATTAGGTATTGGTTTCTTCAGAAACTTAAGCAACAACATTTACATACGTGTGTCTGGGGCCGACAAGGTGACTCAGAGGTGAGGGGCATTGCCTGCTTTTGCAGAGGACTCGGGTTTGGAGCCTGGCACCCACATGGAACCCACAGTCATCTTGAACTCCAGTTCCAGGGCGTTCTGTGCCGTCTTCTGACTTACAGTGGCACCGAGAACACAAGTAACATATGCACACATACATAGTACATACATACATACATACATACATATGTACAGGCAAAACACTTATGCACATAAAACAAACAAAAACGTATGTGCGTTTGTAACATCTGATGCCAGGCAGTAACCCTTTACATGTTTCTTTTTTTATTTTTAAAGATAACTTGTAAGCATTTTCAAGTCTTAATTAGAATAGTCCCTAGTTCTTTAATCTATTCCTGTTTCACTCCTCGAGATACCATGCCCACGTCTTCTCTCTTTGTTTTCCTGGCTTTTAATATAACTTATAAATATTAGATGCACAATAAAAGACATTCAGTGTTATGACAGCATAGCCCGTCGCCTGACTTGCTCTAAAAGTCAACCCCTAGGAAATTGGGTAAAATGAGTTCATTATAGGATGCTTGCGTGAACTTCATGAGTCGTGAGTCCCTTACCGAAGTGTACAGTGAGAGGAACAGAGGAAGACACGCAGGGCACTGCCCCTGCTCTGAAACAGTTCACCATCTAGCTGGGGACCCTTCCCGACAGTGAAGTGAATGGGAGAGAGAGAAGAGTTCTCACCACGTGGGGAAACTAGAAAAAAAAACTTTGCAGAGGAGATCCATGGAATTTGTCCTGGGCCTTGGAGGGCGGCTTGGGCTTGAAATAGAAGACACAGAGAGCGTTAAGAAGCCTAATTTATGAGGTCCAGATCCAGTGGAATGAGCTACTTCCTGCTTCTTAGAGCAGTTACAGGAATTCCCCCTCTGGGGTGCACCCGCGCAAGCAGCGATCAAACACAGTGTCTCTCTGCAGCCTGGGGAGCGATGCTTCTGGAATGTGTGTCCAAGATGCTCTACAACAGACGATCTCTGCTTACCCTCTGCACAGAGCCAGCCATCGCTCACTGTCCCCTTCCCACTCAGCACTGCCCAAGGCCCCCTGCCCCACCTCAGGGGCTCCAAAGCCCCCCTCAGCAAATGGAAAATCTTCTTACTGTTCTGTTGCTGTAGTTCTTTGCCAGAATGGAATCTCTGGGCCCTGATCTTACATTCAAAGCCAAGCCCTGTTGCATTATCGTCGGTAATCCTCTTAGAATATTTTTCTCTCTCTTCACATCTCAATGAAATTCTCTCATAAACTGCCTTCTTTGCTGACCAAGTCAAGCACGGTTGCTGATTTTGCAAGATCCGTGCTAATGTAAAATACGTCTCCGCCGGGCCCCTTTATCACTCGGCTGCTCCCTGCTCCACCGTCTCCATATTTATGCCCTTTATCGGAGCTGTGCACCGTATATCAAGTGAGCCTTGCTGTTCTTCCTGCCATGCCCTGAATATTGACTGGAGCATCATAGCCTATCTCAGAACTGGTTCGCGGGATTCCTTCTCTTGTTGTAGTTAAAATAGCTCGCCTTGTAAATGCCAGAATATATTTTTGCCGATTAGGGCTTTTATGAAGAACAGTGTCAAATGCCTTCCAGAAGGGTGTTTACATTATTTCCACCCGTTAATGTTTTTCTTTGCAGTTTAACCTCACAGGTCTGTGGGATGGTGTCCCCGACTGAAAAAAAAAAATGGTGCCGTTTCCTTTGTAATCAAACACAGCTTCCTTGGAGACTCTTGTGTTCAAGCTGTGCTTTAGGGCTTCAAAACACGTTCCCCTGCTGCTGAAATCATGAAGTCCGTGGCCTCCCTGCTCTTTTCTGAAAGCCTCTTTTTTTTTTTTTTTACAGAGCAGGAGCTTTCCCAGCGCCTGTCCTGTTCAGCTGTGCCGCTGATAATTTCAAAGGCGCATTCGGAGTCTGCTCTGCGTCAGGCAGCTGTTGTGTGGCTCCAGAGTGTTTGCGGCGCTGCGTGTCCTTTCAAGTTTCCACTTCCATATGGGATTGTCCGCTCAAGAGAGGCTTTGGGCTTTCCAGCGCGCTTCCTGTTTTCCTTGGGAGAGCGCTGTACTGTAATCATGTTTCCATTCCAAGTTCTCCTGGACCGATTTGCTTAACCGTTCTGACGCCTTCCCTGGGTCTACATTAGCAGGACGCTTTCACCGTTTGCTTCTTATGGGAAAGGAGCATCACGCTTCTGTCTCTGTTTATCTGAGAGCCTGTCCCATCCTTCCATGCCTGAGATCTGAACCGCAGTTTGGGTTTTCTCGAGCTTGAATGCATGTCAAGATGATTTATAAAGTGCTCACGCCCAACCCATGGGCCAATGATACCATCAGGTGCACAGCTTCTCACATGCTTACCCAGCCTTGCTTATCGATTAGGACCACTGCGAGATGCAGCTCTTTCCGCACGTTCCTGGCAGGGCTGGCTGACAATCCGGTCATTTTTGGTGAGCACCACGTCAGCCTGCGTTGCTTAGCTAGCCTTTGGTGCTTTTTTGATTCACATCTGTAGACCGGAGTCACTTGCAATTAAATTCTGCCAGTGTTGCACAAATTATTTTATCTGGTCATATTTAATTTACCTCCTTCTTCTCTTGGCACTCTCCAGTGATCTCCAGGCTTCATCTCGTAGATTTTTTGTCTGTTTCTAAAGTTGAAGCTAGACTGATTACATTTTGGGCCTTTGGGGACACTATGCTGTTCTTTACAGCAAATGAATGCCCCCTGTTACCAAGCTAACTTTCTTCTTTTGGTGTTGATTCTCAAGGGCTGTCCAATCATGAAAGCCACCTGAAGATGCTAAGTGTTCCATCAGACCTAACCAGAGTTCCTTTGTCCTCCAGAACCTCTTTGTCAATTTCTGAAGGCATTTTTAATGGTGTTTCTTTAAAAACACTTTTTTAATTTTGCATATATGTGTTTGGGTGCATTTATGTGTGTCACATGTATGCAGGAGCCCACAGATGTCAGAAGTGAGTGTCAGACTCCCCCTGGAACTAGAGTTACAGGTGTTTGTGAATCCCGGTATGGGTGCTGAGAAGCAAACTCCAGTTCTCTGTAAGAGCAGCAAATACCCTTAACTACTGAGCCATCTCCCAGGGCCAACATTTAATTGTTCACAACTGGAGGCTGGGTGTTCCTGGAATCTAGCGGGTAGAAGCCAGAGCTGCTACTAAATTTTCCTCTTTGGGCACGGAAGACCCCTCAATGAGAAGTTATGTACCCTCCTATTACGACAGCGTTGGAGTGAATGAAGGAGCCCAAGCGTGAAGCTCGGTTTCTAGAAGGGTCTGCCGTAGCCATTCCTCAGCTAGTGAGGCGAAGCTGTGACATTATCCAAGGGTGGAGAAAAGGAAGGGCGATGTGTTGTTTTTAAAGCCACGAAAACAGGTTTTAGTCGAAGCAAGTTGGAGTCTTCATTACCAATGTGATCTTCATCAGTTCCCTTCCCCTCCTGCCTTAATCACCGTTTCCTCTCTTAGGCATAGACAGCCCCCACCTCCACCCCATAGAAAACCTGTGGGGACCAAGCAGTGAGGTAGTTTACTGAACCCTTGAAGACCCTTCCGGTTAGAGCAGAAAACCGGGAGAACAGGAAGACTGAGGTGGCTTGGCCCTTGTGACAACTGCTCTAAGCTGGTGTCAGTAGGTAGAGGGAGGACCTGGCACGACTCAGCGAGGCCTGTGTGTTGAATTTGGAGGGAGTTAAGACTAAGAAGGAATCATACTCTTGCCGGTTCTGCATCTCTGCATCACTCTTCACTGGAGGGACTGAAAGCCTTGGCATCCCATATTGAGTCCAAATGTCATCGCGGAAGCCCTAGTCACACTCCGGGGTCTCTGAGGGGCACAGCACAAACAGAGGCAGAGAAGAGAAGGGGCAGCAATCCTTCACCTAGTCACCGGCTCCGACCAAGCGAGGTCTACCAGCCTCAGCCAGGGAGGCCATTCCAAGGCAAGACGGGAAGAAAAATAGATGGGGAGTTAGCGGCCAAACCGCTCAGAGAGCCTGTCTGCAGCGGTCCCCAACAGAGGGGTGGGGCCAGGCCCTCTGGGCAAGCCCAGCCTCCTTCCAAAACAAAGAACCCATCTGTTTCCTGCATTTTTCAGACTTGGCCTCCAAAGGACTCTTCTCAGGAGAGTAAGCTGACTGGGGACTCGTCTGCCAGCTCGGCTGTGGAGAGAAGGAAAGCCACAGGGCCCTGTCATCACTTAGTGTCCATCCTACTGCAGATGGAGAGAAACTCAGGCTCTAACCCCTCCAGAGTACGTGACTCTTAGTTTAGTCCTCCACAGGGAACTTGAACAAAGACTGTTCTGAGCACAGTCCCATTACAACCCCTGAACCCAAGCTAGCTGACAATGGACCAGACCGCTCTCCAAAAAAAAATCAATTCTGTATTTAGACTCTTTTCCCCTCCTCCCCCGGGCTAATCCTTCTACACTCTTTCAGCTAGAGAAAATGGTTTCAATCTCTGACAGCAGAGGAGATACAAGTCTTTTATTATCGTCTTTATGGAGCCCGAGATGTAGGAGGTTTCCGTGTACCTACTCTCATTCTCGTCCGCCCAATCAGGACCTCCCGTTGGTGTCACAGGCTCTGTGTTCCAAGGAACATAGTCTTCCTCTTTGACTCTAAGCTTACCTGGAGCACATGGAATTGACTTTAAGCCTTTTGTCCAGCTAGCTGTCTCTACCAGGCTTCCGACCTGGCCATCCTGAGCCAAGTTGTATTTAGCATTAAGGGGCGTGGTTAAGGAAGATGGCAAGAAGAATCTTTGCTCAGATGGACAGTGGAATCCCCCAGAGTCTGCCCTATCTGCAGAGTTCTTCGGATACCTACCAACGTCATTAGCGGAAGGGCGGTAATATACTTCCATCGGTCAGTTCACAGGATACAGAGGTAGAACTGGAGGATACGTTCTTTTTTTTTATTTTTTTTATTTTTTTTAAATTTATTTATTTATTAAGGATTTCTGCCTCGTCCCCACAACCGCTTCCCATTTCTCTCCCCCTCCCCCGATCAAGTCCCCCTCCCTCATCTGCTCCAAGAGCAATCAGGGTTCCCTGACCTGTGGGAAGCCCAAGGACTGCCCACCTCTATCCAGGTCTCGTAAGGTGAGCATCCAAACTGCCTAGGCTCCCACAAAGCCAGTACGTGCAGTAGGATCAAAAACCCACTGCAATTGTTCTTGAATTCTCAGTATTCCTCATTGTCCGCTATGTTCAGCTAGTCCGGATTTATCCCATGCTTTTTCAGACCTAGGCCAGCTGGCCTTGGTGAGATCCCAATAGAACATCCACATTGTCTTAGTGTGTGGGTGCACCCCTCGTGGTCCTGAGTTCCTTGCTCGTGCTCCGTCTCCTTCTACTCCTGATTTGGACCTTGAGATTTCTGTCTGGTGCTCCCATGTGGGTCTCTGTCTCTGTCTCCTTTCATCGCCTGATGAAGGTTAATATTCATGAGGATGCCTATGTGTTTGTCTTTGGATTCACCTTCTTATTTAGCTTCTCTAGGAACATGAATTATAAGCTCAATGTCCTTTATTTATGGCTAGAAACCAAATATGAGTGAGTACATCCCATGTTCCTCTTTTTGGGTCTGGCTTACCTCACTCAGGATAGTGTTTTCTATTTCCATCCATTTGTATGCAAAATTCAAGAAGTCCTTGTTTTTTACTGCTGAGTAATACTCTAATATGTATATATTCCATACTTTCTTCATCCATTCTTCCGTTGAAGGGCATCTAGGTTGTTTCCAGGTTCTGGCTATTACAAACAATGCTGCTATTACAATGCTACTATTATAAACAATGCTCTATTACAGAGCTACAGTATTGAAAACAGCTTGGTATTGGCATAAAAACAGAGAAGTCGACCAATGGAATCGAATAGAAGACCCTGACATTAACCCACAAACCTATGAACACCTGATCTTCGATAAAGGAGCTAAAAGTATACAATGGAAAAAAGAGAGCATCTTCAACAAATGGTGCTGGCAAAACTGGATGTCAATCTGTAGAAGAATGAAAATAGATCCATATCTATCACCATGCACAAAACTCAAATCCAAATGGATTAAAGACCTCAATATCAGTCTGAACACACTGAACCTGATAGAAGAGAAAGTGGGAAGTACTCTACAGCACATGGGCACAGGAGACCACTTCCTACGTATAACCCCAGCAGCACAGACATTAAGGGCATCATTGAATAAATGGGACTTCCTGAGGCTGAGAAGCTTCTGTAAAGCAAAGGACACTGTCACTAAGACAAAAAGACAACCCACTGACTGGGAGAAGATCTTCACCAACCCTGCAACTGACAAAGGTTTGATTTCCAAAATATATAAAGAACTCAAGAAACTAGACCACAAAAGGCTAATCAACCCAATTATAAAATGGGGCACTGATCTGAACAGAGAATTCTCAACAGAAGAACTTCAAATGGCCAAAAGACACTTAAGATCATGCTCAACTTCCTTAGCGATCAGGGAAATGCAAATCAAGACAACTTTAAGATACCACCTTACACCTGTCAGAATGGCTAAAATAAAAAACACCAATGATAGCCTTTGCTGGAGAGGTTGTGGAGAACGGGGTACACTCACCCATTGCTGGTGGGAATGCAAACTTGTGCAACCACTCTGGAAAGCAGTGTTTCGGTTTCTCAGGAAATTCGGGATCAACCTACCCCTGGATCCAGCAATACCACTCTTGGGAATATACCCAAGAGAGGCCCTATCATACAACAAAAGTATATGCTCAACTATGTTCATGGATACGTTCTTTAAAACCCACCACAACTCAAATCCTGTTTCTAAGGCTCCGAGATGCTTAGGAGTAGATTTGTTCTCTGTTTATTTGAAAGGTCAATGCTTCTTTTCTTCTCCCACCACATCTCCGGTCTGAAAAGACACAAGGAGACTAGAAAACGTCTTTGTGAAAGGAAAGAGAAGAAGCGCTAACAGAAAGAAGAGGGGCTGGGAACCATCAGCCAAGACAAGCCAGGAATGGCAGGGTGGTGGTGAAGACTGAAGGGCTTGCAAGGACCGAAACGCTTACTACTGAGAAAGCTTGGTGGCTTCCTGTGCTGCGGCATGAACATCCTGTCCTCTGGCTGCCTCCTCTCCATTCCTGACTCTGCTCCAACTCTTTAAGAAGACTTGGCTTTATCCTCAAGTGCCTGGCCAATGGTGTCTGTTGCCAGGAAGGCGGGAAATATTCATCTCCCTGCGATGGAACAGAAAGCTGAGGACAGATGCATGAGTCAACGCGAATGAGGCGAAGAAAGACAATTAAAACCAGAAGCACTTCTGAGAACTTCAGATGCCAAGGATTCACAAACATCCCAAGGAGGTCACTGTATTTTTGTTCCACTATACGCAAAGCTCAAAGAATAGGCAGCTGTGATATCTGCGTTGTTAGGGTTCATGCCTGTAAGATAGAAGCAGACATCTCAGGAGCACACAGGTCCCTATCCAGCTGGAGCCCATCCCAATCATTCATTGAATAAGGGAAGAACAATAAATAAATAAAACAACAATAAAATAAATAAATAAAGTGCTTTTAAGTAAGATAAACAAGGACCCTAACCTAACATAGTCGGTATCAATGCGGGGACAGCAGGAGGAAAAAGGGGTAAAAGATGATAAACATTTAATCCCATAAGGGAAAAGAAAGTTTCTATCCTATGTTGGTAACAGGGTCCTCTTAATACTGCAGTGAGATATTTCAGGTAGGCAGGGACATCACTAGATCATGAGACTTTGTGGAAATCTAAAAGCTCAAGAAGAATTCTCCACAGTGCGAGCATAGGGAAGAACATTCCGGGGAGATACTGCAGCCACAAAGGTCCCGAGGGAGAAAGAGACAGGAAAGTTCCAGAAATTCATGGAAATCCTATGACTAAAATGTCACTGAAGAGTTGAAAGGGTCGTGAGTGGAGATTTTGAGCTGGACAATAGCATGCAGGGTTTTTTGGGGTCAGGATGAGAATTTAGATATCCCTTTAAAAAATATGTTCTCAGTTAGGCTGGAGACGATGCTTGGAGATTAAGAGCAACGGTTGCTCTTCCCAGCATGCACACGATAGCTCGCAATTGGCTGGTGAGTTCCAGGGGATCTGACACCCTCACACAGACACACATGAAGGCAAAACACCGATGTACATAACTGTAGTAATAAGGGCAGCGGGGCCGCGTCCCCAACACCCCAGCACCCCAGCCGCCTGCTCGGCTAGCTTATGCCCGAAATAACAACACACAAACTGTATTCATTTAAACACGGCTTGGCCCATTCTCTTCTAGGCTAATTCTCACATATTAATTTAGCCCATCTCTAATAATCTGTGAGAACCGGTCTTACCAGGAGGATTCTAGCCTAGTCCATCCTGGGTCGGAGCTTCATGCCAGGAGCGGGGCATGGCGTCTCTCTCAGGCGTCTGCTCCCTAGAGGAGAGCTGTCAAGTCTCTGAGCTCACTTCCTCTTCCTCCCAGCATTTTGTTCTGTTTACTCCTCCCACCTATCCTCTAACCAATAAAATGGGCCAGGGCAGTGCCTTTATTAGCCAATGACCTTCCTCCATCATTTCCCCTTTTTCCGTTTAAACAAAAAAAAAAAGGCTTTAACATAGCAAAATTACATATAACAAAACAGTTATCAAGTAAAAGTTACAATAATCTTTATCATAACTAAGGAAAACTATAACTAACTATTCTTAACTCCATCAAAGACACCAGAAAGATATAATATTACCTAAGTAAACAAGAAAAAAAGCAACTTTTAAAACTCTAGAAATGACCTAGACATCTCGCTGCCTGGACAGTCACCCAAAGTTCCTCTGTACTGTTGGGGCATCCATCTTCACCCTTCAGGCCCATGCTATCCAGCAGACATTTCCATAAAGCAGGAAAATTCAAAGTCAGTTCAGTCACTATCTGTTGTGTCCTGCAGAATGTCTTGCAGACTCTTTCATGAATCAGGAACCCCGAAAGATCATCTCACCTTAGGCAAGTTCAGTAGTCCTCTCTCTGCGGGTTCTCTGTGTCCAGTTTATGCAATAGTCCAGGCAAGAGCAGTTTCTTGCCCAAATGGCTATCAAAACTCCATAACGAGCCTCTTCGATGCCCATCTTCCTCTTGAAGTAGATTGGTGCTGCCAGGAGCAGAGTGTCTCATTGTCATGAAAAGTCCTCAGTTATTAAAACATGAAATGTCCTATTCTGTAATCTTTGAAAGACATGAAGAATGTCTATCTAAAATATATCTCTATATATCTAGAAAATCTAACTAACATGACTACAAGCTTTACTATTATCGATGATTATCCATTAACAACCTATATTTCTTAATTATACAGTACATATTTAAATGAACTACACAATCACAATACCTTAATCAAAATCAGAAACACTTATACATATAACAAAATTGACCATAAATCTCTATCAATAATGCAAAATCTATACTAATGCAAATTATTCATACCTATATCATATCCCCCTTTAAATGTAAAAGAACATTTATAAACATTATTTGGGAATATGGGCGCAGTTATTTCTCTCCAAACTGCTTCCTGCTGAATGGGGGCGTCATTAATTAGGTCTTTCATGGTATAACCTGTGTGCTAGTTTCATCTCAGTTGGCAGTTGAGCGAAGCAATTTTCTGAAGATGTTCACTGCAACCCTTCAGGAGGGCGTGGTCCATCATACCAAATCAGAATAGAAGAAATGAACAGCATCTCATCCTCTGTGAGAACAAAATAAGAAACTCCTTTCCAAAGTATCATATCCTTAGATCCAAATTCATAATATCTATGTTGGATTAGTTCAGCAGCATTTATAAATAAATATCTTTTAGCAGCTGTTGCTCCTTCCTCAGCATTCAAACAATTCAAAGAGAGCATAATAGCATACAATATCAAGATTGTCTGTGTATTTTCCATCTTTGTTAGTTTTATTTTAACCTCTATTTTGTTTATTTTTACTTTTAACTTTTTGCTTTTTGAGATAGGTTCTCTGTATCTTGACCTGAAGTAACTCTGTAGACCAGGCTGTCTTTGAACTCTCAGAGATCCGCCTGTCTCTGCCTCCCAGGCATTCGGGATTAAAGGTGTATACTATTACACCTTGAACTCACAGAGATCTGTTTGTCTCTGCCTTCTAGGTACTGGGATTAAAGGCGTGTGCTACCACACACAACAACTCTCTTCCTTTTTTTTTTTGTTTTTTACTTTAAGAACTTCAACTTTTAGTCTGCATATATTTTCAACACATTTTAAACCATTTAGAAATTTTCTCTGTCTTTGAATCTCTCTTTACTGTATATCTCTCTTTTTCTGACCACATGAATCTTTAATTTACCAAGCTATCTCAGTAGGACTAAAGGCGTGGCTTTGCCAGCTAGATTCAGTCCATTTCTTAGCTTTCCAGCCTCATGGCGGATATACAGGCTGTAGCTATGTTTACTGCAACAACTGTATGGCATTTCAAGGTCCCTGCCAGCAAGTGAGCTACAACAGACAACACTCAAGTCCTCTCTAGGTAGCCGGCCCTCCTGCCTCAAACAGTCAGAGTTTGCCCTGGCAGGATGGCCCAGGAAGCCGGCATTTTTAAACAGCGCAGCTTTTTTCCTGCTACGGCTGAAAACCGAAAAGCATGTGTTCAGCTTTTCGTCAACTCAGTTTAAGTGTATCGTGGCAGGACCTCTTAATGAGCTGCAGGCTTTGCAGCTAAAGCTGAGTCAGGAAGCCTCTCTTAGATGAGGCGCTTGCTTGCCTCTAGCAAGCAGAGTAGACCCGAGAAATTGCTGCTACCAAGAAACCAGGCACAATGCTTTCATTTTGTTCTAGAATTACTTCCCAAGATGTCTTAGGCTTTATGTGGAAGCAGTTGTCCACGTGGGCGCCATATGTAGTAATAAGGGCAGCGGGGCCGCGTCCCCAACACCCCAGCACCCCAGCCGCCTGCTCGGCTAGCTTATGCCCGAAATAACAACACACAAACTGTATTCATTTAAACACGGCTTGGCCCATTCTCTTCTAGGCTAATTCTCACATATTAATTTAGCCCATCTCTAATAATCTGTGAGAACCGGTCTTACCAGGAGGATTCTAGCCTAGTCCATCCTGGGTCGGAGCTTCATGCCAGGAGCGGGGCATGGCGTCTCTCTCAGGCGTCTGCTCCCTAGAGGAGAGCTGTCAAGTCTCTGAGCTCACTTCCTCTTCCTCCCAGCATTTTGTTCTGTTTACTCCTCCCACCTATCCTCTAACCAATAAAATGGGCCAGGGCAGTGCCTTTATTAGCCAATGACCTTCCTCCATCACATAACAGTCAGTAAAAACAAATCATTAAAAGCTTTTTTTAAAAAGAAAAAAACGTGTTTAATTGAAATAGAATTTCATCACCTCCCCCTCCCTTTCTTCTCTCCAGCTCCTCCCACTTTCTTACCTTTAAGCCCTTCCCACATTCCCCTCACTCTCAAGTTGACAACCTCTTCTTTGATTATCATTGTTGCATACATACATACATACATATGTGTGCATGTGAAGTACACACGTATGTAAACACAACCTGTCTGAATCCATTTTCGCGGGTGGTATCTATACGGTTTCAAGACTGACCGTTCCTCGCTGGACAACCAACGTGGGGGCTCGCAGCTCCTTCTCCCAACAGTTGTTAGTTTCCTGTAGTTTGTCTGGGAGCGAGGACCCTGTGAAATGTTCCCCTTCCACATTAGCGTGCCCGCTGACATGGTCATTGTTACCGTCTTCTTTATGCAGACCTTTCTAGAAGAGGCTG
The DNA here is from genome assembly GCF_018167655.1 of Microtus oregoni. Taxonomy (NCBI): domain Eukaryota; kingdom Metazoa; phylum Chordata; class Mammalia; order Rodentia; family Cricetidae; genus Microtus; species Microtus oregoni. Next base: position 101,283 of record NW_024544794.1, read on the forward strand.
ATTCCCGGCAGACCTCCTGGTAGTCTGGCTCTCCCGGTCTTCGCGCCCACACTTCTGAGCTGCTCCCTGAACCGTAGATGGAAGAGCCGTAATGTCGATGTAGCGATGCAGCTGTTGGGGCTTGGCTCCCCACTGCCTGTTGATCTCTGCTTTGTGTCCAGACAGAGATTTTTTTTTGGTAGGCTGGTCTGCAGGGAGGGGCTTCTTTGATGAGGGGCGGCAACTTCACTTCTCTGGGGTTTCAGGATGCGGTAAGGAGCCGATGCTGGTCCAGCTGAGTGGTGGCGGTAGATTCTTTCCTAACGCCCACGCCCTCACAGGCTCGGAGAAGCTGCTTAGGTTCTCAGTATCACACATGACTTCCCACCTGTTGACTAGGCCTTCAGTCTCATTGGACAGCTGTCGCCTGACACCAACATGTGGGGGCCCCGTAGTTGATCATCGTGCGTATCGTGCGTTGTCTTGTATGGTGCTGCTTAGGGGTGGCAGCTGTGTAAGGCTGTTGGTTTTCCGTCCAGAGGGTGGCATGGGGGCAAAGGTGGAAGCAACGGGATCGTAAGAAAGGCTAACTCCACATCCAAGTGAGAAGGGACCAGAAAACAGCCATTGAAATGAAGAGCAATGGGCACTGCGGGGATACAGATTTATTTATTTATTTATTTATTTATTTATTTATTTTTGTAAATTGGATGGGGCATGGGACAAATCGAAAGCCTGATTCAGTCAGCAACTAAGTGTCGTGTGTCTTCTGTGGGTGAGTCACTATTCCCGTTGTCTGGGACACACTAACAATAAATAGAGACAGTCTCTGCCATGGTTGGGCTTAAATTTACCAGCGACCACAGGTTTGAGTGACTCACTAGGCAGTTCTGGGAGTTAGGCTGCGGAAGAATGAAGAAAAATAGGGGTTGGGAGGAATCAGGGGGTCATTTCCGAAACACCTGTGAGGCACCTGATGGTGAGTTCTAGCAGTGAGTTGGGCGTGGATCCCAAAGAATGTTTAGGAATTAATAGAAACGGCACAGAAATGTCACTTACTAATTATCTACATCCACGGGAACGGACCTATCATATCCAGACCCTCATAGTTTATTATGATTGACTATAAAATGTCCTCCGAAAAGGATCCTCTGTTGAAGGCACAGCCCCATGCTGGTGGGACCATTGGATAGTAAAGGCACTGACTTCATCAATTGATTGAACCACTGTTAGGTTCACGGATAACTGGAACCTTAGGAGATGGATCCTAAGGAAGGATGTGGGTCACTGGTGACATAGCTTTGGAGTTATTCTTTCCTGTTCTTTTTCTGCTTCCTGACCACTGTGGACAAGCAATTTGTTCCCCCGTGCCTTTCTGATGCCATGATGCTTTCTTTGCTTTCCCAAGGAGGAACAAGATGATCATAAGCTGAAATTGCCTATGAGTTTCGCTAAGTCTGAGCAAATGTTTACTTTCTGGTTGAGGGTATTGCAAGACCCTCAGGTAACAGAAATGCTATGTTCGACCCCAAACTAAGGAATGGTTGCAGGAAAGACGCTGAACGGGGGGCGGGTTATTGAGGAGAGCTTGTTTCAGTGGCAGGGGACAGTGTATGACTCTGTGCTCCAGCAAAGAGGACAGAATAAAACCACACCTGAATCTGGAAAAGATCTGACTTGATCTAGGCTTTTGTGTGTGACAATTTTCTGTGTCATGATCTTTCCTCTGTCCCTTCAATCTTATAGGAGCCAGGCTAAGGAAGTTCAGGTCTAAGGTTACCTAACAGTAATAGATTTCTGGAATTTTAACTGGAATCTACCAGTGGACACCATGCCTCATACACACGCGCGCACACACACACACACACACACACACACACACACACACACACTATTCTGTAAGTGCCATTACTCTGGAGAACCTGACTTTAATATGACTCTGCCTGTGGACAATAGACACCTTGCTCATTATTTCTGCCCCCTCCCACTTCCGTCCCTTCTACCTCCCTAGCTTTGTCACATGACATTGGCAGAAGGCACTGCCACCCTTCCAGCCAGCTGGGCTGGGTTACAGACCCTCCCGGCTTCCCGCGACTTAGCCATGCCGAGCACATCGGCCAGTGTTTACGTGTTGAATAGTTTATGATTTGCTCTACATCTGATCAAGGCAGCGAACGGCCAAAACTGCTGATCTGTGGAAACTTCACAGCCCTTCCCGGGCTTAATAATGGCTACAGCGACGGCTTGTTTAAAGAGAGAGAAATAGCTCTTGATAAGCCGCGCAAGGGCGAATGAAGACATGGCTCCCATCCAGTATCTACAGCGGCCTGATGCGGCGGTAGGCTTTACTTGGGAAGAAAAGGGGCCAGATGAGAGGAAGGCTTCAGCCACACCCTCCTCTGAAATATCAGTTTATTTCAGGAGCAAGAGAGCCTTCTGCAGAGGCAACTCCACCATCTCCTTTCTTCCAACCTCCGGCACAGGCAAAGGCTAGTCCTTCAAATTCCCATTATTTCTTTACTATCAATGGAGAAACTTTAATTCTTAAGGGGAGTGCTGGTTAATAGGAATGACTGTGTATCTCGTACCTCTTCTAGTTAGAGGTTGTCATGTGTCTGAGTTCGGTGATGAGAAGGAAGTAGACCAGCCAAGACAAAGTTCTTAATTGTTCCTGCTGACTGGAATGCGGACGTGATGTTTGGAACCTGGGCAACTGTACTGAACCATGAGGTGGGAGCCGTTATTCAAAATACATAGAGGATATCATTCAGACAGAAGGAGACTAGCTCGTTAAAGTTTGTGGCATTCAGCTAAAGTCAGGATGTTCTGCGTGTAGTGTCACCCAGTGGGTGTTATATGAGCTATTGGTCATTTCTGGCACTCACTAATCTATTTTACATATAACTGTGTCTAGGTCCCTTCAAGTGTCCCTAATAACCGTTAGCAAGCCAGCTGGTCACCAAACAGCCTTACCAACAGACAAAGCAACAGCTTTGTCTGAAATCACTACTAACAGTAGATGAAAACATCTACTGTTAGAGACAGTGATTTCAGGGCACCGCGAGGCCCCGCTGTCTTTAATAACTTCCTTTGGTCCATCCGTGGGCGTGGGAAATCTCATTTGATCCCATGCCTTGCTCAGATTTCTACTGTGTACGGCTCTTTGATCAAATGGCATTCCTACTTTCAAGGGCCTGCAGTTCGCCCCCTCGTGGGTTTCTCTGGATTCTTGCCCTCTACGTGTCTGAGCTCAGCCCACTTGCCCTCTCCCCTAGAGCACTGGATTCATCCTTAAGTGTTAGAGAAACACCATCGACACCCTCTTTAGGCACCCCACGCTGCCCCTGGCAAGAAGTCCAGAGGCCAGAGGATGTCTCCATCCAGACGCCCACATGGTCCCCAGTTTGCGTCCCACCCAGAATTTGGGCTCAAGGGGTGATCTGTCTATACTGGCTGTAGCCTGTCCTTGTAATGCCCCTCCCCAAATACTGGTGCTGATGCTGCTGTTTACATGATCTTACGTAAAACCCAGAGGAATCCAATACATTACAACCTTCACTTGGGCCTCAAGGATATGATGAAGGTGTGTTTGTCAAAGGGAAAGAGTAGGGAGTGTTTTATTTAACATTGCCTTGGACAAGTGTATACCTTTAAAATATTTAGACTTGAGATATGGGAACTTCTGTTTGGGCTTCCACCCAGAATGTTCCATATGTCAGTGACTGGGGAATAGGAGCTTGTTTGCCGTATGTGTGTGTGTGTGTCTGTGTGTGTGTCCCCTAGAGTAGAGACTAAATGAAGTCAGAGAATAACTTCTGCCAGAAGCGGGGAGAAGGAGGGTATGCCAGGGGTTATGATCAGAAGAGGAGGACTAGGAGTTGCCAGATGTAGGATGTCAGGCAAGAGGGAGGGAATTCAGAGGCTCCTGATCACAATAGTTGAGCACGGTAAGCATCCAGGCTGGAGACAGGAAGGGCAGCAGCCCCAGCACAGGGCCCGGTTATACCAGAGCCTGTCTTCCCATTGCTCTGCTTGCCCCTTGTCTGCCTCAATGCAGCAGGCCCAATTGCTGTCCAGTGATCAGAGCTGGAATAGTGGAGGAACTCCAGAGTGCACCCTGACCTTCCCATGGCCTGGGGAGCTGCCGTGTAAGACACCCGTTGGGTCAGAGTGATGCCATGCTGCAGACAATGTTTATCAATGGGGGTCTTCTCGGGAAGGAACTGGGAAGCATGTGATTGCATCTGTGGGCCTGTCCCAGTCACAGACACTGGGGCCAGGGAAGGGTTTCAACCCCAGTAAGTTAATTGAAGCAAACAGGTTATGGGAGCATTGCCCTATATCAGATAAATATGAGATAAATATCAGATTCAAAGCAATGTTCATTCTAGGGCTACGGCCATGGTGATTGTTCCTAAACTGTGTCTGGTTTTACTTGTAGAATGGCTGGGTGACTGGATGGCACATTAAAAATACCTCTTAATGTCACCCGTATTTGTCAACACTCTCTTTACAGTCACGGCTTGCTCTTGAAACTGGAGGGAGAGCAGAGAATCTGAGGGCTAAAGCCTTTGGGATCCTGTCTGAGGGAAGGAATTGGCGGCGTGGAGGGCACACGGTCACTGGCTTCCCTGCCTCTCTTTTGGAGCCACACGCCAGTGTCCAGGACCTCGGACGCCTCTGCCCAGATCGTGTTGATTCACTTTCAGGGATGGTGTTCGGAGTACGCCTCACTGCTGTGTCCTCTCCAGTGTGACCAGTCACAAGAGAAGGCTGGCATTTGTGGGGCATATGATAGAGCATGGACCTGGGGAAACAGGTGTCCAACACATGAGCTTCTCATGGTGTAGGATAGAAGAGAAAAAGATGGACCACGAGCCACCACGTTATGAGGGAGATGAAGAATTCTGAGAAGTCCTAAGCTGGCAGTGACTTTCCAAGACAATGCGCAGGTACCTCTCAAGACGAAGGCTACAATATGTTATCCTCTTTAATATTTTCCCACGCTGAGAAGTAAGAGAACCTGGGTTTTCATTTGTCACCTTGCCTCGGGTGTCACAATAGTTTATTACTAGTATAGAGGAGCCCAGCAGGATGCAGGGATAGAAACGCTGCTTTCAGATCTGGGTGACTCCTGTACGCAATGCACACGAAAGAGTCCCCCAACGGATGGTTCAGAGGCGGCGCGGGAGCACCCAACAACTGGAGCGAGGGACACGGGGGCGTTCGCGGAGCCTCTTGTGGTTTTTGTCCATGGTGAGCATCACAGCTGCAGTGGACCAGTTATCATTGAGCCCGTAAGAACTGAGCCTCGGGGATAGGCTGCACCTGCAATTGCGGACCCTTGTGGATGTTCCTGTGACCCGTGAGCCCTTGAAAACAGCCGCTTTGATTTTCCTTTGAGAGGCAGGGCGGGCAGGTTTCATCATCCCATCAACGGACAGGAAAAGGGAGGCTTAGCGAGACAAAATAGTTCCGAGATACTCCAGCAAGCAGAAGAAAAGGTCTAGACGGGAACCCCAGCCGTCTAATTCCCTTTCCAGTGCCCTCCTCGCTCCACTTAGCCCCGTCTGGTTCAAGAGCAGAAATGCGGAAATAAAGCCCCAGCCTCCTGTAGCTGAAAGCGCCTGAGACCTGTGCCTCGTCAGAGGTCGGCATGTCTGTTTATGCGCCTTATTGAGCTCCGGTTGGCTAATGATACTTAATCACATGTACCTTGCAGTTGGCTAGGATAATGGGGAGAAATGCAGAGGGGTCAACTAAAAACGCGCAATTTGCTAACATCCCCAAGCTTTCAAAGTGCACAAAAGGATCCATCACCAAAGATCTCGCAAGGCAGAGATAAAAATGGAAGTCAGAGGAGCTGCCTGAAACCGGCAGGTGGATGTACTGAACTGAGATGAGCCCCTTGCTTGGGTGGTTTAAGAATCTGATGCCTGAAGCAAATTTGGAGACCCGAAAGTTAGATGCGTTAACTACATCACCAGCGGAACGGCTGTTTCTCCAGATAAACTGGCACCTCTGGTGTCTCCAGAGCCTGACAAGATGAAGGAAGCCTTATGGAGTCCTCACAGCGAGCTTCCCTCTGATTGGGCTGTCCAGTTTATCTATCCTGTGGAACAAACCAATCGCTCCCGTTAGCTATCAAAACACTAAGAACCAGAAATTAAGAGCGCACTAACTGCTCTTCCAGAGGTCTGGGTTGGATTTGCAGCACACACATGGTTCACAACCATCTGTAACTCCAGTACCAGGAGATCAGATACCCTTTCCTGGCCTCTGAGAGCATCCCATGCATTTGGTGAACAGACATACGGGGGGGGGGGGGGGGGCAAACACTTAGGCACACTAAAAAAGACAATAGCAGCATAGTACCAACCTACTATGAATCCCGTATTGCTAGTAATGTTTTGTTGGGGATATATGAATAAGCATCTATTTATCCCGTTGAGGGCACCAAAGTCCCGATTCTATCCACGTCCATTTGGATGAGCCAACGAATCTATTAAGTTTATGTACAGGGGCATGGATGAAGAGTTATTTACGAGAGTGGGTGCCCCCCCCAAGCAGATTCACTATTGAAAAGCCCCACCCTCACCGCTCAAAGCCCAGCTTCTTCTTCTTCAGAAACACATCTTACTGTGAGGTCAGATGCAATGTGCTGGGTTTTGTTGTCTAGTTGAGGTACCAGTGTGTTGGTGTTCTACCAAGGGCAGCAGAGATAGTCTGTAAAATTTTGGGAGTCTCTTGGGCAACTTTGACCTACAACTCAAAAGAGGGTTTCTCATACCTTATGCTGGAGTTTTATGAGGTGGTCTTTGATTCTTGGTGGGAACATTGTCAATCCATAAGGGAAATTTTTGTTTAAACTCTATGTATATTTATATACAGAATTACGTGAATTACAGCTTAAACTCTATGTATATTTATATACAGAATTATGTGAATTACAGTTTAAACTCTATGTACATTTATATACAGAATTATGTGAATTAGTTTAAACTATATGTGTATTTATATACAGAATTACATGACTTACAGGTATTTTTATGGAGATAGGTAATAGTATAATTCCCTTTGACTTTTTCAGACATTCTTACTGTTACTTTACTCTCCTCCATTCTTCTTCAGTATTTTTCTCCCTCCACTCTAGAGACCCCTGTCTTTCCCATTTCCTTGGTCAGGTCGCTTGCACCTTGGTATTCCTCTCTCTATTGCTCCCGAGCGCGCCCCAACCCCCCCCCCCCCATGATCTCTTTTTACATTCCTGGTTTCTGTAGCTACTGCAGGATATATGCTCACATCTGGAGCAGCATATATGTTCACATCTGGAGAGCTGGAGCTAGGAACCTGCAGCGAGAGACCATGCAGCATCTCTTTCCGGGTCTGGGCTACCTCATACAGTGTCATCTTCTCTAGCTCCATCCGGTTTCCTGAAACGTTCACGATTCCTTTCTTGTTCACACTGGGATAGTGCTCCACAGTGTACATGGCCCAGATGTCCATTTTTAAAAAGTGAGCCTGGGACCTGAATAGAGAGTTCTCAAAGAAAAAGTTAGTTGAGGGACATTTCGGTCATTTCTATTTCCTAGCTAGAGTGAACAGACCAGCAATAAACACGGCTGAGCCAGTATTGGTAGCGTAAGACGTTGAGTTCCCTGGTTGTATGCCAAAGAGTAGACTAGCTGGGTCATATGGTAGATTTACTTTTAGATTTTTGAGAACTCCCAACACCAATTTTCCAGAGTAGCTACACAAATTTGTAATCCTGCCAACAGTGAGTGAGGGTTAGATTTCCCCCACCCCTCCGGCATTTGTTGCAGGCTGTTTAATCATCTTGACTAGAGAAAGATAAAATATACTTTGTAAAGAACTTTCTTAGTTTTTTTTTCTTTGAGAACTCTCTATTCAGGTCGCAGGCTCACTTTTTAAAAATGGGTTATGCATTTGTTTATTTTGACTCTTTTTTGGGGGGGGAGGGTTCTTTGTTTATTCTATTAATTTTCCAGCAGCATTCTCTCCCATTCCGAGGGCTGCTTCTGCACCAGGCTAATTGCTTCTTTATCTGTGTAGAAGCCTTCGGTTTATGGAGGTTCGCTTGTCACTTGTATATCTCAGCTCTTGGGGAAGTCGAGTCTGGCTCGGAAAGCTGTTTCCTGCATCTGCACCCTGGAGGGCACCGCCCAGAGCGGAGTCCTGTTTGGGAAATTGTTTCCTACACCTATGTCCCGGAAAATACCGGAGAATACCGCCCTTGCTTTCTCCTAGCGGCTTCAGGTTTCATATTTAGGTCTCGGTTCCATTTGGAATTAACTCTGTGCACGGCAATAGACTCAGGTCTAATTTCGTTCTTCAGCGTGTGCGCATCCAGTTTCCCCAGCGCCATTTGTTGGAAATGCGTTCTTTCCCCTGTCATACAGTTTTGGCAATTTTGTCAAATATTGAACGGCTTACATTGTACATACTCCAGTTTGGGTCTTTGAGTTTATGCCGTTGATCTACACATCTGTTTCGGTGGCAACACCGTATTGTTTTCCTGCTATGGCCTCACGATGTCTTAAGATCTGAAGAGCCAGCTTCCCCCAGCTTTATTCCTCCTGCTTAGGATTGTTGTGGCTAGCCTGGATCTTCTTTGGCCCCTTATGCATTGTAAGCTAGTGTTCTTTGTTCTACTGTCAAGAATAAGACAGGGATTTGGGTTAGGATGGCCTTGGATCTGTAAACAGCTTTAGGTAAAATTATCATTTCCACAATAATAATTCTACTGATCAAAGCATGGGATATTGTTCCCCCTTCTGATGTCTTTCCCTTTCTTGGGAAGTTTGAGGTTTTTATCATAGAGGTCTTTAACTTCCCTGGTTAGGGACATTGCTCGATTTATTTATTTATTTATTTATTTATTTATTTATTTATTTTTTGAGGCGATCATCTGTGCTGTCTGTTGTTGGTGTTTAGAAAATCTGCTGATTTCTGCAAATTGAACCTGTATCCTGGCACTCTGCTGGACTTGTTTGTCATTTCTAGAAGTTCTCTTTTAGAATTTTAGGAATCTCTAATGTATATTCTGCTGTCATCTGCAAATAGGGATAGCCTGACTTCTTTTCCTATCTCTATCATTTAAACTTTTTCCTCCTTTTGCCTTATTGCTCCAGCTAGGACATCAAGCACAATACTGAAAAGGTGTGGGGTCAGTGGGCAACTGTTTCCTTCCTGACTGCAGCGAGGTTGTTTCAAGATTTTCTCCGTTTAGGAAGATGTTGGCTATGCACTTCTCTTATAAAGCCTTTGCCATGTTGAGGAACGGTCCCTCTAGTCAAAGTCTCTGTGACCCTTGCCACAAAGTCACGCTGGATTTTGTTAAAGGCCTTTTCTGTCTCTGTCGAGATGATCGTGTGGATTTTGTCCTCACAGACATCTATTTCCGCGATAAAGCTGTTTGCCACGATCTAGGCTGGAAGCCCAACTCCATGTCTATAGGAACATAAACAATGTAAAGTGTAATTTAAATATATGCAGAGTTTTCCCACGATAATATAAATAGAGAGAAGATTATTTTCACGATGTTGGAAGTTAAGTGAAATTTGTTAACCATGTGTCTTAGTCACTGTTCTAGGGCTGTGAAGAGACACCGTGACCACAGCAACTCTTGGAAGAGAAAGCATTGAGCTGGGATCTGCTCACAGTTTCAATGATCTGCTCCACCGTAATGATGGCAGGAGCATGGTGGAACGTGTGGAACCCAAGCTTTAGCTTAGAGCAGCCTCCTAATCCTCAGGCCAAGAGGGCAGCACTGGACCTGGTGTGTTCCGAGCCCACACCCTCCAACCAGGCTACACCTCCTCATCTCATGTGGGGTGCTGGGCTTGCCAGCCCTATGCCTCTGTCAGTGGGTACACAGCTGAAGAAATTGTTATAATTCTACTTATTGATTCAGACTACTGACTTCGTTCTGTCTTCAAATGCTGTCATGTTGGGATCCTAGAATGTGTTATTATTTTGTCACAAATTCCCTTCATTTTATTTCTTCTTTAAACAAAAGTTACAGCATCACATTGCTTAGGAAACACATTCTCCATGTGAAGGCAAGGTGTACCATCTGTGTGTGACTTTAACCTGAGTATAGCAAAGAAGGTACTGGCAAACACTTGCTTTGAAAGGCGATTTGTCTGCTAGCATTTAGAAACACCTGATGGAGACAGGACGTAACAGCTTTCGGAGGCGGAAGCCAAGCAGCTGGAGCAGGCGCAAGACTGTTCACCCCAAGAACTTGCTCCCAAGCTCATTGGTAGAAAGAGACATGGACTTCGTATCGGAGGACAGATACTTGGTTTGCTAGGAGCGAGATGAGACTGAGATTTTCATAGGGCACTAATAAAGAAAGTGAGCTTAGGGTTTATGGTTTTGCTTGTTAACTTTTGTTCCAATCTGCTCTAGAGTTTAGTCAAGCGTGTATGACCTCCTCTGATTAGTTCAGTCAGTGGCCTTGAATCCAGATGCGTGAGGCAGCTGTGCTGTGCTCAACTCTCGGTCTCTGCCTTTATCCAAGCTTGGCCAAACATCTCCTTCCTGGGTGTCTTAGTCACTGCTCGGTTGCTGTGAAGAGACCCAGCGACCAAGGTAACTCTTATAAAAGAAAGCATTTAACTGGGGCCTAGCTTACCATGGCAGAGGTTTAGTCCGTTATTACCATGGCAGGGAGCGTGGTGGCATGCATGACGCTGGAGCAGTAGCTCAGAGCTGCATGCAGATAGGCAGGCTGAGAGAGCAACACCGGGTCCCGTGTGGGCTTCTGAAACATCGAAGCCCACCCCAAGCGACACACTTCATACAGCAAAGCCACACCTCCTAATATTTCTAATCTTTCTCAAATAGGTCCCACTCCCTGATTATAAGCATCGAATATATGGGCCCATGGGGACCATTCTTATTCAACTGGTGCTTGCCCTTATCCAAGTTCAGCTTCAGAATATCTTGGCATCCTCTTCTATGCAAAGGGAAACCTGAATAAATCCTTTAGGAGACAGGTGGCCAATGCTATCTCCAGTATTGACTAGGGGAAAGAATTTGGTGGTTGCTCTCAATTTGTAAAGAAGGAACCCTGGACAATCTGGGTCCTGAAAGGCCACCTTCGCCTGATGAGACTCGGGAATGATGGACGGCTGCTTTTCCACGGCAGGAAGGAGTTGGTCAATCTGCTCACCCAGCCCCTTTTCATTAGTGTGAGGCCGAGGAGAACGTTTTGTTCTGCTCCTCCCTCCTGTCTCGTCCGGGTCCCGCGGAGCTGTAAATCTTTTGCAGATAGTAAGTCTGCTCTTTGACTTTTCTGACGCCTTCCTTCTCCATCTCTGCTGTGCTGATAGAGGCCGTAAACTAACCGGCTGGCATTTCCCAAGCACCCTTTTCTCTTCCCTCCTAAATTATATCTTCTCTGAAATGGATCTCTCTCTCTCTCTCTCTCTCAGCTATAGGAGCTTTCCTTTTCAGAACATTGCCATCGCATGCATAAGTAGATTTTAGCCGACAAACAGACAGTGGCACCGTTAGCCCTTTTCATCGCTGTCACTGAACACCTTAAGAAAACATCTTAGGACAGGAAGAGCCCCTTTGGCCGGCAGTTCTAAGTGTTTCACAGTATGGTTTGCTCTGTTGTCTTCAGGCTACAGAGAGGTGGGAACACCCCTGTGTAAAGGAATCTCCAAGGGAAGCACTCACCCCAGGGAAGCCAGGAAGCAGAGAGCTAGGAGAAGTGGCCAGGACAAGACGCACCTTTTGAAATCACATCTCAAGTGACTTCTTTTCTCCATTGAAGCCATGCATGCCAGTCCCCGCCAGCTCCTAATAACGTTTCAATGAAAGTCGCTTCATAGATTAGTCCCTTGGTGAGGTCACGGTCCTCATCCCCCGATCCCTTCACCAAAGCCTTCCCTCTGAAGCTTGTGCTGAGGACTGTCCATCCACCAAATGAGCCTTAAGGGGCATCTCACACCCCCTAACATAACCCTCAGCTTTGTATTCTCTCCCCCATCTCAAGACAAGAGCCTCGTGATGTTTTGGAATCCATACAAATACTTGGACTTAAGAACGTGTCTTTTGGGGAATGAGGAGAAGCCAACAGCAGCCGCTGTGGAAAGTATCTTGACAAAGTGTAAAGGAAATGCTTAACACAGATTTAAAGCAATATTTAAATATTTAAAGCAATAAACACAGGGGGAGGTTTTGTCTCTAGATGTCTCCTGTCACCTTCTATTACAGGCCATTTCTTCTTTGGTGACAGGGAAGTGCCCCAGTTAAACAAAGGAGAGATTCTCTGTGGCCATGTCCCACTCCATGACTCTGGACACCTGATTTACGTCAGCAATCAGATCCCCCCAACAGTGTGGAATTGTGACTTGAGGCAGGTAGGCATCACCTGGAGCTGACCAGCTTCTCCTGCCACTGAGGCTCCGCTGGCTGCTCCCCCGTCCTTGTTCCTGCAGGCTGCCTCTGCAGCCCTTCGACAAACTGCATCTTTTACTTAGCGAGAGATCCTTTCTATCGCCTGCAAGCAGAAGAATGTTAACGAATGTGGGGACCACGAGGAGAATATCAATGATGTGAAATATTGGCCACACAGAACGTCGTGATATTTCGTTTGTGTTTTCACAAAGAAAGTTTGCCTGAAGGTCAGAGCGTAGGGCTAAGCCACTAGAGGCCAGGCAGTGGTGGCACAGGCCTTTAGTTCCAGGACTCAGAGGCAGACAGATCTCTGTTAGTTCAAGGCCACCCTGAGCGACATGAAACTGATCCAGTCTCAGAGAGAGGAGCAGAAAGGTGATTCCTGCACTTGGGATCTCACACCTTTAAACCCAGCACTAGGGAGGTGGTTCCAGGAGTAACGTGGCTGGGCTGGGCAGAGGGAGGAATAAACATAAGGCAGGAGGAGACAGGAGCTCACTGCAGTCTGAGGAGCAGTCTGTGCGGGCAGCCTGAGGACTGGATTACTCGGTCTCAGCACTGGTAGGGGTAAGAACTCTAGTGACTGGCTGCTCTGCTTCTCTGAGGCTTCAGCTCCCCCCCCCCCCCAACCACAGCTAATGCCAAGTCTTTGTAATTAAAACCAGTTGGGATTTGTGCTACACTTCATGGTAGGGGAATGGAGACGGCCCGTGGGTAAGGAGGCAGATGTATGGGTCTGTTGGTGACATTGGCTTTCAAATTACAATCTAGGGATACAGCAGGTAGGAATGGGAGGATGGCGGGGAGTGGCATGACATTTGGAAGCAGGGTGTCTGTGCATGTATGATGCTTGGTGTTACCAAAGCACAGAGGAAAGCGTGGTAGGGCACACAGAGCAGAGGGGTGATATGGGCTTTCGCCAGCCACTCCAAAGTGAAAGCCATACCAGAAAACCCACCCTGCCTCCCCTTGAGGTGGTGCTGTCTCTTCCTGGTGACCCCATATTTCACTTGCTCCCAGAGGCAAGGCGAGGAGAAGAGCATATTCACGAGGGTTTAACTTTACGTCCTATGGGCACCAATGGCGAGTCTAGTATTCTCTCAAGCATGCTCGTTTGCTTTCCCTGAGGCCATTTGTTTGTTTTAAATGCAGCAGGAAGGCTGCTCTGTGGACAGCTGCGGAGGTGGCGGGCATCAGCCGAGATAGGAAGGGCAGGATGAAGGAGACTCTCGGCCGGCGTATCTTGGAAACGTGCCTTTGCAGACTGAAAGCAGCATGCTCTCCTATGGGTCCTATCCAGGAGGACGCTATTATCTATCTTCCAGGCCACCTAAAAGAGTTAACTTTTCTCCCGACAACTCAGTGTATGTAAATGTTGTGGCAGTATTTATGATTCTCTAGGTGATCCATTTGGGTCCGTAAGTTTACTGTCTCCAGTTCGAAGGGTGATAATTTTGATTGGATTTATGCATCCAATAATCAACTGGGAAATAGTTGTGATTCAATAAGATGCATTCTCCAGCGGCATCCATTTCAGGAAGTAATGTCTTTGGGCTGCTGTGTACTGTGAGGGAATCCATCACATTTCTTAAAAGAGGTCTATATCAAATTTTTAGGACAGTGTGTTCATCTCGGAACAAAGACGAACCATCGCCAGTAACACAAGCTGCCTGGGTTAATCTGGTTTGCTGTAATGCAGTCATTTTGAAGTCTAATTTATGAAGGTGTTTGGTAAAATCGGAAGGGAAATAAAGTTGCTCGTACCCTTTGATCAGATGAAGGACGAGCCGATGAGCACAAATGGGCTGTTTGGCATTGCCCTAGCATCCTGATGCCTGCTATTTTACATATCGAAGGGAAAATAAGCAGACTCAGTGGCAGCAATGTTTGGTTAATGGGACGTTCATTTCGCAATCGTTGGTATGAGAAGGAAAGCGACGGGAGAGTCTTTACCACCCAGCGTGGGTAGGCATGACAACGGACCGTCTTCTAGAATGTCTGGCCTCTTGATGCCCTGAAAGCAGCCCCAATTGAGTTCAGAGCTGCCTCGTCCTTGAATAGAAATCATCGCCGCTGGATCCTCACAAAAGTGTCGATGACATTTTCAGAGAAAAGGACAGGCAGATTTGAGTTTTCGAAGTCTATATAGCTTTCTCGTCTCGGGTAACACGGCACCTGCCCAATGGCAGCTCTCTGCGCTTTGGATTCCTTACCCACTTTTCTGCAAAAGGACCGTAAGATACGGACAGGGACAGGGACATCAAACACGCTAAAGAGCTTCACGTGTTAAGGCATTTAGTCCTCAGGGTAGCCCCACGAAGTGGATGCTATTATTAAGAATCCCACCTTACACCTGAGAGGAAAACCAACTCGTCTAGGGTCTCACTCAGCAGCTACGGGAAGGTTTAAAGCAAGCATTTGTGAAACAAGCTGCAGACAACAGAATAAATACCTTGTAGGTTTTCATAGGTGGCGCTCAGTGTCACCAAATTCAGAGGGACAGAGGTAGAAGAGCGACTTCATTATGTCTTAAACGGTGGCACATTTCATGATGATGAAGAACACTGGGAAAACCTTCAGTTCATCAGGGGAAAAAAAAAAGAGAAAGAATTGACTATGCCAAGGAGCTAGAAACGTTAGCCCAAACAAAACAGAGGAAACAGAAAAGCAGGAATGGCAGTTGGCTCATTCAGCAAAGTGGAATTCAAGCTGAGAAGGATTAAAGGAAGAAAATGACAAAAGCAGGAAGTTATAAAAAGCTTTAAGCACACTGGTCTATAAGCCTTAGAATACTCTCAAGACATATTGATTGGGAAGTATTCACATCTGAATGGATTCGAGAGAATTGAGATGGGAAGGGGGAGTTTTTGACAAAAAAAAAAAAAAAGAAAAAGAAAAGATACAATCGGTGGTCACCAAGGGTAACATTTTGACAAAAATTGTGTGTGTGTGTGTGTGTGTGTGTGTGTGTGTGTGCGTGTGCATGTGTGTCTGTGTAGGGAAGCTGAGGAAGAGATAGATTATAATTTGGAGTAGATTGCCTGTCAGGAAAGGAGGTCTAGGAGAGATGATGAGGAACAGGAGAGGTGTGGACAAAGATACTCTTTGTGGGAGGTTACAGACCGCAGCTCGCAAGACTGGGAGGGGAAGCGGAGCTGGCTAAATGGGTCCTCACGTCTAGAACCACTACCCATCCGTAGGTCATCCTCACGGCGTAAGACTAGGCCCTGAGAAAGCAGGGTTTGTAAGTGGACCCAATGATGTATATTGTATTGCCTTCCGAAAATGGAAATGCTATCAATATGCAGGGCCGGTATTAATTATTCTCACTCGCCGTACGGTATTATCTTTAAATACTTGGAGTTTCTAAATTACGATCCTAAATTGATGTCTGTAATGCTTATCCTGAGGTAATTAGAAGCTTTGAAGTTGATCAAAGTGAATTCTTTCACGAAGGGGCTGAGGACAGCCACGGCGTGAGCAATTACAGAGCCTATCCAAGCGGATTCACTCTCCCTCTTCCTTCTGAACTGCACCCACTTCTCTAGGTAGTTAGACCCGGGAATCTGGAAAAGTCAGGATGATAGCATTCACTGCTCTAGGTAGAGTTAGATCCGGGAACCTGGAAAAGTCAGGATGATATTGTCTCCTATGGGAGAATCTGCCTTTCCTATGATATTAAACTAGTTTTATACTTTTAAGCCATGTTTGATAACCTATGTTTTTGAGGAAACGTGAGTCTTCACCTTGTCCCACTTAGGAAATACAAAAGGGTAAACAGAGGAGAACAGAGTTCCTTGGTTTTAGGAACAGCTAATCACCTGGACCAGGAGAGGAGAGCCAAGATGGAGATAACCCCACAGTCCATCAGGGAAAAACACATGGCTCTTTAGTTCAGGACGACTTTCAATTAGCTCTTTTCTTGCAGCCATTATTTCTAATTGTGTGGTCTCTAAGTTAGTGTTCAGAGCTGTTGGCTGCCCTTGGCCACACACTCATTTGTAATGGGAGAAATGGCCCAAGTAGGCTAGTGGGCAGTGGTTCACCAGCCTGGAATCAGCCAGTAACCACAGGAAGTTACTATACAGGTGATGTATAGACGGGTCATTGAGGTTTCTTATTCTTAGGCACATATTTTGTGTTAGGAGCCAACTATACAATGATACAATATCTGTGAATTTTGTGATTGTGTGTAAGATATATATATATATATATATATATATATATATATAGAGAGAGAGAGAGAGAGAGAGAGAGAGAGAGAAGGAGGGAGGGAGAGAAATTCTATGATAATTTCGTGGTAAATTGTTAACACAAAGGGAATTGCAAAGGTCTTGCTTTTAGGAACTGAAGTCTCTCTAGCCCCTTTCTAGCTTTTAAAATGTGAGGAGCTTTACTTCTAAGGAAATAAAAAAAACAAATCAATCCTTTAGGATCAGTAACTGACTGGAATGTCACATTGCAAGAAAAGAACATATAAAGCAAAGACTTACCATTCTTCAAATACTTCACGAAGAATTACAGCACCTAACTGATAAAGTCTGGGAGAAGACACACACAGCCGTCATTGAACTCAAGTGGTCCCAGTTTCAAACGTTACCCTCAAAGCCAAAGAATAAATTCAGTTGTTGGTAGTGATCTTTCTGGCTTCACTAAGCACCTTCCTGAGGTTCTGAGGACACCTCAGAGACAGAGCTCCCATGACCAGGAGGGTCGCTTGTCCAAGGTGAGGTTCATTCAGCACATGCTGCCTGCCCTGACTCTGGCAGTCTGCAGATGTGGGAAACTTCATTGTATAATTTGTGGTAGTGGAGGCGGTATTTATTCAGCCTCCCCTCCTTTTGAAAATGAAAAGAAGGGCTGGGGAAACAGCTGGGAGCACTCACTGCTCTTGTGGAAGACCTGAGCCTGGCTTCTAGTTCCTACATGGTGGGTCACAACCATCTATAACTATAGTTCCTGGCAATCTGATGCCTTCTGACTTCTGTAGGTATCAGAAGGATACAGTACACATGCATGCATGCAAGCAAAACACTCATATTCATAAAACAAAATAAGCAAATCTTTTTTGGGGGAGGGGGTTGGTTTTTGGAGACAGGGTTTCTCTGTAGTTTTGGAGCCTGTCCTGGAACTAGATCTTGTAGATCAGGCTGTCCTTGAACTCTGGGATTAAAGGCGTGCGCCACTACTGCCCGGCTAAAATACACAACTCTTAAAAAAGACAAAAATTATAAAAAGAGGAAGATATAGATTTTATAGAAGAATGGAACCTACTTGTCTTTCATAACATCCATAAAAGGAGTAATTTATAGGAAATAAACCAGGATGTATGCACACTACCTTTCTCTTGGTAGGCAGGGGAGAGGCGAGTGGTCTATTTGTAGGTAGCTCTGTCCTACTATGCAAAACCAAGGAATCAGTCACTAATGATACTTCACAATAGCGATAGTAGGTAAGTCAGTTTGCCAATACCCTGTATTGGAGGTGAACGCCACTGTCTCCAGCTATCTCTCGTGGTCCGTATCCCCTCACGCAAGGGCATACTTGGCTTTTACTGGCAACTGGAATGATATGTCCTTGACCACTCAACACTAGGAGCTCATTAGTCCAAAGCTGAAATCTCATTTGAACCTCACACTTTCTTTCCTGGCTTCAGGTATCAGGGCGAAAGAACACCCATAATCAAAGCTAGCAGTATGGGTAAGGTGTGTGCTCTCGGAGACCAAAGAGTGGGGCGGATGCACCAGAGACCAGGGGTCTTAAGGCCAGAAGGCCAAGGACAAAAGAGGCAGGAGCAAGAGAGTACTGGAAACGTTCTGGTTCTGCACATCCCGCTGTCCTTGCCAAAACTGGATCCCTTGGGATGCTCTACTGTCCTTGCAGTAAGCCTCTCTTTAATTAGTCTAGCTCACGGGAGTACTTTTTTTCCCCTTGTAGCCATGCATAACGATGTTCACTATGTTAATTTTCAAGCATTCTGAAGACAGCAACCGCCGGTATCTCCCTGCCAGAGTTCCAAGCATGATGTCAGAAGTGCCATCATCACACCTTTGGCCTAAATCCCCAGGCAATTTAGACAAACAGCAAAGATGCCTTGTTAGCAATGCAGCCCAGCCCCAGCTTGTCCCATGGGTAGCCAAGAACCTTTAAGTGACGCTCTTTTTAAAGTTGTGGATTTGACATAAGTAATTAGTAAATAAAAGTCCTTTGATTTGTTGCAATTTTGATTGACTACTGGAGAATGAGGAAGACAGTAGACCAAGGGGCCAAACATACTGTCCACAGCATTAAAGAAAGCCAGAAGCTTCTTGAACCCAAAGGATGGTCTATTTCTATAATTATATACTGACTGGTGGATAAGAGGCATAAATCTTTCAGTTGATCTGTTAAGACGACGTTTTAAAGAACATAGTGAATGTTTCAAGGCAAGAACACTTAAGCAAACCATTGAATAATGAAAGCAATTAGAATTCATGTGTACAATTAGCAAACTAAGGCTCAAACCCTGCCTGCCAGTTAGTTTTATCATCAATTTGACACACCCTAGAGTCTCTGGGGAAGAGAAAACCTCAACTGAAGAATTGCCTTGACCGGACTGGCCTGTGGTCGTGTCTGGGAGAAATTGTCTTGATTGCTGATTGGTGTGGTCTGGCTCACCCCTCTGTGGGCAGCACTAGGCATAGCCAAGTGGGCCTGGTTAGTATCGGAGAGCAAGAAGACAGTAAGCTGGAGAGAGAGGAACAGTACGCAATGTTTGTCCATAGTTCCTGTTCTGCCTTCCCTCAGTGATGAACTATTACCGGGAAATACAAGCTGAAATCAATCCTTTCCTCCCCGAGTTTTCCTTGGTTGTGATGTGTATCTCACAGCAAAGACAGCAAACCAGAACACGCTAGGGGACTTAGAAAGGAAAAGAATGTTACAGAAAAGTTAGAGGGGAGAGAGCTATGGTACAAAAGACACAGATGACTTATTCTCCAGATAATACCAGCAAAGTGCAAAAAGTAGTTTGAGAAGCCTCCAGAGTAAACCTTGAATCTGTTTATGGTCAGGCTGAGAAGACCTGCACAAGCCCTGGTAGATTTATTTAAGGAGGGACCAGCTGGGCTGTGGAAAATGGTGGAAGGCCGCCAGCACAGCCTGTATCCTTGAAGGTCCTGGAAGGCAATATTAATCTGTGGGTGGGAAGCGATACTTTTCCTCTTTCTCTCCTCCCACAAGGGGTCTGAGAAAAGTTGGATGTGTCGGATTAGGTTTTGGAGGTGGGTAAACAGGATATCAATTAGCCTGAGAATCTGTGACAATGTAGCACTTGAACTATCCAGTGTTTGCTGGAGGCACAGCTGATACAGCTTTCCGATTCCTCTGGGAGTTTTGGTTTCCTTTCTCATCTTCAGCTTTTCATAAATATTTCTTTTCAAGGAGACCTCTGCCTTACACTCTTTCAGCCAGGGCGACCAGAACCTGGGTAGTGCTGGCCAACCATGGGGGATGGGAAGTCATCAATTCTTTTCTGATTAAATAGCCTATAAGTTTGCAAGTTTTTCTCCAGTATTACTTTTCCTACTTCTTTCTCCTAACAGCAACATAGCCCATCTAATTCTGTGAAGATTTGATCTCTATTGACTTTGTTTCCTTCCCTTATATGATATAAAACATTAGTGGGTGCTCCAGTTCTTTTAACTGGGCTAAGTTTCAGGAGAAGTCTCTTCCCTGGCTAGTAGGTCATTATTTTAGGGAAACCTCTGGATTTATTAAACAGTGATTAGTCTCTCTCTCCTCCCTCTACAGTGACCAGAAGATCTTTCTTGACTTTGGTCCATGAGACAGCATCTTCCAAGGTGGACGGTCCCCCTCAGACGATGGTGTCCAGGGGTGGCCCATGCTAGACCACACTCAGCCTCTTAACAATTCATCAAAGTGCTATTTAAGTGGTTTCTTCCACTTACAGCTTGAGCTACTTCTGCTTCAAACACTCAGACCTATGCTAGGCGTCAAGAAATCTGAAACTCCCAGGAAGGAAGTTAATAAAGACCCACAAGTCTGCTAGCCTGACAGTCATAAAACACAGTGGAGAGGAATTGGGAACACCTAAATAAATGGAGAGTCACGCCATGGTTATAGATTGGAAATTTCAATACCACGGAGATATCGGTTATGTCGGTTCCCATGACTGCTGTGACAAATTACCACAAACGCAGAGGTTTCGAATAACACAAATTTATGACCTTATAGCTCTGTGGGTTGGAATTCTGAGCCGGGCCTCATCAGATTGGGGCTGCATTCCTTCTGGGGCTTAGAGAAGAATCAGCTTCCTTTCCTTTCCCAGCTCCAGTAGGTCACCTACTCTCTTGCACAAATATCTCTCCATCTTCAAGGTCAGCATGCCAAGCATCACTATGGCTTCCTCTTCTCTCACCTTTTTCTACATGTAAAGAACCTAATGTCAATCCTGAGCCCAACCAGATGAGCCAGGTCAACCTCTATGTTTTAAAGCCAGCCGAGCAACAAGCTGAATTTTCTCTATATCCTAACATATTTATATGTTCCAAGAATTAGGACAAGGATAGCTTTGGCAGGAGGAAAGAGAAAAATTGGATTCACTTTCCTTAAATGATATACAGATCCAATACAATTTCAATAAGATATCAGTGTGCCTCGTGTAGAAATTGCCAAGTTGATACTCAAATATATAAAGAATGCTAGACATTTTAGAATAATAGACTAAACAATCTTTCAAAAGACTCTAATCTGGTAAATTTATGCTATCTGGTTGTAAAATTGTAAAGTCAGAGTTATCAGCGTGCATTATTTATTTATCTATATCTATCTTTTATCTATCTACTTATCTATCTATCAATCAATCTATCTGTCTGTCTATCTATATCTATCTTTTATCTATCTACTCATCTATCTATCATCTATCTATCTGTCTGTCTGTCTGTCTATCTATATCTATCTTTTATCTATCTACTTATCTATCTATCATCTATCTATCAATCTATCTGTCTGTCTGTCTGTCTGTCTATCTACCTACCTACCTACCTATCTCTACTTGTTTACTTCTTCCAGTGGTGTTGGGTCAGGAACTGAACTGGTCTATTCTCATCAGTGCAGAAACTTTGGTTCTGGCAGAGCACACAAACAGAACAAAGGCATTTCTGATGGTTGTGAGAGGGTGGGGTAGGATTAGAAAAAGCCTGGGTGCCAACTGCAAGTCTGTCTGTCTTCTGTCTTTCTTTTTTTCTTTCTTCAAGGTTTCTCTGTGTAGCCATGTCTGAATGCATGTATGTAGAAACATACCAAACCACGATGAACACCTCACAACATACTCATAATTCACACAAGAGTTGCATACTTAAAAGTAAAACCCAGAGAAACCCTGTCTCAAAAACCCAAAAATAAATAAATAAGTAAATGAATAATAAAACCATAGAGGTCTGGAGAGATGCTGAAGAAGAGAGAGCATCTGCTGTGGGAGTATGAAGATCTGCCTGCGTTGTGACCTGGAGAACCCACATTAAAAGGGGGGGGGGGCAGGCTTCATTCATGCTTGTGTCCACAAACCCAGCCTGAGGGGCAGAGGCTGATGGATGGATCCCTGGGACTCCTTGACCAGCCAGTCTAACTGAAAATAGTGAGCTCTGGGTTCAGTAATACACTCTGGGAAAAGTGGGTAAACAGCAATAGGAGAACAACCTCCAGTGTCAACCTGGAGCTTCCACACAGGCAAGCACACTGGGGTGTGTGTGTGTGTGTGTGTGTGTGTGTGTGTGTGTAACTGAGAAAAAGAGAGGGACAGAGACAGAGAGAAAAAGCAAAAAACCAGACTATAAAATTTCTATAAAAAAAAAAATCAAGCCGGGCGATGGTGGCGCACGCCTTTAATCCCAGCACTCGGGAGGCAGAGGCAGGCGGATCTCTGTGAGTTTGAGGCCAGCCTGATCTACAAGAGCTAGTTCCAGGACAGGCTCCAAAGCCACAGAGAAACCCTGTGTCGGAAAACCAAAAAAAAAAAAAAAAATTTACAGAGGCAAACCCTTGTGACCTTAGGAATTGCCTTAGAATGTGGAAACTGTCATGTCTAGGGGGGAATGATAAACTAATAAACTGGAATAGATTTTCCTAATGGCTCTTTATCAAAAGTCACTGCTAAGACAATATGACCTGAGGTTGCACTTAGAGCTCAGAGACAGAGAACTTGTACAAGCGTGTGTGCAAGGGGTACGGAGGAAGAGCCAAAATGTGAACTTGGAGGAAATCTTTTATTTGTGTCTATTCAACCATCATAGATACATGTAGCCCTCTCAAACCTTCATGTCTGTAACATATATGAGATATATGTGTACTGTGATAACGTTGAACTTTTGAGTAACTGTGGCGGGCTGAGTAACTAACCTTCCATAAACTCACATATTTGAATGCTTGGTCCCTAGCTGGTAGAACTGTGTAGGAAGGGTTAGAAGAGGTGACCTTGTAGGAAGAGGGGGCCGCTGGACACGGACTTTGAGGTTTCTAAAGCCCAGGCTCTCCCACTGCCACCCCCTGTTTGCTGCTGTGTGTGGGTAGGAACGCCTAGCTCTTAGTTGCTATAGCACCGTGCTGATTATGGATTAACAGTCTAGAACGCCTAGTTCTCAGTTGCTGCTCTAGCACCGTGCTGATTATGGATTAACAGTCTAGAATTGCAAGCAGGCTCCCAATTAAACGCTTTAAAAGCTGCCTTGGTCATGGCGTCTCTTTGCAGCAGTAGAACAGTGACCGAGATGGAAATACACATTTTTCCACGATGGTGAGACTCATGTTCCCGGCATGCCCAGAGGGATCAATTTCTTCATGCCCTCCCCAACATTTCTTATTTCCTATTTTTGATCTTATTTTTAGAACTGGTAGCCATCCCAGCTTTCCCAATGCTGTATGGAACGGTGTCTCTGGGATTTGGTGATTCCCTAAGAATTAGTGATTCTGAGCTTCCTCTTCTTCCTCTTCTAGAACTCCAATTAGGGGGATGTGGGATCTCCTGCATCTGTCCTTCCCATCTCGATTTTGTACACATTTTCAGCTCATTATTTTTTACTATACCCTAGGAGAATTCTTTGGACACATATTTTAATTTACTACTTCAATCCTGTGTTATGTAAATTTCGTTCTTTACGCCATCTGTTATTTAATTTTAGTGAAATTTTTTTTTCCGATTTGCAAGGATTCTAGTAGATTGTCCCCACAACCATCTGTTCTTTTTATGATGCAAAAGCTCCTGACTCTTGGCTATTAACTCCATTTCTTCAAGAATTAGTTCTTCTGCTTTCTGAGTTTGTTTCCTGGGTTTTCTTAAAGTGATTGGCGGTTGCTGGTTGTATAGCCATACACTTCAAAGGCCTGTATTGAAAAGGATGGGTTGCTGAGTGTGTGTCTTTAGTCCTGCTTTTTTGGCTACAGTAGGTTTTGGACTTTTTATGGTCAGCCGATGAAGCAGGACACAATATCACAGTAGCTACCCAAGATGCTTGTTTTTACTGGGATCTTAAAGTGATTACATATTGTCTGGGGTTCCCCATGTTTATGATGCCCACATTCATCCTGAAGATGCTTCGTGTTCAAGTTTCCACTGATTTGGAAACGGAAGGCTGATCTTTCAGCCAGACAGCAGTTCTGAGAGCGGGGCTGGAGAAGCTGCTTGCGGGCTGCCCTTCACATCCAGCCAGACCTGCTGATGCTGCTACCCTAGAGCCGGCTACTCAGAAGGGCACTCCTTTCCTGCCTTCCCCCAGCTCCCCAGGCCCCCATCCTCTTTCCAGTCTTGCTGGTCCCTTCCTCCTTCCCTTCCTCCTTTCCTCCCTCTCTCCCTCCCTTCCTAAAAAAAAAATGGTTTTTACTTGTGTGTATGTGTCTGTATCTCTCTCTCTGTCTCTCTCTCTGTCTCTCTCTCTGTCTCTCTCTCTGTCTCTCTCTCTCTCTCTCTCTCTCTCTCTCTCTCCCTATGAGTGCCCTAGGAGGCCAGAAGAGGGAGCGCTAGGTCCTCTGGGGATAAAGTTACAGGCCAGTGTGTGTCAGCGGACTTTGGTGCTGGGAACCCAGTTTGGCTTTTCTGTGAGAGAAGGAGGCTTCAATCCATCTCTCTAGGCCCCTCTTTTACTTGTAGAGAAACAGCAGAAGGGAGGACAAGCCAGAGGGGGAGCATTTGCTCTGTTTCAGCTGTGTAAATGATGAGGCTGGATGGTGTAGTGCGGGGGTGGCTGCCTGCCTGTATCCCCGCACTTCTTTCTTGCTTAGAGAGACTACACTTGCTTGTTTTTCAGTACTACAATGGATTTTTTTTTTCTTATGTAGAAATTATGCATGACATTTTAGGAGGCTTACAAAACAGAAACATTTTTATTTGGTTAGAGATTCCTGATCTGAAGTTTTGGATTTACATTCTGCCCTTGTATGTAAGTCACCTCCACGATTCAAACCTTTCTCCTTCCCCCAACATCTTTCTCACCAGTGGAGCCCCTGATCTTCACCTGCTCGTGAACTCTCCCGACTTAGTGATAACAGAAGGAAAAACAATATTGAAACGTAAGCTGATCATAGTGATGTCTGCCCTTTGTGAGCCTCTGGTGTAAGTGACAAGGTTGATATTTTTAGAAAAAATATTTATATTGGTTCAATGCTCGAGATCAATGGTAGTAGATGACCCAGCATCTAACGCTGGAGAGTGTTTGCATTGCCCAACAGGGGCAGGAACCACACTGAAGAGAGCTGGATGGCTTTGTATGATCACGTGGTGCAAACTAAACAGCTCAGAGTGAGAGCAGAAAAGTATGCTAGGGCCTGAACAGCTGCAAGAATAATAAATAAACAACAAACAAAGAAACCACACTTTAAATAAAACTGCTATCTTTTCTTTGATGTGGAACTCCTTTTTGAGTGCGGGTCCCTGTGTCTCTATCAGGGAGGGTATTGCTAGTTTGGGACAAAGCAAAGACAGCAACTGTTAGGAAGAAAGAAAAAGTGAAAATAAAACCCCAGGGGCAGCAGAATCTACTGCTGAATAGTGACACTGAGAATAGACATCTCCGGGATCCTTCAGGAAACTGTAGGAGGGAGAGGAAGGTGGCGCTCCCTACAACATCTGGGTTACATATTTGTTCTCTGAACCGTCAGTCGGCTGTGGGTGCCTGCGTTCATCGTGAGCTCCTCGGGTGTGGGAAGGGTTATTTCTTGACGGTCTCTGTCTGTTTCCTGCCCACAAATCCAGCACAACTCTGTCCAGGTCCCACACTTTCCATAAGTGGTCTGTAAACCGCTGGATGTATTTACTCGTCATGGGTCCATTTACACCTCCACCACTGTATGAGAAAGACCCATCCTTTTAAGATACGATGTTGGGAGGAAAGTCAAGGCTTAAGGACACCTCACTCGTTTGACTATTAGACGCCTAACAAATCCACCCTGCAGCCGGGGGTTAGGGCATCAAAAGGACTTCCTATTAACAACATGGTAAAACATATGCACAAGTTACAAGTACAAACATTTACAGGAGAAAACACAAATGAGTCAGATAAAATATGATGTACCTGCGTTTAATAATCACTGATTCTAAGTATTGTAAGGCAATGAAATCTACACACACACACACACACACACACACACACGCCAAATCCCTTCTTTTCTTTGAGCAGTTTAGAAAGGGGGCAGCATAGAAGAAATAACCATTTGGATAAATAAGCCCTTTGTCATCTGTTGCTGGATTAGTGGGATATTCAATCAGCAGAACCCATCTTTGTTTGGCCAGTACTGAAACCATGAGTCAGAAATACTTTTGGAAATTTGAGTCTCAGCCCCCTAAATACAGGATTGGAAGTTAACTTATTTCTTCTAAGCTGCAGCCCTCAGTAGAGTACCCATTAAATGCTAGAGCTATAATCTGCATATTGTCCTGACTACTGCCCTCTGTGAGTTTTCATCCTTTTTAATCGTTTATTTATTGTGCATACCAACCACAGTTTCCTCTCCCTCCTCTCCTCCCAATCCCCACTTCCACCTCCACCCCCCGAACCCACTCCTCTTCCTGTTTCTGTTCAGAAAGGGACAGGCCTCCCGTGGGTATCAACGAAGCATGGCATATCAAGTCGTGGTAGACTAAGCCCCTCCCCTTGTGTTTAGACTGGATAAGGCAACCCAGTCTGAGGAATAGGTCCTCAAGAGCCAGCCAAAGCATTAGGGACAACCCCGGCTCCCCTTGTTAGGAGTCCCACAAATAGACCAAGCTACACAACTGTCACATATATGAGGAGGGCTTAGGTCAGTCCCATGCAGGTTCCCTGGTTCTTGGTTCAGACTCTATGAGTTCCCATGAGCCGTGTTAGTTGTTTCTGTGGGGTTTCCTGTGATGTCCCTGACCCCCTGGCTCCCACAATCCATCCTCCCTCTCTTCAGCAGGATTCCCTGAGCTCGGCCTAATGTTTGGCTCTTGGTCTCTGCATCTGCTTCCATCAGTTACTGCATGAAGGCTCTCTGATGACAATTGGGGCAGTCACCAATCTGATCACAGGAAGGGCCAGTTCAGGCTATGCATCCACTATTGCCAGGAGTCTTAGCTAGGGTTGTCTTTGTAGATTTGTGGAGTTTCCCTTAAATCAGGGTTTTCTCCCCGAGTCCAAAAGCGTCCCCTTTCCAGTCATCTCTCAGTACTTACCTCCTCCACTGACCCCAGACCCCAATTCATCGAGTTTCCATCCCCACCAGCCCCTAATCCACCCCGGAAATCTCTGCTATTTCCTGTGGTCATCCTTTACTTAACAAATGAATGAGTACATACCATGTTCGTCTTTCTGGGTCTGGGTTACCTCACTCAGGATCATATTTTTTTAAATTTATTTATTATGTATTCAGCATTGTGCCTGCATGTATATCTGCAGGCGAGAAGAGGGTACCAGATCTCATTACAGATGGTTGTGAGCCACCATGTGGGTGCTGGGAATTGAACTCAGGACCTCTGGAAGAGCAGTCAGTGTTCTTCACCTCTGAGCCATCTCTCCAGCCCTTGATATTTTTCTAATTCCATCCATTTGCCTTCAATTTTCCTGATGTCATTGTTTTTAACCATTGAGTAATACTCCATTGTGTAAATGTGCCACATTTTCTTTACCCATTCTTCAGTTGAGGGACATCTACTTTGTTTCCAGGTTCTGGCTATTACAATAACACTACGATAAACATAATAGAGCAAGCATCCTTGTGGTATGATTGAGCATCCTTTGGGTATATGCTCAAGAATGGTATCACTGGATGTTGAGGTAGATTGATTTCCAACTTTCTGAGAGACTGCCATATTGATTTCCCTAGTGGCTGTGTGAGTTTGCAGGCCCAGCAATAATGGAGGAGTGTTCCCTTTGCTCCACATCTTCTTCAGCATGAGCTGTCATTTGTGGTTTTGATCATAGCCATTCTGACAGGTGTAAAATGACAGAGTTGTTTTGATTGGCATCTCCCTGATGGCTAAGGATGTTGAACATTTCTTTAAGTGTTTCCCAGCTATTTGAGATTTATCTTTTGAGAATTCTCTGGTTAGGTCTGTAACCCATTTTTTAAATTGAATTATTTGCTTTTTTATTTTATCTTTTGATGCCTAGTTTCTTGAATATATATATATATATATTCAGCACTCTGTCAGATGGGGGCATTAGTGAAGATATTTTTCCCATTCAATAGGCTGCTATTTTGTCCTATTGACAGTGTCTTTGACCTTTTCACTTTCAGGAGGTCCTGTTTATTAATTGTCTATCTCAGTGTCTGGGCTCCTGGTATTATATTCAGGATGTTGTCTCCTGTGCCAGTACATTCATGGTTATTTCCCACGTTCTCTGCTGTCAGGTTCAGGAGGTCTGGTTTTCATGTCAGGTTCTTTGATTCACTTGAACTTCAATTTTGTGCAGGTAATAGATATGGATCTATTCACATTCTTCCACAACCTGACGTTCAGTTACATCAGCACCATTAGTTGAAGATGCTTTCTTTTCTCCACTGTGTAATTTCGGCTTCTTTGTCAAATATCCAGTGTCCAGGTGTGTGGATTTATTTCTAGATCTTTGATTAGATTCCATTGATCCACCTGTCAGTTTTTATGCCAATATAATGCTGTTTTTATTACTATAGCTCTTGTAGTAGAGCTTGAGATCAGGGAGGGTAAAACCTCTGGATGTTCTTTTATTGTTACAGGATTCTGTTAGCTCTCCTGGGTTTTTTGTTTTTCCATATGAAGTTGAGTATTGTCCTTTCAATGTCTGTGAAAAATTGTGTTGGAATTTGATGGAGATTGTTTTGAATTTGTGGATTACTTTTGTTACAATTGACTTTTTTTTTTCTATGTTAATCCTATAGTTCTATGGGCATGGGAGATACAGTCATAAAGGTCTTTCGCTTGTTTGGTTAGAGTTACCCCAAGATGTTTTATATTTTCTGTGGCTATTATGAAGGGTGTTGTTTTCTTGATCCCTTTCTCAGCCCTTTTATCATTTGTATCTAAGAGGGCTACTGATATAAATATACAATATATCTTAATATATTATATATTAAATAACTATATATTTTAATTAATATTAATAAAGTTATGTGTATGTTATTAATTTATATTAACTAAAATATATATTTTAGTTAATCTTGTATCCAGCCACTTCACTAAAGGTGTATATCAGCTTCCAGAGTTCTCTGATAGAATTTTTGGGTTGCTTATGTATACCATGCATGTCATCTACAAGTAGCAATACTTCAATTTCTTCTTCTCTTATTTGTATCCCCTCGATCTCCTTTTGTTGTCTCATTGCTCTAGCTAGAACTTTGAGCACTATATTGAATAGGTATGGAGAGATTAGACAGCCTTGTTTCGTTCCTGATTTTAGTGGAATTTCTTTGAGTTTCTCTCCATTTAATCTGATGTAGACTGTTATCTTGCAGTATATTGCCTTTATTCTTCATTATATTTAGGAATGTTCCTTGTATACCTGATCTCTCCAAGACTTTTATCATGAAGGAGTGTTGGATTTTGTCAAATGCTTTTCCAGCATCTCATGAGATGATCGTATGTTTTTGTTTTTACTTTCAGTTTGTATACATGGTGGAGAAAACTAACAGAATTTTTTAAAACTTTATAGGTTATAGGTCTATTTGAATTGGTTTTGATTTGGTGTGCAGTACCTATCCAGAAAATTCTTTTACATTTTCGAATTTTGCAGAGTACAGGTTTTTGTAGTATAACCTAATGATTCTTTGGATTTCCTCAGTGTGTTTTGTTATGCCCCGCTTTTCATTTCTGATTTTGTTAATTTGGATTCTCTCTCTGCCTTTTGATTAGTTTGGATAAGGGTTTGTCTATCTTGTTCGTTTTCTCAAAGAACCAGCTCTATATGCCACCATGCAGTTCATGAGCGGGCAAGGGGCTGGAGATTGAAACACACAAAGACAGAGACACAGGCCATCCTTGATGCCAGAATCCTTGAAACAGGAATGCCCCAAGAATGCCCCCTTTATTGTGTCCGGGGCAGCTTATATAGGGATAGCCACACCCCAGCTAAACACACCAGAAACCATTCCCCTGCCATCAGGAACTCCTGAAGGCCTTGTACTCAGAGCAGCTGTAGGCACTCAGATAGGGGAAAACAAGTTGTTTACAAGAAATTCAGGATCTGGGGGCTCACAGCTCCCAGTGCCTCAGCTTGTGTTTTCATGAATGCCTCTATTTCAGTCTTCTTGTCTTGAACTGTTTGCTTCACTGTTTGATTGTTTTTTTTCTTGGTTTTCTTTAAGAGAATTATTGATTTCTTCAATTTTTTGTTTGACTTTTTTCTCCATTTCTTTAAGGGAATTTTTCACTTCCTCTTTAAAGGTTTCCATCATTTTCATAAAGTTACATTTAAAATCATTTTATTCTTCTTCTTCTGGGTTAGGATGATCAAGTCTTCCTGTTGTGTGACCACTGGTGTTACCATGTTGTTTTTTAAATTGTTGAAGGAATTCTTGTATTGGCACCTACCCACCTCTTCCTCCAACTGGTGTCGGCAGTGTCTTTGCCTCTTGGTCCAATCCTTGCAGTTGCTGTCTGTGTGTTTGGGATCTGTTCTTGGTCTGCTCTGTTCCGTCGCTGTCTGTGCCTCAGGGAACCACTGAGGTCTCTCTTGGCCTGCTCTCTTGGTCTGCTCTGTGCGCTCACAGCCTGTGTTTTAGAGTCCCTCTGAGGTCACGGGGGATAGGAGGGTTTGGGGTAGAGTGGGACTTGTAGCTTACTGGGTCTTACTGATTGGATAGGGTTTTGGATCAGCCTACCTTCAGGAAGCTTACCTGCTGGCTGGTTAGAGAAGCTGAGGCAGGTGGGGAAGAAGCCTGGGGTTTTGCCCCAGTATGGAGGGCCTAGAGCCTGGGGTGCCCCGCCGCGTGGTCATTCCTCATCTCTTAATCCTCTCTATATAGCTGCAGCTTGCGTTTCAGAGTCCCTCTGAGGTCATGGGGGTTAGGAGGGTTTGGGGACAGAGTAGGACTTGTAGCTTACAGGGTCCAGTTGATAGGATGGGGGTGTTGGAGTAGCCTACCTACAGGAAGCTTACCAGCCGGCTAAAACTGACAGATTTTTGCATGTTGAACCATCCCTGCATTTCTGGGATGAAGTCTACTTGATCGTGGTGGATTATCTTTTTTATGCACTCTTGGATTTGGTGTGGCAGTATTTTATTGAATATTTTTGCATCAGTGTTCATGAGGGAAACTGATCCGCAATTCCCTTTCTTGGTTGAGTCTTTGTTTGGCTTAGGCATCAGGGTAACTGTGGTGTCATAAGAAAAATTGGCAACGTTCCTTCTGTTTCTGTTTTGTGAAATAATTTGAAGAGTCCTCACATTAGCTCTTCTGTGATAGTCTGGAAGAACTCTGTACTGAAACCATCTGGCCCTGGGCTTTCTTGTTTGGGAAACTTTTAATGACTGTTTCTATTTCCTTAGGGGTTACAGGTCTGTTTGAATTATTTATCTGATCTTGATTTAATTTTACTATGTGGTATCTATCAAGAAATATGTCCATTTCTTTATGGTTTTCCAATTTCATGGAGTACAGTTTTCTGAAGTATGATTTAATGATGTGGGATTCCCCTCTGTATGCTGTAAATATGTCTTACTACCATTGGTTAATAAAGAAGGTGCTTTGGCATATGGCAGGGCAGAATATAGTGAGGTGGAAAATCCAAGCGGAGAGAGAGAGGAGGAAAGAAGGCGGAGTCGGGGAGATGTTACATAGCTGCTGAAGGAGAATGATGACATGGAGCCACCCAAGAAGCTAGAGGTAACAAACCATGAGCCTCGTGGGAAAATATAACCTCACAGAAATGGGTTAATTTAAGACATAGGAACGAGCTAGAAATAGGTTTGAGTCATTGACCAAACAGCGTTATAATTAATTTCTGTGTGATTATTCGATCTGTGCATCTGGGAAACTAAGCACAGTATCTGTCTCCAACCTCATGATTCTCTGGATTTCCTTGGAACCTGTTGTTATGTCCCCCCTTTCTGTTTCTGATTTTGTTCATTTAGATACTCTTTCTTTGCCTTTTAGTTCATTTGAATAAGGGTTTATCTTGCTGATTTTCTCAAAGAACCAACTCTTTGTTTCATTAATTCTCTGTATTGTTCATTTTGTTTTTATTTTAGTGATTTCAGCCCTCAGTTTGATTATTTCCTGCCATCTACTCCTCTTCGGTAATGTTTACTTATTTTTGTTCTAGAGCTTTTGGGTGTGCTCTTAAGTTGCTAGTATAAAATTTCTCTAAATTATTAATGAAGGCACTTAGCGTGCTACGAACTTTCCTCTTAACACAGCTTTCATTGTGTCCTGTAAGTGCGGGTATGTTGTGGATTCATTTTCAGTGAATTCTAGAAAGTCTTTAATTTCTTTCTTTGTTTCTTTCTAGCCCCAGTGGTAATTCAGTTGAGAGTTGTTTGGTTTCTATGAGTTTGTAGGCTATTTGTAGTTTGTGTTGTTGAACTCCAACTTTAATTTGTGGTGGTTTGATTGGATGAAGGAGGTTATACTAGCTTTTTTTTTTTTTTTGTATCTGTTAAGACTTACTTTGTGACCAAGTATGTGGCCAGTTTTGAAGACTGTTCCATGAGGTGCTGAGAAGAAGGTGCATTCTTTGGTGTTTGGTGAAACATTCTGTAGCTATCTGCTAGGTCCATTTGAGTCATAACCTCTGTTAGTTCTGTCATTTCTCTGTTTAGTTTCTGTCTAGAGGACCTGTCCATTGATGAGAGCGGGGCGTTGAAGTCTCCCACTTTTAATGTGTGGGGTTCAGTATGTGACTTAAGCTGTAGTAATATTTCTTTTACAAATGTGGGTGCTCTTGTATTTGGGGCATCGGTATTCAGAATTGAGACTTCATCTTGATGTATTTTTCCTGTGATGAATATAAAATGTCTTTCTCCATCTCTTTTGATTAATATTAGTTTGAAGTCTATTTTGTTAGATATTAGGATAGCTACCCTAGCTTGCTTCTTAGGTCCAGTTGACTGGAAAATATTTTTCCAACCCTTTACTCTGAGGTTATGTCTGTTTTTGATGTCAAAGTCTGTTTCTTGTGTGCACCAAAAGGATGGATCCTGTTTTTGTATCCACTCTGTTAGCCTGTGTCTTTTTATGGGATAACTGAGTCCATTGACAGTAAGAGATGTCAATGACCAGCGATTGTTAATTTCTGTTATTTGTTGGTGGTGCTGGTGGTGCTGGTGGTGGTGTGTGTGTGTTTCCATGTGTGTGTGTGTTTCCTTTCTTCAGGTTTTGCTGGTGTAGAATTAGCTATTGTCTATGTTTCTATGGGTGTATCTAACTTCCTTGGTTTGCAGTTTTTCTTGTAGTACCTTCTGTAGAGCGTTTTGTGGTCAGATATTGAATAAATTTGACTTTATGATGAAATATCTTGTTTTCTCCATTTATGATAATTGAAAGCTTTGCTGGATATAGTATTCTGGGCTGGCATCCATGGTCTCTTAAAGGTCTGCAAGAGGTCCACCCATGCTCTTCTGGCCTTTAGAGTCTCCATTGAGAAGTCAGGAGCAATTCTGATAGCTCTGCCTTTATATTTATATGTTACTTGCCTTTTCCTTTCGAGCTCTTAATATTCTTTCTTTAGTCTGCATGTTTAGTGTTTTGATTATTGCATGGTGTGGGGACTTTCTTTTCTGGTCCAATCTCTTTGGTGTTCTGTAAGCTTCTTGTACTTTGTGGGCATGTCTTTCTTTAGTTTAGGAAATTTTTTCTTCTGTGATTTTGTTGAATATTTCTGGGCCTTTGATCTGGCATTCTTCTCCTTCCTCTATTCCTCTTATTTTTAGGTTTTGTCTTTTCATAGTGTCCCAGATTTCCTGGATGTTTTGTGTTAGGAATTTTGTTAGATTTAGCGTTTTCTTTGACAGATGAATCTATTTCCTTTATCATATCTTCAACACCTGAGATTCTCTTTTCCATCTCTTTTATTCTGTTGGTGATGCATGGCATCTGTAGTTCCTGTTTTCTATTTCCAGAATTCTATTTCCAGTTTTCTATTTCCAGAATTCCCTCCATTTGTGTTTTCTGTTTTGTCCCTATTTCCATTTTCAGGTCTGCACAGTTTTATTTGTTTCTGTCAACTGTTTTTGTCTTAGTTTTTTTTTTTTTTCTTGTGTTTCGGGTGTGCTGGAATGTTCAGGTCTTGTTGTCGTACGATAGCTGGGTTCTGGTGGTGACTTCTTGCCCATTCTGTTATTGATTGTGTTCTTACAATGGTCTTTAGACATCTGGATTTGGGTTTTAGATGATTATAGGTCTATGTGTTGAATCCTGTGTTTGTCTTTGTTTGGACAATATTTTCTTCCTTCCTCGGTTTCTCTTTCCTTTGTGGTCTTCTGGTCTAAGCGGCCCAGGGTTCTCGTGACTGTTGAGTCTTCAGGTCCAATACGGTTGGTGTCTCTGCTGGGGATTTTGGGCCTTGTGTTCCTTAATCAAGTCTGGCCTCTGACAAAGCCAAAGTCATCTTCCGGAGGTACCTAGGACCAACCTAGCCTCTGGTGGAGGTTCTGGGGCAGCTCTTTCAACTGTTGTGGAGTCTGCATGGGCCTATGGCGTCTGCTGGAGTTCTGCTTGTTGACAGACGTGGGCAGCTGTGGCTGGTGTGGTCTGTGTCTCAGTGGTAGAACCCAGCTGGGTTCGGGAGGCTTAGGGCACTGACTTTCTCTCCTATAACCTGGGGACCATAAGTTTCCCTAGGAAGGCTGATGGGGAAACCTAATGAGCTCCTGTATAGCGAACTTGGCCAGTGTCTGCTGCATAGTGGTCCCTACCTCGAGTTACTCTCCAACAATTCATCCCTTTAGTTTGCAAACAGGCTGTTTACTCATCAAGAATAATTGACTGAAGGTGGGTGAGAGGGCTGGCTATTGATGGCATGCTAGACCCTGAGAAGAATGTGGGTGGGTGGGCAAGAAACTTCTAGAACTACCAGCGGTGGGAATTACAATATAAAAGAATCAGACAGCAAATAGCATGTCCCATGGGGGTATAGATGCCTGGCAGAGGGCATGGCAGAGTGGGCTTTCTCCACATCTCCTCACGCAGGCTTGTGGTCAGATGCCGGGATCTCGGCTGCAGCCTCTTTGTAAAGCCCCGATGCTTCTCCTCAACCTCACAGTCGTCCTTCAACTCTCCCATCTCCACTCCCCTATTGTTATAAAACCCTTCTTCTCCCTTTCTTGGCAAGGTATAAAGGGTCTGAAGAACTTACTGGCATTGGAACTGGTGTCTGGTCATAACACGCCGCACTTTCCTAAGGAGACACATATTCAACAAGAGACGGTGTTCTCTTCAAAACGATGCCTCTGGTGGTAAAGTAGCGCTCAGGGTTGAGCATATGGTTTAGAACTTGGAATCTGTAATTATGCACGCTGGTTTATATCCAGGACCCATAGCTGAAAAGCTGTGAGATCTTAAGCAAGCTATTTCCCCTGTCTCATCTACAAAACAGAGGGCATTGCCTACCCTACAGGGCTATCATGCCGAGCAACAACGGAATAACCCCATGCAATGTACAGCCCTGTTCCAGCACTAGTAACTGTTAGCTGTTCTTGCTACATTCGTTTATGCTACTTGTTTTGCTACATATCGTTAGAGAGAGGCGACGCAGTATCCCGGAAAGGTGGAAACTCTCGCATCAGCTGGACAAAGTGGCAGATCCAGGTCATGGGGATCTCTGCCTGCCCTGGACTCTGCTCCCAGCCCTTCACAATGAACCCAGAGAACTTCCTGTCTTCTCCAGAGTCGAGGAGCTTCATGCTTCCCTCTTGAAGAATTTGATTCTAAGATGAAATGTTTAACCTATTTAGCATATTGTTAAATTGGCCTGGCTCCCTGTCTTCTGAAATGCACATTTTTGGGATTGATGGATTTAGAATTTTTTTTCAAGTTTTTTTTTTCCGCCCCAAGTTTAAGTCATTAAAGCCGTTTCATCTTCTCATCTACGGATAAACATTGGCAGAAGAAAAGCAGCGAGTGTCTCATTTGAATAAAATGAAACAGTCAGCAAAGGGAGTATTTCTCGGTTTGGTTTGGTCTTTCAGGTTGCAGCCAACTGGATATCGAGGGTGCCAAATTTGGAATTTGCCCTTCGCAAATGAACAGACACCTGGAGTGGCCTTGCACTTGGCCAGGGGCTAAGCGTGTCCGTTCAGAAATGGACCAGAGCAACAATCTCCGGGGCAGCTGTTTTGCAGCTTGTGGGGAGGAAGGATTTCTGGCCACTAGTTAGTGTCAGCTTCAGGCTTTGCAGACTTTCTGCTCAGCTCCAGTTGGCGTTAATGCATTCCTCATTGTCTGTGGTCATTGCACGGCTGTCTCCATTAGGAGACTAGACATCTGGATCAATTTCCAAAGTCATGGACATCTAAATGTGTTCAGAATTTAGCTATTTTAAATCAAAAACACCTAAGCGAAAATAAGACAATCCTGATGGCCAAATATCAGGGGTAAACATCAGAACAGACAGTGCAGTTTCCAGGTCTAGAGAAACCACTTCTAAAGGGCCACCTTCAAGAGAAAGTAAGGCCTCCACGGAGGGAGAATTACAGCTCCCAAGCTTACATTAGAATAACTAATCACTGGTGACAGTTCCCATTTCTTCGTCTGTAACATGAGGATAATGGCTCAAGCCAGAATCCCAGGCTAGCTGGACGAACTGGATCAGACACGTCATTTCATTCCATTGTGCTTGGAATTTTAGAGATTGAATAAAAAACAAACCTGGGCATTTATCCCAGAGAAACAAAATCTTACATTCTTACAAAGATATCTACACCAATGCCCGCAGTGGGTTTATTTGTAATGTTCAAACACTGGAACGGTCCCAGCTCGCCCTTGGAGAACAATGGATGAATAGTCCGGTGTGTATGCATCGGAGGTTTGGTACACGCACCTGGGATGCCTTGCAAGTGAATTATAGTAAGCTTAAAAGCGGAACTCTGCTGAGCCCGGGCTCTCCCTCACTCTCTCCTGAGTGCGGGAGTCAGCTCTCCCATAGGGAGGACAGGCGGCACCAGCTCACCCACTCCAGTGAGGGGTTCATCAGCTATCTCGGGGCCAGTGAGGGACAGGGCTGGCACCACAAGGCCCTTGGATTTCAATACACATGGTTCCTATGACCCCCTGCGGCAACATGAGCCATGGACATCAGCCCAGACCCTGGCTGCTGTTGGGTCACAGACCCAGACATAGCCCACAGCGGCAGCCTGGGCCTGGCCCTGTGTGGCTGCGCAGGCCACTCAGATTGATCTGACTCCCGATAATGAGACCCTAATACACCAACACAGCTCTGCTCCTCACCTGATGTGGTCCCAATGGCCTGGACTGACCGACCAGCTCAACTACCACCCAGACCTCCATTCTGGACCTTGGGCTGGCCCACTCTAACAGCTGCCCCATATATGACCTGTTCGAGTGCCCAAAGGGACTGGTCCTGGGGAGCGATAGCCGCAGAATCTCCGTGACTCAAGGAAACAGAATATCTGGGAGGAGTTTTGTTCAGTTCAGTGAGGATGGTGTACCAGAAACCAGGGGCCTTGAACCAGACCAATAATTCATTGGTATGAACATTTTGGGGGCAGGGCTGATTGGACAGAAGGGTATACTGCCACAACACACCCCAGCTCCCGAAGCCACAGGGATGAATGACGAGGTGTTGGAAAGATAGAAGATCAATGTGGGTTTTCTTTTCTTTTTTCTTTCTTTCTTTCTTTTTTTTTTTTTTGGCCGTTTTGTTTTTAATTAATTTGGAGTGGGGGCATACTGCAGGGGTGAGCGGTGGCTACGGAGGGCCTGGGAGGTGAGTAGGATTGGGGTGCATGATCTGAAATTTCCAATAAATTAATAAGAAATTAAAATAAAGATAAAAAAAGTAGAGGTCAAGCTCTGGGAGTTTCGGTACCGCATGGTTCCCCCAGAGCAGCTTTACATCACTTTATGGGAAAACTCTGAAATAAACCAAATATGCAAAAGTAAAGATAAAATTCAAAGGACTCAACTAATTTCTAATGTGAATTTGGTTAGGTAAAGTTGTCATTCAGATCCCTATGAGGGTCAACTTTATTTTCCTCCGTATTTATTTATGTGTGTGTGCACATGCTTGCGTCTCACGCTTACGTGTGTGTGTGTGTGTGTGTACACGCGTGCACGTGTGTGCTCACGAGTGCATGTGCACATGGCAGGGGAAGTCTTTGAGTGCTTTATGCCATATTCCCTTGAAACAGGATCTTTCACAAAAACTGGAATTAGACTAGTAGCCAGGAAGCCCCAGTGATTCCCCTGTCTCTGCGCCCACAGCCCTGGGATTACAGGCATGGGTGTGGCCATACTGGCTTTCTCTGAAATCCTGGGGATTTGAATGCAAGTAAGTCTTCCTGCTGAGGTATCTACCAGCCCTAGGACCCAGGTTTTAATATGCAATTATTTGCTTTTCCATCTTTGTTTTGGCTCCTAAGCCCTCGAAGAAGTGGCTAAAAAGAGTTTCATACGTCTAATGAGAAAGTGCACAGTACAAGCAGTAGGAAGATGGCAGGATTACATTTTTAGCTTGGAGGAATGTGTGACGAATCCGACATTTCCGCTGAGCCTTCTCCAGCTCTCTGGGCCTGTTTTCTCTACAGTTAGTTATAAAGAGCCGTTGGATTTAAGGAATACGATCATTTGACGTTAGTTCCGAGGAAACCCTGTGTTGATCGCTAAGAAAGAGGTCAAAGACTATTAAAGATGTAAATGAGATAATCATTCCGTAATAAGGTCCTCTAAGATTGTAACATTAGGCCACTGGAAAAGAGTCTGGTGAGCAACTGTCAGGTTTCCAAAATAGCCACCAGTATTTACACTGGAAGCAATCAAACATGTGTCCAAACCCATCTTCGCACGAGCCCACGGAGACCGAAATGGCAC
Source organism: Microtus oregoni (assembly GCF_018167655.1). NCBI lineage: Eukaryota > Metazoa > Chordata > Mammalia > Rodentia > Cricetidae > Microtus > Microtus oregoni. The sequence goes on from NW_024544794.1 coordinate 140,169, forward strand.
CCACCGTTTGGGCGAAAGGACAGATCATCTCCCTGTAATAATGAGGTTGAGGTCAACGCTAATTAACACGGATATATTTGGAAGCTGAAGCAGGTGTCTTAGGAAAGTCTGCCCTTTGATGAAACGCTGGTCCCCCCCCCCCACCACCACCACCAGGGGCACAAAGAGATGAGCCAGCTCGTTCTCCAAACGGTTGCTGGGATGCAGCCACGGGTCCTCAGGCTCGTTTATGCAAGAACCGTGTCAGGCAACTTTCCAAAGGTTACCTAGTTTAGGTCCAAGATTCTCTCACATCTCACGGTGGGGTAGTGGCCGACACTGGAAAGTTACCTCTGTCTGTCTTTATTACTCAAAGTCTAGATCAGCAGTATTCAAGCTTGCAATCCTTTAGGGGGTCAAAAGACCCTTCACAGGGGTTGCATATCCAATATCCTGAATATCAGCTATTTATATCACAATTCATAACGGTAGCAAAATTACAGTTATGAAGTTGCAATGAAATAGTTTTAAGGTTGGGGGTCACCCCAACATAAGGATCTGTCTTAAAGGGTCACAGCGTTAGGAAGGTTGGGTACCACTGGTCTTGATGCACAAGACTGACTTAGCTCCACATTTCCTTTTCCAGATCTCAGCATCTTCTCCACTGGGCCTTCGGGATGGGGAGAAGGTCGTCGGCCAACCTTATGTCCATTTAAAGATGCTCAGGGCAGAGAAGGCTGGAGAGAACCAAAGGGAAGGTTGGACTAGACTTTGTTCTCCTTTGGGCCTTTTAAAGATTCTCTCCGAACAGATGAACTCATGTTTTCTTGCAAACAGTTTTATGTTTATCCAAGAACAATGGGTATGTGGGGAGGGAAGTCAGAAAATCCTAGGATGCAGAATTTGATAAAGTGTGTTTGGGGAGGGAAAGTCTCCCCATGCCCTTGCTGTATCTCAACACTCAGAAGCAGGACCACAGTCAGAATGGGATGCTCACTGGGCCTCTAGTAACACAGCTTATGCCCCGATCATTCTTCTTCAGTGGCTCACTTGTTCTCCTTTGGAATTAGCCTGGCTTCACATGGAGTCACTGCCTTAGATTTCATCTTCAAAGAGAGCCTTTGCCCAACTGGCTAATTCATGGTAGGTAAGATTAAACAGGAGGAGGAGATACAGTGTCTCTGTACACCAGCTTCGCCAGTAACTTTGTTTCCCTTTTGATACTCTGCATCTATTGGTAAACTGATGAGAACAGACAAATAGTGAGTGATTAGCACCCCCTCAGCTTTCAATGGTAGTGCCACTGAACCCCAAATTTAATAATCCATTCTTAGAAGAGAAATGGGCAGCCCAATTTAGGGAGGAAATCAATCTGGCTAAAAAAATAAAAAAGGAGAGCCTACATGCACTAGTGTGGTCACTAAATTTCAAGAACTCTATGTGGATGGAACACCACAGTTAGTCATATTGGATCATACTGGATGGGCTACTATCTACTTACGGCTATGTAAATGACTCAGGAATGCCATGAGGGAAGATTCATGCTAGAGAGAGGACTCAAGGCTTTTCTTTTCAATCTGCTTGTACATTCTTATACACGGACCAGAGGATGGTTCTGATTACAGTGGGATGTTTGACCACCAAGGTTTGTCCCTGAGATGTGTGCCTAAGTTTTCCACATCACTGTGATATTTGGCTTTGAAATAGTTGGGTGTGGTATGTGTGCACAGAGCCGGAGTTTAACCTACATCTAAAGCTTACTATATTAGCTGCTTAGCAGTCAAAATTCCACAGTCTTCACTCCACAATCTGGAAGGGGACAGGGAAGATTTTCAGACACCCTTCTTACAATCTAACCAAGCACATACCTTGCAAAACCACTCATTTTACTCCTGAAAATCTACGTCCGGAGTTTTGTTTGCCAATGAAAAAGGCCCACATTGTTTTAGCATTCCCCTGAGTGAGCCTGATCCCAAAAGGTGATCTTTCTCACTTCCCAAGAGCAGTGTGGAAACAAGACCCCTTTGAGCAAACACTGGACAGCTGGGATTTGCCGAAGGAGGAGGTGACACCTTAGAGCTCTTTGAATGGATGAGAGCATTAAAGTGATGGTGGATTCTGAGCCAGGTGCCCAGCCTAAGGGACAGAAGCAGCAGCTCCCTGGCAAGCCCTGGTGAGGCCCGACAGGCTTGATAGAGTTTAATGAACATGGCATCACCCAGGGAGGAAAGACGGCAGAAGATAAGAAGAAAGACAAATCAGAGCCACTAATGAGCCCCTTGAGACTTCTCAGGAACACCTAGTACAGATTTTCTTGAAATACGAGAGTCAAACCTGCAAACAGAGTGGGAAGTTGGATATGAAAATGTTTAGTTGGCATAGAAAATGTAAATGATTGTTCAAAGGATAGTGCCAATTATCCTTTACTAAATCCACAACATTTGTCCTGAATCCACAGAAGTTTCCATAGGGGTGTCAGGCTAAGACGACGGACAGGTTTCTTGGGAATGACTTCAAAGCAGACCTGAGGAACCCACATAAGTTCATAGTGGCTTCATCTGGGAGGCAAGATGCTGTGGAAAGTGTGAGCCTTTGAACCGCCTGGAGAATGTTTCCACAGCGCATTTTCCCCGGGGCCCACTCTAGCTTAGTAAATCGGAATTTCTGGGGATGGGATTGAGAATGACTGCGGGACCCCAGACAGTTCTAACGTGCCCAGTGTGCCCCTTCCTCACCCCAGTGGAGAACTGATTTTCTTTATGATGCACTGATATCCAAGGAGAAAGGGTTATAAGAATAGGCCAAGGGAGAGAATCGTTTATAAGGAAGAAGTCAAGTCAGGTCTGTTGTAGGTTTCTGTCCCACTCAGACTTCTGAAATAATCACACAGAAACCCTATTATTTGCAATACTGTTTAGACAATAGCTTAAGCGTATTTCTGGCTAACTCATATATCAAAAACTAGCCCATCTCCTTTAATCTGTGTATCACCATGTGGCTGTGGCTTACCAGATAAAGTTCCATCCTGAGCATCTGTTTCTGGTGGGGCTACATGGCTTCTCCTTAACTCCACCTCCTTTCTCCCAGCATTCAATTTGGTTTTCCCCGCCTACCTACCCTATCAGTCCAAATCAGTTTCTTTATTAACCAATGGTATTCACAGCACACAGAGGGGAATCCCACATCCCACGTGAACAAGTGGACAAAATTTACATGGACATTATAAACAAGCTTCAGAAGGTCTGTTATTAATGCTCGTGCCAGAAATATCTTGTTTTTCTTCTTTTTTTTTTCATAAAATATCTGGGTTGAATTTGTCTGGTTTTCTATGCTTTCTCATTAGCCTTGAAATCAAAGTAGATATGATTTTCTCAGACTCCCAAGCAAGCAAGCAAACAAACAAAAATAAATAAATAAAAGAAACTGCCATGGAGGGATAGAAAGGGTTAATACTCATGCGGCCTGAGGGTGGTAGACTTAGGATTGAGCACACATCTGCCTGGTTTTTATGACTGCAAAAATATACTGAACCATGTTGGGAAGATATGAAAAAGAGTAAGTTACTGTATTTAAGACAACATCCAGAGACCACGCAGAGCAGTGTGCCCACAATCAGGAGCAAAGCCGAGGGTGAAGACACTGTGAAGGAGAAATACCGTATTTGTTCATGTTACTGGCGCATGGGAAGGACACTGGGAACTTTAAAGGGAACAAAAGAGCAGACAGAAGCAAGCAAGCAAAGAAAGACGTGAATGAGCGAAGTCTAGCTTTAGCAAAGACGCAGAAGTCTCAGTCCACTCCTGACGGTTACCGTTTTTTTCTCAACCAAGTCGACCATCAGGCCTGTTGATGATTTGGGGAGCGAGAGGGGGAGTCTGGGGAGCAGAAAAGATTCCTCAGGCATCCGCTGTAGTGAGTTGCCTGTCTGGGATCGCGCTGAGGTCTTTCTCAGTCCAAAGTCCGGACTTTCTGTGGCTCCGGAGTCAGCGTTCCTCCTCTTTCCCTCCGCCGCATTGTCTGATGAAACCCCGACTATCTTTCTGTTAAGTGACCCCTTGAAAAGAAATGTTTGTCATAATTAACGTGATGGATGCCAGAGACACGCCAGCTTTTTACAATAAATTAGATTGTTTCCACTTTTCTGCAATCGTCTCTCTGCTTCCTGGCTGCGCCCTGGAGGTCCTGTGTGGACAGGATCTGCGATCCCTTTTGCCCAATGGAAACCTTTGTTGGGAGGAGTCCCTTACTTTGGCAGGCAGCTATGCAGAGCAGCCATCTTTCTCCTCCTCAGCGATCTTTCTAAAGAGAGATCTTCTTTTCTCCTCAGGTCCAGACTGTTATTTGAGTCTCACAGAAGCCAACATGGAGGACAAAAGTTCTGTTCCTGTCACCCAAGGCTTTCATCACACAAGACATAGGCTCTCTGATCTGAGCCGTCTTGTATCCATAGAATCTGCTACACTTCCGGGGGCCAGCCAGAGTCAGTGTCCACACGCCGTCTGTGTGAGAATAACCCTGTTTCCCCAGCTATAATCCCACAAGAGAAACTCCATCCAAAACATGCTAAAGAGAGAGCCTGCAGGTGGTCAGGGAAGCGTGCAGTAATCCTTGGTTGATGAATTTAGGATCCTTCTGAGATCTCCAGGCTGCTGTTTCGGTCTAGATGCTGCAACTTCCGCCATCTGAGACCCCCACGACGCCTCATGTTAATTCATCTCCAGACAAAGTAGACGTATTACTGCCTCGCCAATAAAAAAGGGTTCCTGTCTAGGATGGAAACCTTGAGAACAAAGCTGGAATAACGTTCAAAAGAACAAGTGTCTGGAAAATTGCAAAGTCGTACACACCGTGCAAGCTCTTGTCTATCTGTGGATATTTTGAACGCCTACCCCGTTTTTACTTCTATGTTATATATAACCAAGAAAACAGACCTTCTGACTTTAATTTCTGGTAAACAAAAGAGTTGTTTATCTAACATCTGGCAAAACAAAAACACCTGTGAATTGTGTTTTGTTTTGTTACTTCATCAAGTAAGTGTGTCTATCTTAGGAATTAACCATTTGATAAAAATCCAAAGAATAGGCTTTTAGGGCATATTTTTTGTTGCTATTCATCAGCTCTGCTATTATAACATGAAACATGAGGAGCGTGTAAATTAATGAGCATGGTTGTGTTCAAATTAAACTTTATTTGTAAAAGCAAACAGTGGGCCAGATTCAGTCTATGGGCTATGGTTTGCCTTCCCCGGTATAAAGTATTTACAATCTAAGCTGTGGACAGATGCATTTACAGTCTAAGAATGGACAAATGAATTCTTGAACACAAACCATTTGCTTATGATTAGAGGAAATACAGAACACAATACCTGCTAGGTTTTGGGCTAAAGCTAGCAAGCATTGTCTAATTGTCTACTGTCTAATTAGGTCCCTGTTTTGTGGCTTGAGAAGCTAGACTCAGAAACCTTAAGTAACTTACTGAAGAGCACAGAACAAAGTTAACAGAGCCCAGCGTCTTTTTTCCAGAGAGTTGCAGTGTGCTGCAACCCAGCACTGCAGGTCAGTGGTTCTCAACTTGGGGGTCATGACCCCCTAGGGTCAAACAACCCTTTCTCAGGGTTGCCTAAGCCTATCAAAAAACCCAGATGTTTACATCACGATTCATTAACAGTAGCAAGATCTCAGCTACCAAGTAGCAATGAGAATGATTTTACATGATTGGGGGCCACACAACAGGAGGAACTGTATTAAAGGGTCACAGCATTAGGAAGGTTGAGAGTCGCTGCTCTAAGTGGCATCTATGGAGAGTCGCTTAGGCAACCTAGTGCTCACGACTCCTGGCGTTCTTTATGTCTTCCTCGGTGTTGAGGCGTGGGTGTGCACAGTCTCCCGGAGCCTGCATCCGGACCTCAGTCCTGCTGTTTGCCACAGCATCCAGACTGGTCTCTGGACCACATCACATCTGCTAAACAAGCATGATGATTTTACTACCCCATAAAGCGGTGTGCAGAGTATGTGAAATGCTAGACCAGTGTATGATGTCTGTTGCTGTTCCAAAACAAAAGGGGCATCCTGGACAAAAGAGGTGCCTCATGCATGTGGTGACTGACAAGACCTGTATTCTGAGAGAACAAGAGGGAGGAAGAAGGGAAGAGAACAGGAATACTAGCAGGGAAGTTGATCAAGGAGATAATATGTAGACCATAAATGAATGACAAGAACGTGGTAAAGGCAGTGCTTTGTGTGTGGCTGTATGTACTCATGTGTGTTCAGGTGCATGCACACATGTGTATGTGTACATACAGAGGCCAGAGGTCAGTGCTGGAGGTTGTTCATCAGCACCCATCCACATTGTCTTTTTGAGACAAGGTCTCTCACTGGTTTTGAGCCTGCCCAGTAAGCGATGCTGGTTGGCCAGAGAGCCCCAGGAATCCTCTTGTCTCTGCCCTTCCACTTCTGCGATTACAAGTATGTGTCATTATTTCTAGTATTTCATATGTGTGCTAAGGATTGAACTCAAGTCCTCACACTTGTACAGCAAGCACATTACCAATGGAGCCATTCCCCTGCTTCAGAGCAGGGCTTGGAGATACTATATACAGGTTAAAGAAAGAATGGCTGTTCTCATAATCCCATTTATCACAAAGCAAATTTAGCTTCCCACTCCCTGTCATTTCGCATCTATCTTTTTTCCTCCCGTGTGTTTTGGAGACATGGCATGTGTCTCCCAGCGTTCTCTGTAAGTGCTGAAATAATAATCCTTCAAACTTCACCCAAGATCAGCGAAGGGAGACCTGTTTTGTTTTACGACTTCCAAGTGCCCCAGGAAAGACCCGCGGCGCCTCCAGTGCTTTCAGGCTGTCCTCTTGCTCTCCTGCTCTGGGGTGCTCGGGCTTCCCACTCAGACTCCCTTAGTGCTTCCTTGGGCTCCTGTGGCTCGTCTGTGATACTCTGCTGCAGGGTGTAGGAACCAACTAGACACCGCTGTCATTCCCCGTGGTCCACAAGGTCCAAGGCAGCTGTGTCTAACACACTAAAATGCTTAGGGTCATGCAAGAGAATTTCCGTGTGAAAAGGGGATGCTGCGACCACGTGCCTGACAATGCTATGCCCAGGATCCATCCATTCAGTGCCTCTGTCCTGAAACCCTAACAAGCTGCTGTGACAAAGGCAAAAGTGGCCAAAGTCAGCACGGTGAAAACATTGTGAGCTCTGGGAAGGCAGCACTGTATCTGTGGTACTCATTACTGTCCCTTCTTCACCCGTGACAGCGCTTCAGCACACAGTGGGGTTTCACCTGTCCCTTCTTCACCCGTGACAGCGCTTCAGCACACAGTGGGGCTCCATAAATGCACTGAGGGTGTTTGTAAGGGTCAGCAATGCTCACAATGAATTCTAATTCTAATATTGAACAGAACACCGTTAGCTACTGAATGTGGGTTATTCTGCTGATTCATGGTTTCTCTAAAACTACTGACCCAGTGTCTCAGTTACTGCTGTAAAGAGATTCCATGGCCACAGCAACTCTGAGAAAAGAAAGCATTTAATTGGGCCTGGCTTACAGCTCAGAGGTTCAGTCCATTGTCATGAAGGCAGGAAGCATGGCGGGTGCCCAGACAGACATGGTGTTGGGGAAGGAGCCAAGAGTGCTACATCCAGATCTGCAGATGACAGGAAGAGAGAGGAACACTGGGACTAACCCGAGCTACTGAAACCGCAAAGCCACTGACACCCCCCTCCCCCCACGCCCCAGATCCACTTCTTCCGACAAGGCCACACCTACTCCCACGAGGCCACATCTGCAATAATGTCACTCCCTTGAGTCTATGAGGCCATTTGCATTCAAATCACCACGTTCCACAAATAGGCTTGTAGCTATATCATAACGCAAAATGCATTTAGTCCAACTTCAAAAGTCCTCATAATCTTTAATAGTATCAATCCTGTTTAAAAGTCCAAAGTCTCTTCTGGGATACATGACCATCTCTCAACTGTAATCTCCTATAAAATCCAAATTAAAAAGCAGATGACATACTTCCAACATACAGTGGCACAGGATATATGTTACCGTTCCAAGAGGAAGAAAAGGGAGCAAGAGAGGAAACACTGGACCAAAGCAAGACCCCAAATCATCAGGGCAAACTCCAAACTTGCATCTCCATGTCTGATGTCGAATTCTCTTCAGATCTCCAATTCCTTTTTTCCTTGTTGACTACAGCACACTTCTCCCCTTCGTCACGGAAAGAGATCCCACAACCCCTTTCTTCTATTCTTGACTCTAAAGCCAGAACCACATAGCTGAAGCCGCCGAGTTCTGTTGCCTTCTTGGGCTGAAACATGGTCCCCTCATTCAATGACATCTTCACCGACTTTCTGTGTTTGATGGTTTCCTTCACTGCCTAAACTTGACCATCCAGGAATCCAGTTTGTGGACTGGACTGGCCTCAAACTCAGAGACCTGAGAGCCTCTTACTTCTGAGTGCTGAGATTAAAGGTGTGCGGCACCGTGCCTGGCCCTAAGCTTTTATTTCATTCCTTTTTATAAATCGGAAGCTTAGCTGGGTGGGATCTTGCTCCGAGGTCACCACTCCCTTTATCTGACTTAGCTTCAGGCTTTTCTCCCATTTGTTCACACTTCCTGTTACCCTTCATGACTCAGACTGTAGATTCTGTATTTTTCCTTCCTTGACTTGCTCCTTTTCATTATTGATTTGCCCAAGTGTAGCTACCAAGACTGTTTGGACATCTCCTCTCCAAAGCTGTTAATCTACAACTCTTCAGTTTAGCCTCAGATAGATTTTTGGACGAGGGCTCAGTTGACTACAAAATGACCGGCTTGAAATACGTGACTATTTCTGTGGCTCTTGAACCTCTGGCCAAATAGCCACCCAGAACGGTTGTGCAGATCTGTTTCCTCAACCTAATGTTTGAGGAGGCCGCTTGTTGGTTCCTGGCTGCTCAGCCCTGAAATAATCACACAGAAACCATGTTATTTAAATCATTGCTTGGTCCATTAGCTCTAGCTTCTTATTGGCTAACTCTTACATATTAATTCAACCCATCTCCATTAATCTGTGCATCACCACTAGGTCATGGTCTACCAGCAAAGTTTTAGCATGTCTGTCTCTGGCAGTGGCTCCAAGGCTTCTCCTGACTCTGCCTCCCTTTTCCCAGCATTCAGCTTAGTTTTCCCTGCCTAGCTCTGTTCCCCTATCGCTCTGCTATAGGCCCAAAGCAGTTCCTTTATCTATCTATGGTAATCACAGCATACAGAGGGAAATCCCACATCAACCTAAGGCAGAAATGTGCTTGCTTCATCAGCCCTTACTCAATGTTAAAGGAATCTCTTATCTTAGGGCCAGCAAGAAAGCTCAGCAGGTATGAGCATTCATCTCCAGGCCTCATGATCTGGGTTACATGCCCAAGACCCACACAGTAAAAAGAGAAAAATCAGCTCCCACAAATTGTCCCCTGACCTCCCCCGACTGACACACAGTGGCAGGTGCACCCTCCATCCCCCCAATAAATGCACACAGTTAAAATTTCATTCTCTTAACCTCATAGATGAAAAATAAAGTGTCACTATTATTTTCCATTATGGTCCTTTGATTACTAGCAAATTGAAGAATTTTTCGGGAGCCAGGTTAGCGGCTATCACTTCTGGCAACGGTAGGTTCTACAGCTATTAATACGCGTGAGCTTTCTGCATGTAATTTCCTTTAAGCCTGGTGGCCCCGCTGCTCAGCAGAAGGCCGTGATGGATTAAGCAGCCCAAGCTCCGCCATATGTTTGGTGCTTATTATTGAGCCCAACTACTGAGCAAAGAAAGACATAATTAGCCTTTTTGGGAATTATTTTAAGCCTTCAGCAGTAAAAAGGCCTGAAGTTGATTTATTCCCCCAGAATCTATTTGTATTCGGTGCCTTTATAAAAAGTCTAGTCAGACTAAATGACCAGGCATGTTTTCAACCTTCGAAGACGGAATTTCTGGGTTCTAGGAGAGAGTCCAAAATAATCACTGGGGCACGTCTCTCAGATAGCAGTTGAAGACAAAAGATTGAATCGTTGGAAGGAGACAGAGCCACTGGGGCGTTCATAGAAACAATATGAGTTGAATTCGTCTCGAGTTCCCAGCGGTTGGGATGGAGGGGCTGATTTCTGCCTTGAGGAACCTTTGAGCTCTGCAGAGGGCTGAGCTTAGCCCCTGGTGCTGATGAGGAGCATTGGAGAATGCTCGGCCCTAGACACATCTCCTCCTTCGACTTTATCAGGAAAGCTGCTTCTGCCACTCATTACCCTAGGCAGGACTTGAATCTGGACTTCCCAAACAAAACACGCTGTCTGGTTCTGAAGCGATCTCACACATTGCCGGGCTTCCAGAAGCTCTGTTGTTCTCTGACAGGAATGGATTTCTACCCCAGAGGCCTCAGCCGCACATCATAATTCCCAGTCTTACCCTCTACTGAAATTGTTGTCTGGTTGATTGTGTTCGTCTGCGCCCTTAGTCATTGATGGCACATTTGGAGATAAAGTCCCGAGGTTGTCACGGGTCTGCACGTACTGACATAGTTCTCAAACGCAGAGATGACAAACACCGCGCAGATGTTCCCCAGGACAGTCACCCAGGCTGCTTTTGGCACTTTCACACACGAGCAACCAAACACATCGGCTCTGGAAATAGATACAGCAGGCTTGGGCTTCACTGACTCTTCCTTCCAAGCAGAAGTCGGGGGCTGAGATGAATCAAAACCAGGAGCTGGTTACTTTGAAAGATTACAGAATGTTAAACTGGTCCAAAATGGTTCCCATTCTAGCAAAAGTAGCCTACTGGGGGGAAGCCAGGGAGGAAGAATAGAAAAAGAACCCAGGGACATCCCTGGTGAGAGGGCCACCTGTTTTTAATGAGTCCTCAGGCAAATGTTCGTTGATTAGAATTCGCCTGTGCTGAATGAGTAACTGAGAGCCTACACACGTGAATGAAAGACTGGAACTTTTTACAGTTCTGTGTTGACTAGGTTTGAGTTGCAAGCTGCAGTAGTTAGCACTCCTGGCTCCGTGGCACGGAGCTCCCTTTAGGGGCTTAGCCCTGTGTTAAGTGTCCCCTTGCCTCTTCTGTAGGTCAGCACCATGAAAAGCAGTGTATTTTCCGCCTCCAATATATAGAGACTGAGGCTCAGGGAGGAAGACACAAAGGGGTGGAAGAACCAGGATTCAAGCCACAGGCTTCTGCCCTCAATTCACAACCTGGAAGTTGCTCAGCAATAATCACGCTCAGTGTGAGAGTCTCATCTTTTTGTGATCTTAGTTGTAATTCCCTCAGCCGCAGAATCTGCTGATACTCAATCTCGAAGGGGCCCAAATGATCACTCTGTGCAGGCTGCGGGTTCGGTTCTGCCCCATGCCCATGGTCCTTCCACTGGCTGGTCGAAGTGAGACCCAGGCAGCCAGGGACCTCGGGCGTGCCAGCTAACACCAGCCCAGCACTTTCCTGACGTTATCGCGGAGATGTAATCAAAACGGGAACCAAATGAGCTGAAATAATGAATTTTGGATCATTGCAGAGTTTCTAAAAATCACTTAAACTGGCACCGTGGAGGAATTATCCTCGTGTCTATGACTCCCACAGTAAAAATAGACATTAAGAGGACAGATGTGTGAGAGGCACTTTTCACTCAAAAACATCATTAGGATGGCGAGAACATGATGCACTTACTAATTGTGTGATGTCTTCGGAATATTTGAATACAGCATTAAAAACATCAATCCGTGTGCTGCCGGCAGGTTCCTGACAGCAGAGAAACTGATGATACAGCACTGGGTAAGGTTTGAGGTAAGAGTCATGGGTGACGCTAAACACGAGCGATCAATCTCCAACGCCTGCCGACCAGCCTCTCTGAACTATTTAAATGAGTCTCCCCTGCTCTCCATCCCTTTCCATCCTCCCCACCCTTCCTCCCTTCACTATTGCTTTGAAAGCTCCCAGCATTACGTTGTGGGACCAAGCCACTGCGTGGCCATTAGGCTATTCCCTCTGGTCTTGTACCTTACTTACAGCATCCTTTACACCTCTACAAAGCTCCGTCCAAGTTGCCCGTTCTTCCCCTGGAGACCCGTGTGGGCTCCTCAGAGATGAATGCTCCTTTGCTCCACCCTCTCCAATTCTTCTTCCTCATCTCCTTCCTCTCTATATTTCTCCTTTAATTTCCCAAATGCTAAGTTCACGAGGACTCATCATCTGGACACGACCATGCATGGAACTCTTGGCGGTTTGTCTGCAGTCACAAATTCTATGAGAAGATTAGGCAAGACTTCCAAGCCTCACACGGGTTCCGAGTGATATCCACGAAACCCATCGTTTGCACCCACAAGATACACCAAGCTCTAAAGTTTCAGGAGCTTATGAAATAGGTATAGCGCCCAGGAGAAAAGCTGTGAAGGAGCTCCTCAAATAGAATGTGAAAAATAAGTTGGGTGGTGGTGGTGCACGCCTTTAATCCCAGCACTCGGGAGGCAGAGGCAGGCGGATCTCTGTGAGTTCGAGGCCAGCCTGGTCTACAAGAGCTAGTTCCAGGACAGGCTCCAAAGCTGCAGAGAAACCCTGTCTTGAAAACTCAAAAAAACATATATATATCGTGACTCCTCCACCCTTCTAAGCTTTGCCGAATTTCTGTGAGGATGGCTAGAGTCGATCTGCTCACTGTAGTAAGCAAACAAGGCAGTGAACACAGAGCGTGTTTGTGAGGAAACTATGTAGCAAGCCACAGTGGCTGTCAATTTTGCCCCATAGAAAGCTCTACCACATAGTGGTCGCCAGATTAAATACAGGTTGCCTTTCGATCTCCTGTGTCTGGAATCCTTCCTCTCCAGCCATCCCACTTTCTTCTTCTTAAAAGATATCTCCTTGTCCACAGGAGTGTACATGTGCCCAGTTCTCTCATTCTAATACACTGTTCCCATATATATACACATACATACATACAGTGCAGCCAGGACTTCCAGATGAAAGTTTAACCTTTGGGTTTTGATTGCTAACTGGGAGTTTCTCGAAGCCACATTCCTTATCACAAGATAATGAGGTCCCCGAGGCAAAGGGAAGAAGAAATAGCAATGAACAGAAGGGACACAGACCACAGCAGCTTCAAGTCCCCATTTAGAGTTTCTGAGACCCTGGTTCCTTTAGCCTCTGTGCAACGCAGTATCCACCCCGCATGGGAGGGAACTGGCCCGGTCTTCCTTTCCAATTCATCAAGCTAACTTGAGCTGGTTTCCTGTCCCTTGCCACACTCAGAGGGCTCTGGTGCCAGGGTTTGCTGTTTCCTTAAGGGACATGCGTCGGATCAGGAGGGTTTTTAGGATCCTATGAACACCGTTTATCTACTCGCTCACTGGGAAATCATTTTGGCAAATGAGAACTTCGCTTCTTGTCTCTCTGGTCTTGGGTTATCTTCTCTGTACTTTCCAAGATCTTAAAGTCAAAGGCCTCATTTTATAAATGAAAACTGTCAACAAGAAGGAGTTGAGCAACTTGTTTTAAATCATATGGCATAAACCCAGGCTTTGAATCAATTATTATATATTGACGTTAGGGAAATTAATTTAATGCAAGTACAAGATACTAAAAAAAAATGAGGAAGACAATGTTTTATGTCAAAAAACCTAATCTAGTCAATAGGGGAATGTAAATGCTTGTATTGCTTTTATGATTATTGATTGTAGCAAATCACAGACTGGAAAGACTGTCTCCATGACTGTCTTGGCAGTCACAACCCTGGTCATCTTTCTTCCCTGTCACTTTCTGAAGCACGGGTCACTAGGCTGAGACTAGGAGCCAGTCTTCCCAGTCATAGAGATGGATCCAGGAGTGAGTGGCTCGTGGCCTTGTAAAGGACTAACCAGAGATGGCCCGGCAATGAATTAGGTGCTTTGCTGAGATTTGCTGCTGTCAGATGTGGCGAGGAACGCTTTGGCTTCCCTCATTATGGAACTGAGAGGATTTGTGCCTGCAGTGCTGTCTTACTTGTGGTTTCTATTGCCATGAAATGCCATGACCAAAATGACCAAGAAGCAAGTTGGAGAAGAAGGGTTTATTTAGTTTATGCTTCCTCATTGTGTAATCCATCACTGAAGGAAGCCAGGGCAGCAATTGAAACAGGGCAGGATCCTGGAGGCTGGAGCTGAAGTCAGGGAGGCTACTGTTTATAGAACTCAGTACCACTCCAGGGATGGCCCCACCCACAATGGGCTGGGCTCTCCCCCATCAATCACTAATTAAGAAAATGCCTGCAGAAAGATCTTACAGAGGTTCCTTCCTTTCAGACAACTCTGGCTCGTGTCAAGTTGACTTAAAACTAGCCGGCATACATGCCATGTTTTTTAGCAATACTTTTTATCAAATGGGGGGGTCTATGAAGTCTATATTTTCAGTTGTGGAAAAACATACTAATAAGAAAGGGAAGAAGAGAGAAAGAGAAGGAGTGGGTGTGTGATAGAGAAACAGGAGGAAAGATAACAGGCATGGTCTTTGGATTTCTCATATCCCAAGTTCTTCCCATTCTGAGAAGCGACCCATTTTGCTTCTTTTTTTCTGAGAGCCAAAAATTGTTGCAACTTACTAAAGTTGTTCGGAAGCAAATATCTAGATGTCAAAGCTGAAAGAGAAGTTTGGTTGTATTGGTGACACTACCTTTCTTCGTTAGCTGGGATCATTAAGAATTGTCTGCTTGTAGTCATTGGGGTTAACTCCATTTATAAGTTAAAACCAAGGATGCGTCCTAATTCAGCACATGGTGGGAGGGGGCAGAAAACATTATACTAGCACCATGCTATATTCAAAACCAAATCTGGACCCTAAACTTAAATGTAAAGAAAAAAGACTCAGAAAAAATTTCGTCCAAAGGTTTCAGAATATAAACTCTGGGTGGAGCAAGCTTTTAAAGCAAATCGACCCCAAAACTAAAGAAAAATATTGGCAGATTTGCCTAGGGGAATATTGAAAACTGTCAGGAGATGCACGCTTCTACTAGCAAGTTAAAAAAAAGCAATGGGATGGGAGAATCTGTTTGCAAAACGTTTAATTATTATAGATTATCATCTAGAGTACATAAAAAGTTTCTCTAAATAAGCAAATAACCCCCAGGAGGAAAAGAGATAAAAGTTATAAATGAGCAATGAGAAAGAGGCGGGGGAGAGAGGAGAGAGAGAGAGGAGAGAAAGAGAGAGACAGAGAGAGACAGAGAGAGGGGGGAAAGAGACAGACAGAGAGAGACAGAGAAATGATTCTAATCTCTCAGTGCAAGGAACAAGGCTGGGACCTTAAAGTAAAATTGGGGAAAATATTGGAAAATGTAGCTTTTTCTTTGAAAAATTTGCCTTTGTTGGCAATGCTTTATCCTCCTTTGCAGGCCTGAAGCACTAATATCTGATATTTCTGTCTCATACTCAAGCATACCCCATGGAAATCCCCTTCATGCTACACATCACACACGTTCTATGTCCCTTGAGTTACCGCCTTCAGTATTGGCTTTCCCAAGCTCACCCGAGGCCGGGTCTATTGCTTTTTGTGGGTGTCTGAAACTTACTCTTTTGTATTCTAAACCTTCCCTAGAATACATCCGTAGAGCAGACTTTCAATAGATGCTCGGTGAGTGGATAGCAAGTACGTGCTAGACTGTCACGGACACTGTTAAAGTCAATACTTAGATTCTGAGGAAAAGTGTCTAACTCTCTGTCTTGTTTTGACTAGTGATATTGATTGACACACATCATTTTATTCATATGAGAAAACAAAAAAACCGACAGAGAAAAATTCTGTATTCTGTCAGTTGTGACATATCAACTTGGGGTGTTACTTTTATACACATGTCCCTACAGCATGACACCACCCAGGTGGCATCTCTTGGGTTCAGTTTCCACGATTCACTGTGGAGAAAGAATGTTCCTCCAGCTGCTGGATAAACACCTCACTGATCCATCATTTCATAAGATCTGAGGAGGACAGGCAGGAAGATTTACAAAATGGGTGTCAGCGGCTTCAAAGATGAGCCAGCATCTATGAAAAACCCACCAGCTATGATGGGTCAAAAGTCATTTACAGGGTCAGGGAGGTGGTTCTATTGTCAAAGGGCTTGCCGTACGAAAATATTAGGACTTGAGTTCGGAACCTCAGCATCCACAGGAGAAAGCCGAGAGCGGCCTCGGTGCTGTAAACCTAGAGCTGGCAAGACAGAGAAAGGAGGGTCCCTGGGCTTTCTGGTCATCCAGCCACGCGATCCAGCTAGCTCTGCGCTCCACAATAACCTTGTTTCAAACAATAGGATGAGAGCGATTGAGGAAGACATCCAGGGCAACCTCTGACCTCTACACACAGGCATACGCAACTACACACATGTATGTACACACACACACACACACACACATTCAAACAATAGGATAGAGAGTGATTGAGGAAGACATCCAGGGCAACCTCTGATCTCTACACACAGGCATACGCAACTACACACATGTATGTACACACACACACACACACACACACATTCACACTCCTGTGCACACAGAGTCAATGAGGGGTCAGATGATGGATTCAAGTTTAGAAATTTAGTCTCTAAGTTCTTATACCCTCACTGGTTGCGTCCTTTGTATGTCTAAGGACATGTATGTCTATGCTATGGTAAGAATCTGCTTCCTCCCAAACTTCTCTTCCTGCGTGTAAAATAAAAAAGCTAAGTATGCAGTAGCATGAGAAAGACCCCACGGATGCTCAGACGGGACTTGAGGACTTGTTTCTTCTTCTACAGCTGTGTATTCAACCGTGGAGCATCTCGCGATCCCTGGCATGCTGGCGTGGGAGAACTAGATATGATAGCCCCACCCTTCCTTTACGGACTCGCCAATTCTTCCTAGGCACCACCAACTTTGCGAGCATCTCCTCGCCTACCAGCACCACCTCGGGTGGCATCTACAGCAGCTCTGCAGGTAGAGCATGATTAGCCTCTGTCTCCAAGGCAGACAGAGGGTTAATCACCGACAGAACCAGAATTTCTGAGTCTGTGCTATGACCCACCACATAAAGGAGGCAGCAGGTATGTTTGTGGGCGTACGTCTACCAGACAAAGTGCCGTCGGATGCACAGATTCGGTCGCATGTCAGCGGGAGTGGTGGGTCATAGTTCATTCATCTCTCTACCACAGAGCCCTAAACACCAGGCGCCACCTTCCATTTCAGGGGTCATTCCGCTGTGGTTTAAAGTCTGTACTTCAGCAGTCCCAGCTCCCAGGATTAATTTAGTAGTAAATAATTTGATGTAGAAGTGCTTCCTAATAACAAGTATAAAGTCAAATTCAAGAATCACCGCAAGTGACAATCAGCTCCTGGACCTGCAAGCAGAAGCCATCTGGAATGAATCAGCAGTCTCAGACCCCAGCAGATTAACCCTTGAGGTGTCTTCTGCTTCCCAGCAGCCAGCTAGCAGACAGTGTGTTTGTTTTAAGCCCTGAAAAACGAGCTCGAGCTCATTAGGAAGCCATTTTTAAGAACTGCTTCATTAGCTACAGGATGTTCCCTCAGATGGTACGCGTCGGTACAGAAATAAGTTCGAAGACCTCTTGTAGGTGTCAAGAGGAGCCGCTCGCCAGGCTCCTGGCTCGTAGAGCTGGTATCTGTGAAAGCCTAGCGTGAGAGTGACGGGTGTGACTGAGTGTTAGCTAGCCTGGAGACAAACACAGCTGAGTGATTTATGCCACCAATTTCTGAAAGAACATTGCCTCTGTGTTCTCGCTTTATCTGTTCTGCATCCGTTTCTAATGCCACCCGTCTCCAGGTGGAAACCCCAAATTTGCATTTCTTTTTTATTTCCCTCCTCGGCAGCCTTCCTCAAACTCGGAAGGAACATTAGATTAGCCCCTGGAAGCTGGAGGCAGAGTTCTTTGGTACTTCCTGTGCTTAGTTCTGTCAAATGCTTGACCATCGTCACCCGGAGATGAATATTCATTGCTGCTGTTGTTTAAGCAGAAATATGAGATTTGATCCTCGGCCTTAGGAAGCAGTGGCTAGTGGGGTTTTGCACTGGAGGGCACAGGAGACTCTGTGAATGCTCCTGGTGCACCCGAACTTTGCAGACAATACATCAGAGGCAGGGGTTTGTTCCCCATTTCTTCTCATTTTTCTCATTTCTATCTCAGTAGAAGAGATATGATCTTCTGTCTCCTTGTTTTTATTAGGAAGGTCTCTCTCTCTCTCTCTCTCTCTCTCTCTCTCTCTCATAAATACAAATCTGGCCGGGCTACTAGGGTGTCAAATGGCCAAAGAATTTAATCTAAAACAGGTTTCAGTATAATCCTATGAGATGGTCTTCTGTGTCCTTTGAAATGGCCATGAGCTAGGAACCTGTCCCCGTCGACAGTCACCCGGCCTTGCACAGAAGGAATTATGCTCCTAGGTACGGCTGGCCTGGAGGATCATGCTTTATGTCGTGTTTGTTCGGTTGAGCCCTGTTCCAAGATCATCTCTTTCCCCCTACTAGCGTCCCTGATTGAAGAGTTTTGAAACCCTCTGAAAAGCGCAAAGGCTTGTGAAGTAACTCTGACATTAAATCGATTAGATTGCACCCAGCTAAAAAGGCAATCTTCCCATTGGGTTTCTGCATAGTAAATACTTCATAATCAGGGACTTTGTCGTTCTTGTTGACGACCGAATCCCTACTTCCTGGAACAGCAGCTGGCGCTTTGCAGGCATTTAGAACATGTTTGCTGAGTGAATGGGACGGATGAATGACAGCTATTTGGCTAAACGCGAGACACTGACTATAATACACTGAAGACGGCCGCTCGTTTTCCTCATTAGGACCACATGTGCACAGGACAGACGGGCACAAATGAGTTCTAGCCACCAGAGCGTTGAAATGGCTCTCCCTGAGCTCACAGGTCTGTTGCTGTGGAGACTCCACACTCACACTTGGCCAAGGTGAACCACATGATGAAAGACTGATCATCCACACATGGAATCGTCTTCCCTGTCCTGCCTCAACCAGAGGGTCCTGGCACTGCCAGGCTCCTCTGCTATTTTGTTGATTCGGAGAGGAAGGCTGGAGGAATCTTGAGCAGGTAAGGACCATCATCATGTTTGCTGTTACCCCGCTGAGCTGCTGAGGCTCCTGGAAAACCTTTTCTGGGAGGACGTCCAAGCCAAATGACGAGTATTGACGAGGTTTTGCATCTGTTTTGACTGCACAGGTCTTCCCAGCTCCAGAAAAGCACCATATAGAGAGGGTCGGCCAAGAGTCCACGCCTGCCAAGGCAGCGCGAGAGGACGAAAGCCGTGTGCAGCCCTTCCCACTTCTGGTCTCTGTCTCCCTCACTTTAATTTACCTCTCCATCTTTTAAACTTGTCTGTGTTTTTATCTCCACGGGTTGCCTTGATCGCTTCTTCCCTTGAACTTCTTTTCAATTTTTCTCTGTTTAGAAAAGTCTTCTTCTAAAAATAATTCGTATTAACCTTATTGGAGTACTCCTTCAGAAACATTTTTTTCTACCTACAAAGACCATAAGAAACATCTCTCTTCTGAAACACCATGTTTAAAGAAACTTTTGTCTATTATCTCACTCAAGAGACTGCTCTGTCCCGTTAAGGATCATCAAAAGTACATAATTGTCTATCAGAGATTCTGATTGGTGTGCCGTCCTCAGTGTCGTGATGAAGGTCTACCCCAGCAAAGGTCCCTGCACTCTCATGGTGTAGGTGGCCCTAGAATCCTGGGTTTGAGCGACCTTTTCAGTTTGTGTTGAGTTCCAGGCCAACCTGGGCTACACGAGACTGAACCCAGCCTCAAAAGAAAAGAGAAAGAAAGAGGCAGAAGAGGGTGAAGTCTTGGATAACAGGATACTCATGTCTCGTCTTCCATAGTCGGCATTATGGGGGGGGTCATGTGACCTAATAAGCACCTTACCTTTTTAACGAAGTTAAGCCCACTGATATGAAGAAATGCTCACCTGTTCTGGACAAACGTGTGGAGACATTTGGCACAGAAAGCAATCCCAAATAGAGTTGTGTCACTTGGATGTGCATGTTTTCCAGCGTGGTTCATTCTAAAGGACAGTGCGAGGTAGATACAATAGGTAAGTAGACAGTAGATACAACCCAAAAAGTCCTATTGCTACACCAAATCAGTTTGTTGAAGATTGTTTCAAATGTACATCAATGTCACTCATTCATAAGGATTCATGATTTAAAAAAAAATACGAATATGATCATCTTCACTCACCAAACCAATACTCTTCGCTCCCAATCATTCTGATGGAAAAAGATACTGGATAAGAGGTATATGGTTGCTGGTTTCAAAACATAGTCTGGCCATGTGACCTACCTCATCTGCATAATAGGATCCCCAAAGAAAAGATACAATGGGGAATATCTACTTTGATCACAGCAACCTGCCTTTGGATAAAAGTTCGAATCAGGCTGTTTCCGGGCTGCTCTCCTGTCCCAGTGAAGCCGTGAGCTCATGCTTGGGCCCATTTGTCAACATTTGTTTGTATTATCGTAGTTAGAATGCAAAGCTGCTCCACTCAGCACACGCGATGAATTTTGTGGGAGCATAATGTAGGAAAGTCACTCTTGAGTCTGCGTTTGTTGGTTGGTTGGTTTCTAAGCAAGAAAGCATAGTACCCCATGATCAATTAGAAATACCACTGCCTAGGGCCAGCAACATGGCTCAGGAGGTAAAGGAGCTGGCGGCAGAGGTTGGTGATCTGGATTTCACCATCAGAGCCTGTGCGGTGGAAGAAGAGAATTAACTCTGACCACCAGAGAATCCCCCTCTGGCTGCCACATTCATGCCATGGCATTAACGCCCCATCCCACACAACAAGAAAATGTAAAGATTGTTTTTTGAAAGACACTCTCCTTAGCTCGTGTGATGTACTTGTGGGCTGAAGTAAGACTGGACAGTTTCCCTAAGTTCTCTGACTGAATCCTGCGGAGCTGTTGGTATTTGACCTTCATAATATAAATAGTTATAGCTTACTAGACTTTCCCCAAAAAACAAAAGCCTTGGATTTTATTTCAAAGTTATTATTAATAGATTTATATATTATATTTGAATCACAGTAAAGACTAACAGAATTTATAGAAATATATTTTTTATTTCCTTTTATTATTCTTTTCTGTAAAATGGGGATAATAATAATATCTACCCCAGAGGGTGGTTGTAAGAATTACGTGATTTAGTACAAATAAGGGATGTAGAACAGTTCCTGGCAGGCAGTAGCAACCCCACAAAGGTTGCATATTATAATAGTTTTAATAATTGCAAACAAAATAAACAACATTGCACAGTAACAGATAAAGATACGAATTACCAGACGAACTATGCTTTATGAATCTGCTAGATCATCCATGAAAAGAACATAGTTTTTAAAAATATAAGTAAAACTTTTCTGCTCAAGGATGTGCAGTCCGTGGTCCAGCAGCTTCTTTCTGCGCTGGAAACTCGTAAGAAATGCGGATGATCAAGTTTCAGCCCAAATTTACCCAGGGAGGCCCTGCATCTGACCAAGGTGCCCAGGTCATCCTTCAGACACAGCACACTCTTCCAAGTCTCATTTGCTTGCAAGAGGGCTTTGTCTCCAGGCTAGAGTATTGCATGCAATGTTAATATGTTGCGTGCTATGTTAATATGTTGCGTGCTATGTTAAAATGTTGCATTTTATTTATTTTAGATTTATATATTTTATATTTATTTATATATATTAAAATTTGACTTTGGAAGCATGCATGTTTCTTGACTAGTCTCTCGACATTTTGTAGGAAGGGTGACATATAAGCAGACCAACTGTGAGCTGGATGTCCCTCACTGTTACCAGAACAAAGGGCCACAGCACTGCTCTCCGTCAACCGTGCTTCAGACCTCCTCCCCTCCACACTCAGTTCACAGGGCTTCCTTTCTCGCACCGCTTTGTCTCATAAAAGGGGAGATGTGTTTCTGCTCCTCAACACCCAGTCTTCTCTTATGAGAGACCAGCTCTTTCTAAGGTATCTAGAAAAGAGGCAAGCTGCCCCCATCTGCCTTGAATCACCCACCTGTTTGCATACCACCCCACCCAAAGTATGGTCATCATATTCTCTTCTCATTCCACTTTCAGATTGAAACAGAACACATAGCGGTTACCAGAACACGCCTGGATGTCCTCTATCACCGCCTCCACGGAAGGCGTGAACAAAACGGTACTAGCATGCTAGCTCCTGATCCAAGGGAGTCATAGTGTTTGACAGCATCAATGTCATGTTGTATCATATGCATGGCACATACCATACATATGTTACACTAACACAAACACATATACCACTTCATGCCATATACATGTGTGTAGCCTGCATACCACACTCAATACAGATACCATCACAGGAGGGATGTCACCACACACATTCTTCACACCCACACACATGCTGTGCACACACACTTACCACACCCCAGCACACACATAGGCAGTAAACACATTGCTATATGCACAGATGCACATGACTGGCTCCCTACAGAGAGCATGGATTCTCAGAAAACGCATGACATAAATCGCTGTTTCTCAAACCAAGATCCATGAATATACTTTTCTTTCTTTCATAGAAAGCATCCCCCCCCGCTGCAAAAAAGGGTTTAAATTTAGAAGTCCTAGTTTAAATGCATAGGAAGTAAAACCCTTTGCCTAATTCCTTGTAACTCTTCAATCCAGCCAGTCCTGCAGCAGCACTATTTTATACGATTGCATTGCTACCTCCTCGCCCCAAGCACTACCCTGTAATCCAAATGAACATCCATCTCCTAATGGCTGTTTCCCAGCCACTCTGCCGCCCTCTAAGAGGTTGCTTAATCCCCCAGACTCCAAGCCAAACTCCTCTCTGACCCAGTCTGACTGGAAAAGCAAAGAGCCTTTTTTCCACAGTGGAGTAGCCCAGGCTACTGGGCTGTCTGGGGTCTCCTCACTCCTGAGGAGAATTAGGGCCTAGCCCTCCTTGGGGATCGCTGTGCTGTGTTGGCCCATCTCCTATCTGGATGCAGAGTTCAACAAAGCACCGATGGCCCCTTGTAGAACTAGACTGCACTGGAGAGAAGCCCTTTCTTTGGATGCTGTCTCTTTGGGGTCCTTGAACACGCTTCCCCACATCCTAGGAGCAAATCATCTATGCTGAAGAGTGTGATAGAAACACAGGACCAGCACCCGGGAGCCTAGCAGCGTGTCTCCTCTTTCCATCTCAAGCCGTTCAACCTTAAAATAAGTTAAAGTCCGACAATGCTGGAAAACAGTCAGTTGTTCTTAAGTAGATAGTGCATAATTCACCGTATGCTTTCTTCATACTATTTATTTTTGAAAACTTATAACCTTCATTGTCCCTGAAAAGGATTCGAGGGGCTTTACAAGGATATGTGGGAAAAATAGCAAGGTAGCATAATTTAGAAATACATGAAAAGACAAAGAGGAAAGCAAAGAAAGGACATAAATGGAGCCAGGATGTTGCTGGAACATCCAGGCGTCTCTCTGAGCCTTGCCCTCTCAGCTCAGAAAAAGAGACTGCTGATTGGTTTTGCATCAAGATATGGTTTAGGGAGGGGAGAGAGGGGGGGAGGGGCATAACTCTTCTGGTGAGCAGCACAATTCCTTCGTATTCCTGAAGACCACTGACTTGCCCAAAATTTAATCAAGGGTGTTGTATAAGTCAAGGACAACTTAATTTACTGTGTGCTTTGTTACTTAAAGATGGATAGATATAATCATCCCATGCATAGTCTCTGTAAATTAAGAACAAGCACGCTAACATATAAAATATTAAAAAATTCAATAAATCAAAACAAGCAGGAATCAATCTATTCCAGTTCCCTGATGTAGTCAGCTAAGCAAGGGGAGGAATCAGGGGTGAGATGGGGTTCGGGAGCACACTGCCGGGAAGGAAAGTGTCACTCAGTTGCCACCTTGAGACTCAAGCTTCTGGCTCCAGAATGAGTGAAGAGCCTGGCCTGATTCTGATCCAGGCTATTAGACTTAAAGACTGATTTCCAAACAAACCAATATTTGAAGCTAGTCACACACCTCATTTGTCCAGTGAGGAAGGGAGTGGTTAATAGAAAGTGTTCTGTTTGCCAGGACCTGAAACCATGCATGTCACTCCAGGATCCAGACAAGATCTCTCTTATCACTCCAGCCCCATGGTTTGCTACGCTTCTTTGTAGGCGGGGGCTGCTGGTTCATTTCCCAGCCACCCAGACCCTAAATAATCACACAGAAACTGTATGAATTACAACAGTGCTTGGCCAACAGCTTAGGCATAGTTTTAGCTAACTCTTACAGCTTAAATTAACCCATTCCTGTTATTCTGTATTTTACCATGAGGCTCGTGGTTTATTGGCAAGGTTTCAGGTGCCTGTCTCCTTCGGGAGCTACGTGGCATCTCCCTGACTCTGCCTTCTTTCTGCCTCTTTCTCTGCTTGGAATTCCTATTTGTTCTATTCTACACTGTCTTAGTCCTAAGCAGCTTCTTTATTAATCATTGGTAATAAAACATTTTCACAGCATCCAGAGGGGAATCCCACATCACTTCCTGACCCAAGAAAGACCCCCCCAAATATGTGTTCGTTCTCTCTCTCTTTCTCTTTCTCTCCTACACATACATACATACAAACACATATGCACCATCGAGTGTATGTTCAAACACCCATCCATGTTCACACCTTTACGTATATACACTCACATTCACACCCCCCACCGTTACATGTGCACAGCACAGAACACTATAGAACAGGTCCCCCACTTCAGTCCTCCATGCAAGCTGCAACCCCACTACCGAGTTCTCCCCTTTCCATCTCCGCTGTTCCCTCTCTCCACAATGAACCCTACTAGTCCTTACAAGTCAACCTAAATGTCACTTCCTCCTGAAAGCTTTCATCCGGGATCTGGGCTGCCAACATCCCTGAATCAGCAGGTTTCATAACTTCCCTCAAAGCAGTACACAGAAGAGACGTGTTACCATAACACTCAACTAGCAAGAACTGGAGAGTCTACCGTGTCCGAGAAGAGCTGCCAGGGCCCTCCAACAAACACCAGCTGCCTGCTGCCAAGTCTCTCACTGTTTGAGACCGGTGCAGAGAAATCAGCAGAGATTGGAGAACACCGATGGGCGGCAACAGATGGAGTATTTATTTATCTCAAACGTTTTTGTGCTGGGGAAAGCCACATGAGATGTATATCTTACTTCCAGAGAAGATTCGGGGAGCGGGGGGAACAGCTGTCGCGTGGTTTCATTCCAGAACCCGTCAGGACGGAACAAACAATATGACGGAGGACAGACGGCCTGAATAGCAGACCTCCGACAATACAGACCCAAGTCAATGGCGCTTCATCGTCGCCTGCAACGTCTCAACGTTAAGTGAAATGTTGCTTCCACTGCACGGCGCCGTGACCTTTGGTATTAAATCAGGTCTCATGTTCCACAACTGTGACCAAAATATTCCCAGGCTGCGTTTTTCCTTCCAAATGGGGCCAGAGTGCTTTCAGAAAACTGATGGAACCCTTGAAAACCTAAAGATCCCTTTATAGCCTCAGGTGAGCACCTGAAAAATATAAGTTCGGCTAACCCACCAGAAAGGCTCTCCCGTGGGCTCCAGCTGGGGGTTCCGTGCTGAGTCAGAGTGCATGAAGCTCTTACTGAGCCAGACTGACAGACAGGCTTTGAGCTGACCCAGACGTCTGAGACACTGACTTCCGCCATTCCTAAGCCAGCCCTAGGTGGCTTGCCCTTTAAAACGTCACTCAACGGCTTTTTTTTTTTCTTAACCAAGAGGAAAATGGACTTTGTTTCTTGGGGTTTCATCATTGTAAATACAAAAATAGCTACCAAGGATCATACACAATTCTCTTTAAATGCCACATCTATGTATCGCCACTTCTAAACATTTGGTTAAAAGTTTCTGTTTTGTTTAGTTTACCTTCCTACCTAGAACCTATTCCATGGCCTACCGTTGTATTTTCAAACAATGGCACCCAACGTCCTTTCAATGAATGATTTCTCTTACTTCACGGGCCTCTGGTAGGACATCCATAAAACACACTGCCCTTCTCTAGGGTGCCTATGAGTTGGTGAGGCCAGGGTTGGAGATGGTTGGCACTGCCCCGTCCCTGGGCTGGGATCCCGATGAGACAAGCTCCGGTTAGGATCCAGACATCCGTTCTTGCTCTCTCCTGTACTTTGATTGTCTCCTACCCAGCCTGTTCCCCGGCTGCTCCTCCAGTTTAAAAGGTCCTACTACTCCTTCAATACACTGAATGTCCTGCTTGGTACACAGGAGGAGGGATGGGGGCTTACAACCAAGGGATTCTTATTTTTAAAAAACTGGTAGCAAGATGTGTTATAAAAGAAAACGAGACTTAGGAGAAAACAGAGCGCTAACATTTTGGCGTGGCCCGACAGTGTTGGGGGAGAGTCTTCTGTTTTGTGTTAATTTCATTGGTTAAATAAAGAGACTGCCTTGGCCCTTTAAGAGGACAGAAAATTAGGTAGGCGGAGAAAACAGAACAGAATGCTGGGAGAAATAAGCTGAGTCAGTGAGTCGCCATGATTCTCCCACTCCAGACAGATGCAGGTTAAGATCTTCTCTGGTAAGCCACCTCGGGGGCTACACAGATTATTATTACTAATGGGCTAGTCCAGGTGCAAGAGTTAGCTGAGAAAAGGCTAGATGTAATGGGCCAAGTGGTGTTTAAAAGAATACAGTTTCCGTGTAATTATTTTGGGGCATAAGCTAGCCATGCGGGCGGCTGGGTGGCGGGACACAGCCCCGCTGCTCATATTACAACACGACAAGAGGAGGAGAAGCTCAAACCATGGCCAAGATTGACCCAAGGCGAGGACCACACTGAGGCCATCAGTCTTCACCGAGTGCTGCAGTGGCCTCGAGCTGTCTTTGAGTGATGAACATGCTTTCTACCCCCGTCAACAAAGCAACAAGTCCCACGTCATTCATATCCTCAGCCCAGGCATCAGTCAGGCTCTCGTGTTTGCTCAGCAGCCCCTTAGGGTGCCAGAGTGTGGTCTGCAGATCAGCTGCAGTAGTGCAAGGGTTGAGTTCAGCAGTGCAGATTTCTGTGCATCTGGGAGACTCTGGAAAACGATGCCTATAATTTTCAAAAATGGAAACGATTGGCGAGGGTCAGGAATGAGTCAGAAGTGAGGATTATGGAAAGGATTGCATATAATAGATGATAGAATTCCAAATAACAAACAAGCCCGGATAGAATATAAAGCAAAACAATGGATTGCCATTCTTCTCTTTAGAAGAAGAACCACTAGTCCTGAGGCCACGGTACTGCTGGAGCGGAACCTGGATTCCTGACCCACAGAAGCCGTGAAATGGATAAGAATTTCCTGCGAGCAGGGCACAATTAGCATAAGTCATTATGTAGCCATTGGGAACTATTAAACATGCCAATAAAAAGGCAGAGATACTACTACTGGATTAAAAAGCAAGATCCAACTATTTGCCGCCGGTGACAAACATGCTTTCTAAAGATATACGTAGGTCAAAGTGTAAGTGCGGAAGACATCCCCGGGCTCACAGTGACCCGAAGACAGCTGGTGTGATGGAGCCAACCACAAACTGAGTCGATTTCATCGCGGACCTATGGCTGTGGAGAGTAAAGGTTATTTCACAATGCTGGAGGAATCGATTCAAGCGGTCCTAATAATCCTAAATGTTTCTGTGCTTAATCACCAAGCTTCCAAATGGATCAAACAAATGAAAGAAGCCTCCTAGAACTGCAGAGGGAATGAGATCCTTGGCAGCTATGTGAGAAATGTAAGTCTTGTATTGGTAATTGATACTTTGTATCAATTGCGAATGAGTATCTCAGTAAGTGTTTAAGGAGGCTGAAGACGATGTATCACTTGGTTGCTATTTATTGAGCTCTACACCGTCAGCATCACAGCACTGCATTCTTTTGAAATGCACGCAGAATATTTATTTACATAGGAATTCTGAGTCATTAAAAAAAAGCTAAGTAGAAGATCTTAAAAGACTTGAATCACACAAAACACGTGACACTGCTGGTATCCGGACACAAGAGCGAACCTTATATTCCCAGACCTCAAGAATTTAGCATCTGCCAAGAAAAGAGCAGATGCAGGCAAATAAAATCATGTGCCACACCACACATATAAACTATTAAGCATAGTTACACATATGTATTTACATACATGCATAGAAACACATCAATAAGCACTGGGTGCCTGGGAAAAGTTGGGCTGGGGGAGTTGAGCCTCCTGTAGGAGGCAGAAGTAGAATAGTGAACTGGTGTAGGTAGGCTTCTCCAACAGTAGGCGAGGTGTTGACAGAGGTTTCTGTCCCGCCCAGTCCTGCAACCATTCGATCCCAAAGAAACACACAGAGATCTACATTAAATATAAACTGATTGGCCTATTAGCTCAGGCTTCTTATTAACTCTTAGAACTTATATTAACCCATAATACTTGTCTGTGTTAGCCATGTGGCTTGGTACCTTTTTCGGTGAAACAGTCATATCTTACTTCCTCTGTGTCTGGATGATGACTGTAGACTGAGTCTTTCCTCTTCCCAGAATTCATCTGTTCTTGTTGCCCCGCCTCTACTTCCTGCCTGGTCACCTCGCCTACACTTCATATCTGGGTACAAACCATTGTCCCACGGCAAGGGAGTGCAGTGAGAAGAGGATTTTTTAAAGGTAGAGAATCAAGCAAGGGTGGCACTTTCAGAACTCATTACAACATTGTTTATTTGAAGTTTAAAATACAGGAAGTGGAGCTGGAGATGGTCCCACAGTCAATAGCATCCGTTGCTCTCCCAGAGGACGCAGGTTTGATTCCCAGCACCTACATGGATGCTCACAACCACCTGTAACTCAGGTTTCAGAGAACCTGACACTCTTTTCTAGACTCCACAGGCACCAGCCACACAACCGGTGCACAGACATACATGTAGACAAAACACTGGTGAACATAAAATACATAAATAAAATTTAAAGAGGTGCAGGAGAGATGGCTGAGAATTTAAGAGGACTTACTGATTTTTCAGAGGACCAGGGTTTGGTTCCCAGGATCCATGTCAGGCAGCTCACAACTATCTGTAATCCTAGCTCCAGGACATCCTATACCTTTGGCCTTCTTGAACATCTGCACTGGTGTACACAACCCACATACTGACCCCCCCCCCAACACACACACACACCTACACATAATTAAAAATAAAATAAATAAATCTAACATGCAGGAAGCGTATGATGAGATGAACAAAAGAGAAGTTGCATGACTTTTGTAGGAGAAGGGAGACAAAAAGGTAAACAAAACAAAATCTTGCCTCATTTGTTCAATGAATGTCAAGATGCAATTTGGGGAAGATGATTAGACAGATCTCAAGGGCAATTCTTCTGCATTTGCATAAAGTGACCTTTTTGGAAAGCTGAGGTCACATCCTTTCAAAATTAGTTTAATTCAGATTCGCCTTTAAATCATCTCTGTTCAGTGGGAATTGTGATGCCCACCCTAAGATTTTGGTGTTTTCTGGCACTGCATTCTGGCTGCGGGAACAGAGACGTAAAAAGCTTGGTATCTTTAAACCGCGTTGTGGTCTCACAGTTTCAGAGACCAGAAGCCTGAAATCAAAACCAACAGGGTCGCTCAGCAAAAATTCATCCTTGCATCCCGGGGTTCTGGAGGCCCAGGCATCCCACGGCTTATGGTGACATGCCTCCTGTTTTAGCCTTCATCTTCATGGCCTCTTTCCCCTGTGTTCCCTCCTCATAAGGACGTCAGCCACTGCATCTAAGACTCTCCCTAAACCCAAAATGACTGAATCTGAGACCCTCAGCTGTCTTTCCAAAGACCTTATTCTCAAGAGGGCCAGGTTCGCTGGAGAGATGGCTCAGTGGTTAAGAGCATTGCCT
Source organism: Microtus oregoni (assembly GCF_018167655.1). Classification (NCBI taxonomy): domain Eukaryota; kingdom Metazoa; phylum Chordata; class Mammalia; order Rodentia; family Cricetidae; genus Microtus; species Microtus oregoni. Next base: position 170,092 of record NW_024544794.1, read on the forward strand.
GCTCTTCCAGAGGTCCTGAGTTCAATTCCCAGCAACCACATGGTGGCTCACAACCATCTGTAATGAGGTCTGGTGCCCTCTTCTGGCCTGCAGATATATACACAGACAGAATATTGTATACATAATAAATAAATATTTAAAAAAAAATAAAGAGGGCCAGGTTCGGCAGTTCTAGGCGAACATCAAGTTTGGAGAACACTCTTCACCGTGCTCTAAGAACTCAAAGAGGCACGGGTAGTGTTGACTGAGTCCGGGTTAATCTTCATATTGTAATTTCCTATCTTATTTTCCATGGATAAATTATTTCCTTTACTGCACTTCAGTCCAGAAGCAAAACCCAGTCCTTTCCCTAGCTGTGGCTTAAATCTACTCAGCAGGGTGACGGTGGGGACAAGTGAGTTCCGTGACACCTTGGAGCAAACCATGTGACACGCGTGTCAGCAACAGACACCTAAACATGGAACATGTATGTGAAACCTGGAACATGTACGTGGTCAGGCTGTCTGTGGAAAGTTCTCTCCTGCCGACTTCCATCAGACCCTCGAGCCCAGATCTGCTCGGTCCCGTCATTTCTGCCCTGGACTCCCCACTTCTGCCTCTCCCTACTGCTGATGATTCCCGGTGACGCGGGTTTGAATGGCTGCTTCTGTTCTTTCCGACCCTGCCCTCCAGACCTCATCTCTTATGCATGTCAAAGAGTGGATATGCAAACACAGCTTCCTGGAAAAAGGCTGAGAGAGCATCTCTCAAAGTGCGAGCCGTTTCAGACTCCTGTACGGCAGAGAACGATCAACAGCACGCACTTGGAAACTTTCATATGGGGACTGGAAAGGCGTCCACTCTTTGAAGTGACGAAGTGAACGTTTTCGCTTCAAATAAGTTTCACCCTAATACACTTGGGAGCCTCATTGAAGTAGTTACTAAGTGAGCTAAGGCACTGATTAAGATGGGTGAGTTTATTGATGCCTCATTAGTAGAAAACAAGTAAAAATGTTCTATCTATGTCTCTGTGAACATGACATGCTTATGGCATATATATGACTAAATATATTCACATATTTAATTAGTATGTATGCACACACCATATTCACCTATAGTATGTCTACTAGAGTGCTACTGTACATATTACACAAGTATGCATTTAGTGTATATGTATATAATTGTCCTGTATGTTTGCCATTAAGAACATCTATTAGTATTTTCCCAAATGCTGTATATCAAATACCTCACGTAACCCTCAGAACTATGATTTAACTATTGACACTCCTCCAATTCCACAAATAAGGACTTCAGGCACAGATGTGAAATCTGCCCTAAGGCTGGGTGAGCAGTAATCAATAAAACCTGTCCCAAGAAGTGTCCTTACACTTAAGCCAATAGTTATCTCCGCCTGAGAGCACATACTGCAATGGTAATAGTGACATGATCAGAAGGACAATACCTTGATTCAAATACATTTGGGGGGGGATGTTAATTGTTTTTACAATGACCAAAGCGTACATCTGTAGTAGGAAGCCCAACCCCCTCTCCCACCAATAAATATTATAGAGACAATCGTGCCAATCTCATAACTAACTAAAAATGCAGTGATGTTTAAAAAACTCAATATGAAACCAGAATAATGTACTGCTCTTGCCAATGGTTCCTGTAATGCCTTATGAGAGATAAACCATGGCTGTGTTGTCTTCTCTAGCCTACATAGTAACTCTGTATGCTAGATAGGGCCACTCTAATGGAAGTATTATCCTCCTTGTTGACCTGTGAAGTGAAAGTCAGAGAACAAATCGACTGTGTCCAGTCATGTAATGACTTGCTAGTCTTCATGCTTTTCTGAGGCTGGGGACACATCTGAAATGTGGGCAGAGTTCTAGTCCAGCCCCTACCACGGAACTCATTGTGCAGCAGATGCCGAGAAAATGCTGGATGGATGGGTGGATGGATGGATGGATGGGAAGGTGGATGAATGGATGGATAGGTGGGTGGATGGGTGGATGGATGGATGGGAGGGTGGATGAATGCATGGATAGGTGGGTGGATGGGTGGATGGATGGATGGATGGATGAATGGATGGATAGGTGGGTGGATAGGTGGGTGGATGGGAGGGTGGATGAATGCATGGATAGGTGGGTGGATGGATGGATAGATAGATGGATGGATGGATGGATGGAAGGATGGATGAATGGATGGATAGGTGGGTGGATGGGTAGATGGGTGGGTGGATGGATGAATAGATGTGTGGGTGGGTAGATGGATGGATGGGTGGGTGGATGGGTGGGTGGATGGATGGATGGATGGATGGATGGATGGGAGGGTGGATGGATGGATGGATGGGTAGATGGATGGATGGATGGATGGATGGGAGGATGGATAGATGGATGGGTGGATGGATGGATGGGAGGATGGATGGATGGATGGATGGATGGGAGGGTGGATGGATGGACGGACGGATGGATGGATGGATGGATGGGAGGGTGGATGGATGGACGGACGGACGGACGGACGGACGGATGGATGGATGGATGGGAGGATGGATGGGAGGATGGATGGATGGGAGGATGGATGGATGGATGGATGGGAGGGTGGATGGATGGATGGATGGGTGGGTGGATGGGAGGATGGATAGATGGATGGGAGGATGGATAGATGGATGGGAGGATGGATGGATGGATGGATGGATGGATGGATGGGAGGGTGGATGGATGGACGGACGGATGGATGGATGGATGGGAGGATGGATGGATGGGAGGATGGATGGATGGGAGGATGGATGGATGGATGGATGGATGGATGGATGGATGGATGGGAGGGTGGATGGATGGACGGACGGGTGGATGGATGGATGGATGGATGGGAGGGTGGATGGATGGATGGATGGGTGGATGGGAGGATGGATAGATGGATGGGTGGATGGATGGATGGATTCCAGCACTGCACACTTTCTCGTATAGTCTACCTTTGACCTCTGTCCTCATCTGAAATGCCATTGCATTGTACTACCCAGTCAGGCCTTTGGAAGTCTATCTTCATTGTCACCTTGCTTCAAGAGATGGCATGCAAAGATGGAGAACCTTCAGGGAACCATTCTAGCAATGTGCATACGTGTGTCAAAATACACAGTTCACCATGTAAACGGTATGATTCAATAGCATTTAGTCTATTTGCCATGTTATACAACCCTTGCCACAATCTAATTCCATTATACTACATCATCCCAGAGAGAAAACCAATCAGCCCCTGGCAACCACTAATCTACTGCTGTGTCTATGGCTTGGCCTCTTCTGGGTAATTTCATAAACAGACTCACAAAATACAGGGCTTCTTTCACAGAGCAGAACGCTTTTGAGACTCGTCCATGTTGTGAACCGTAATCCTTCATTTCCAATTCTACTGTATGGTTAGACCCTGTAACACTTTTTAAAAAGAAAGTGGGTCTCGGTAGGAACTGAGGTGGACTGGGGCGCAGGAACCTAAAGCCTGACTGACTTTGGACCTCTGTCTTTGAGAAGTGTGCTTAGGGAGGACACCAAAGAGCTGTTTCTCCAGGTGACGTGGAAGACAGGTTTTGGCTGAGCTCATGGGAGATCTCCTTGAAGAAGGAAGTTAGAGTTTGGAGGTACCATCCAGGGACTCAGGCCACCAGAACCCTGCCCTTCAAGAAGAGTAAGGCATGCTTCTCTCCAGAAGGAGATTTGTAGACATTCACCACCCCAAAGCTAGGCAGCGTCTCAAAACCACTTACATGCCGTGGGCAGAAGAACAGCCACGTAGCACTTATAAAGGCACAAAACTGACCACTCAGGGAAATTCACTGAGTAACTTAAGCCTGTGTCAGCTGACTACCCTGTTAGAGAGGGACCAGTGATGCTTGTGAAAAAAAATAGTTAGGATGAAGTCGCAGTTGATGGTACTGGCTCCAATTTGTAGTACAGAGAAAAGGCTTGATGCATCCTCTCAACTTTATTTGGGTAAGCAGTAATTATGTTTATGTGTTTTAAGAGACTCCTAATTGCAAGATAATGCCAGCTCTTTAGGGACCATATTGTGCGCCTCCTTTTTCTCCCCAATAGGAAAAAAAATGTATAGTTATAATTCTTTTCATTTAAAACTCAAATTAGCATAAATTATCCAGAAGGAAAAATTATCTAGAAAGGTTCTGAATGTCGCAGACTCTCAAGTCATTAGACTTAAAATCCCAAGAAGAACGCCGACCAGTGCTTCGAGCTGGGTTCCAGTCCTAATGGACGGGTGCTCAGACAGAATTCCACACACAGACCAGAGTGTGGGGCAGAATGCTCTTAAGAGAGGAAGACTGCATTTCTGTGTTTCCCCAGGAGCTGACTAAAACACATTTCATTTGGCCCTGACACAGAAATTGGAGTCCTTGGGACCGAAAAGGGAACGTTATGTCTTTAAGTATATCAGAGTGAACGTGATGTGCATTTTACAGAAATCGTGTGAAGCTTCTCCCTGCTACCTTTCACCCAGTGATCAAAGAGGCAATTGTGGGACCACGATAACACAGTTATGTCCCATTCCATACCCATCAACCTATGTAACCCAGGAAGAAGTCTTCACACTTCACAGACTACTGATCATCCCCAGACCAAGAGAAAAACCTAAGAAATGGAGAAATTTCAAGAAAAAAAATCATTAAAAAATAAGTATTTTAACTTATTTCCATACACATTTTTACCTTTATTTACTTATATTTTGAAATGTTAATATAAAATTATCAGTATGACTTTTGTGCCTCAGGAGACTTTATTTTCATGGACCCATTCCATTACTGAAAAATATTAAAAGAAATATTTTATTGTTTGGTATAGCGCTCAATATAATGATATTTGGTAAAGCACTCAATATACTCTAGACTGAATATGTTACATATTCATTATCATTGAAGGCAGTTATGTCTTCTGACTTCAAAAGGAAATGTCCTGGGACCCTAGAACTTCTGTGGGTCATAAATCCATGTCTCCAGCATCTAACAGGCATATGGGCCCCCAAATCAGTTAGCCAACAAATACTCAGCCCAACATGGTGAGGAAGGATGGGAACGAGGCCCGGGGAGGCAGGAAGAAATGATAGATGGGACTCGGTATTCACAGAGCTCCAAGAAACTGAGACCTGAGTCTTAGAGCCGGGCGATGGTGGCGCACGCCTTTAATCCCAGCACTCGGGAGGCAGAGGCAGGCGGATCTCTGTGAGTTCGAGACCAGCCTGGTCTACAGAGCTAGTTCCAGGACAGGCTCCAAAGCCTCAGAGAAACCCTGTCTCGAAAAACAAAACAAAACAAAACAAAACAAAAAAAAAGAAGAAGAAGCCAGTGAGTGGAGGGAAGGACAGGGCACCCGAGAAGTGGTGCAGAGACTTTAGCGTGTGGAAGTTGCCACCATGTTCAAGTTAAAGTCCAAGGGCCTGAGTTATAGTGGCAAGAGACACGGTTCAGAAAGAGAGAGTTCACAAAAGAAAAGGAGCAAGAACGAAGCCGCTGACGTTGTGAGGCACCACGCACCATCTAACCGTATAGTTCTTAAAAGGTTTTATGTCACATTAGTATGATTTCCTCGTGGGCTGGCCTTTAATATTTCATTTCAAATGCTCTCTCTTTATTTCTTATTCCCACAAAGTGGCGGTGAGGGATGGGTTCATAAGGATAATTAAAACGCACCTTCCGTGGAGCTGCGACCATGTCCCCATCTCGCTCCTCACAGCCATCCTACCCCCTCCCCCTGACTCTCTGCATTTGTAAAAGGTGAAAGGAGACTGGCTGGCATTCGTGTTCTGGACTTTTAAGTCACCCCAGCCAGGTCTAAACATCCTGACCGGTCCGGACAGCTAGTTCCCTAGTAACAAATACCAGAGGAGAGGACCCGTTTGGTGGGAACTGAAATCAGCATTTTAAAATTATTTTCGGTTTGGTGTTGAAGTCACATGCTCCTTCTTCTAAAATTGGCACCAATCCCAGTGGTAGCTTGTAGTACTTTGAAATAACCTCCCAGATATTTTTAGTGTTTCCTCTGTGAGAATACCAGTGTTTCAGAAAAAAAGAGGGGGGGGGGCACAAGAGTAGAAAACGCAGACCCTGGAAATGTTCGTAGACGTGCAATAAATGGAACAATTACTCAGGGACAAATTCCCCAGACCCTGTACTGGGAATTCAAACAGGAGGGAGATGAGGCCTGTCCCCAAGACACCCACCAAAGTCTGCAGAGAGCTTGGAAGGCCGCAATGGGCTGTAATCCACATCACTGCTCAGATGAGCCCAGGACACATGGGAACACAGATACAACTGTGGGAGGGGCAGGTAAGAAAGACAGGAAGTGAGGGACTGGTGACAGTTTCCCAGAGAAAGCAAACATCACACGGACTGTCAACTATTCATCTGGTACCCACTTCCCTCCCTGCCCTATTTATAAGCTATAAATTTCAGTTGCCCACTTGGCACATTCTAGAACGTCCTGGGGGTCTCAAGAGAGGCTGTCTAGATTAGGCTGCCCTGTGGAGAGTTGTCTTGAGAGCATTAACTGTGGTAGGAAACCCTCATTTTAACCGTGGGTGGGGCCATTACCTAGGCGGAGGATCCTGGCATCTATACCAGTACAGGGAGGTGACTGAGCACTACAGAGCACACAAGGGTTAACTCTTTGCTCTTGACCGTGGATGGAATGTAACTAACAGCTTGAAGTCGCAGCCACCTTGTCTCCCCAAATGGGCTACAACCTTGAATTGTGGGCCACATAAACCCTCTCGCTCTGAAGTTGCTTTTGTCGGGGCATTTTATCACCCCCACAGGAAATGAAACTAAGAGCGTGTGTAATAAACCCCACTGGTAGGCTGCGTTTTTTCGGTTGCCCCAAGTCACCGGTGACTGCGATCTGACCATTGATACATGACGGGACATGGTGACGGCTTTTCCAGGGATATTTCTCTTTGAAATGGAGAACATTGCAAGTAGATCTAGCGGGGTTTCTTTTCCTTCCTCTCGTCCTTGTTCTCTGCAGCCATTTGGACGGCTAGGTGATCCTAGGATGCGGGAAGTGAGGAAGAGAGAGCGAGAGCAGCTGGCGGGCTCAGACCTATGGATGACCTCAGTGCTCCCCAGAGAACTCCAAACAGTTAGCCTTAGGATTCCCTAAAATACATAAGCCCATACACCTGAGCTATTATGTTGGTCTCGCTGCGTCCTAACCTATCTGCACCCATTAAGCTCGGTTCTAAAGGATCAGTTCACAATGTCTGGGTAGACAAGGGTCAGAAGGGAGAAGCTCTGTGCTCTAAGGTAGGATGAACACTCGGGACTTGCAGGCAGTTCTACCGTTTCAGAACAACAGTTGTGAACGTGTGGCCATGGGCAATGCCCCTCCCTTGGCAGCTCTACAGCAGTCAGCTCAAACCCTTCTATTCCATGAATTCTTCCATTTTTCAGTAGGTTCCAAACTCTGATTTTATTGTATATATAATAAAACAGCCATGGCTGTTTTCAGAGTGAAGCCACCCTACTAGCAAGGCGTTGCGCTTTCTTCAAAATGGCAAATCCAGAAAGACCATGCCTCGTTTTTGGCTGCCAATTATCACTGTCAATGTCATCAATCACCGCTTGGATTGCTCTCTGGGCTGGGCGGCAACCCCTGTGTCTGTATATGGTATGCAAAGGCACTGTGCAGCCTCCTCTGCAGGATTCCGTGGCGTTGGCATGGAGCACTGTAAGGCCACCGTAATAGAGTGTCTCTGGGGAAAACCTCACAAAGACAGGGTAGAGGGCAGGTTTAAACACAGACACTGCAGCACATCCTCCCAGACAGCACAGGACAGGCCACTGGAGTGATGGCCAGCTGCCCTCTGACACCAGAGCTGGATCTGTATTTCCTTGCTTGTTGTCTTGCTCGTTTATTTCTTATTTAGTGCTTGTATCCTCCCTAAACATCCGTGAATGCTTAAGTCATTGCTCACTGGTTTCTAATGTGATTTAATAGTAAGAACAAAATTCTAAAATCTTTGAAGAAAATCATGCTGTTTTCTAACTATAGGGATTTTGTGGTGGAGTTTTCTGGGAACTCTTTGGGCCCTCTACCTCACTTACTGTGTTTTAATGCTGGTGACATATTGCTCTTCTCCAAGGCACAGGGCTGCGTTTTCACGGCCCCTGTGTTCTCTGCCCCCCTGGTGATGGTTTACAGGGATGCAGAGATCCTACCCTAGAAACACACCTACCGCAGGGCCCACATCTGTGCTGCGAGACCACAAAAGGAAAACATTCTATGACCGGAATTCTTTTTTTCTCACAGTGGGGAAGACTTGGGGGTTTTGGTATTATAGATTGAGCATGGTGCCAGCATTTGAGAGTGCCCCTGGGGTCTTCACAGGACATAGGTTGTATCATGAGCATGGCTGCCACTGGCTCTCAGTTATTGGTAACTGGGAGCTGCAGAGGCCAAAAGATATGTATTGCTTTAATATAAAAGGTTGTAAGAAGTCATGGCATTGTGAGTAATGACAGAATTTTTACCTTTTCTTTTTAAGAGATAGATTTTAAAATTTAGCATTGACCGCACCTTTGACCTGAAGAACCTGATGAGAAGGCTCCCGTCCTTGGTCATGAAAACACAGGGGAGACACTGCCAAGAGCCTTGTGTGCAGGGTGGGACTGTGGGGAAGTATAAGTGCCTCTTCTCGACACACTGCTCTGAACCCTGGTCACTAAGGTGCTCTGCATGAGCCCAGCTGCTTTAGAATGTATTTTTAGAATCAAAGTGTATAGACATGGGCACCACAAAAAGAAAAAAATTACAGGAATTGCTCCTATATCTGTTCATGATGCTGAAATAGATAGATAGATAGATAGATAGATAGATACATACATACATAGATACATAGATAGATACATAGATACATAGATAGATACATAGATAGATACATAGATAGATACATAGATACATAGTTTTAACTCTCTCCAAATTTGCTCAATATGGTGATTACTTCAACTCTGCTCAGAGTTGCTGGAAAGTGTTCCCTGTGGCTCGCTCTCTGAACTCATTTTTCTTCCCCATCTTCAGACCGATACCTGTTCCTGTTGTCTTCATGAACTTTGTCTTAGTTTGATTCTATGTCTCATTATATACACTTGATTTGGATTTTGGAAATCTAAAAAGTTTTTTTGGCAATTCATTTAACAAAAGTATCACCTCGGTTCTTGCTGTGTCCTGAGAAATGGGATCGGCGTACTGTTCACAGAAATAAATAAGAAGCCCTCCGTACCATCTGGGAGCAATTTGGTGTCACGAAGAGACATATGGATGAGCAGAGAGATGCCATATTAAGTAGGCGCCATCGATAGGCATGCGCGGGGCACCGGCTGAGCACAGAGAGGACGCTGGCAATTTCTACGTTGAGCAGTTCTAGTAGTTAAACAAATACTTTAAAAATAATCTCTGAGGGATGAGAGGGGAAGGTCCCCATGCTCGGGGATGGCGTGGGGCAAAGGGACAGCGCAGTTAGGCCACCGAGCCATGGGAGAGCAGATGGAACGGACACTGAGTATCTGAACTGTATGCTGGTTCTGAGCAACTGAGATGTAGGAAGGAACGCAAAACGGGATGATGCTAAGGGGAGGACAGGTCGGCATTGCAGAGCGTGGTGAGGAATCTGGGTTTTAGGCCCGGACAGAGGGAGCCATTGGCGGTATGAGGGTACAGGCACTTGATCATATTGTTCTTAGAGATGTCGGCCTGGAAGTGGTATAGATCATGACGTGGGGGAAGATACTGAGGCAGGGAAATTTAGAAAGATGGCACGGCCTGCAGTTCAAGGGCGTGAGAGATGGAGGTTGCAGGAAAGGGGAGGTGTCTGGAAGCCACGTGGACACAGTCCTGTCCTGCTCCTGACTACAGTGAATACTAAGGTGGCTGGCCTGTAGGAAGTGTTTCCTCTGGAAGAAAATCCAGTGGGCAATTGGGGGGATTTCCTCCCTTGTAAGTCTGCTGAGAGATGAACACTGTCAGGGCTGATATTCCTCCTCTGGACACCATATAAACATTCCAGACAGGAAAAGGGGAGCTAGCAAGCCCAAGGAGGATCCATACCCCTGGCCCATTTCTCTCCACTGCAACCCTAAGCTGTCTTTTGCCCTTGACCAACCAAAGCCACGGGGGCAGAAAGCACTGTCTGTCAGCAAAGCACTACCAGGCAGAGGTCAAGGCAGATGCCAGCTCTGGGTGCACAGGCCCAAGTCAATCTTACTCTGGCTGTGTTGGTGCTCCATTGCTTCTGCCTGAGCGTGTGCAGCTGTCTCAGGTACCTAGGCGTGGCTTGAATCGGCAGCGGAATGACTGCTCACAAGAAGCAGCAGCTAGAGGCCTTTTTACAGGTGACTATAAAATCTAGTCCGGCCATCCCTTCCCCTAGAAACAGAAAAATCAGGAACAATAGGCATGTCTGCATAGGATGGACCATAATCTCAGTTTAAGATTACAGTCAGAAGCTGTAAGCGAGAGGCCGCCAACTCCTCCAGGGACTTCATTAAGCGGACGAAGTGACCGAATAAAAATAACCAATAGTTATTAAGCGGTTTTCATCTGTCACATGTCAGGGGCACACGACACAAACCACACTCCTCCTTGGCCAACCTCTGGTGATGGCTATCATCTCCCTGTTTTAAACCGAGGCCGGGATGTGTCGCTTGCTAAAGCAAGTCCATCTAGCAAGTGGCAAGGCAGAACTGAGCTGAAGCAGGCCAACCTTGTATATACTTATAGTCAACCGCTTAAAGTCTTGATCGGAAGAACCAAAGCCGTAAAGCCCATCTGGAGTTAAAGCGCTAACGTTAGGGACTCATGTCAGGCTCCTGGCTGCTGATTACCCTCACTGTGGGTGTGAGTGCACTCATAACTCAATGGCTGTGCATAGGAAGCTCCCTACCTGTCTAAGGTCAAAATGATTGTCCTTACCTGAATGATGTGCTGAGCACCCCAAGTGCACCCTGGCCTCTGCTCATTCCCTACACACTGAGTGCCATCGTGCCGAAGGTGGAAAAGCTTGAACCGTCTCAACTTTACTGTCAACTACCAGAGGAGAATTCTGCGTGCCCTTCTTCGGAAGTAAGAGCTAGCATTAATACCCCCTCCGTCTATACCACTACAACGCTTTTATATGGTTAAAGCTGGGGGAAACGGGGTCAGTAATAAAAACTAGAAGTCTGGAAAAACACTTCTAAAAGGGGGGAGGAGAATTATTCTACTTTTCTTTCATGGTTTCTGGTACCTGGGTGGAGTGCTTTAGTGGGGTCAGAGACAGAGAAGCCTGATTGTCTTGGGGGATTAGAGGTCTGTGCCTGAGAGGAGGCAAGGAAGGACAAACAAGGACGTTTGTCCTTCTTATCGGCTACCTCTCTGGGTTCTGGCTGGGCCAGTAGAGCTTCCTCAGGAACCCAGGCAACATCTGGATCAACCACTGAATGGCTTTCCCTTAAACAAAAGACATTTGCTTCTCTTTAACCTGATTTTATTACGTACGGCTCTTCTGGAGGTGGGCATTTGATTTGGGTGGCCTCAGAAATTCTACTCCAGCCCCCGAATTCCGTAATTCTGTTTCCTCTGTTAGCACATGAAAAGCAACTATACAAGCCTCTTCGCCTTCTTTATACTTTTCTTCTCCACTGCCGTCCTCCTCGGCTTTAGTGTGTACCGGTCGCCATGGAAACAGCGATGTCCTTGCTGCGGACAGAACTTAATCACAGCCAAAAGGGTGAAATAAAGTACTTTTTTTTTTTTTTAAAATCTCGGATTGAAATTTGTATCATGCTTCATGAAACGGAAGAGGGGAAGTAGACTTAGAAAAGCGGAGGATAAGAAGGTGGGGGAGGGGAGGGGAAAAGCAGGCAGAGGGGGAGGAGGCAGAGAGGGAAACTGGTACCTGGTGTGTAGGCCTGAAGGACTGCTGGCTCAGGGCTGTGGGTTGATGAACACAGCTCTCTTACTGCAAGGCAGCCTGGTCCGTTCCAGACCTCGACACTCTGTAAAGCCAGGAAAACGGCAGCTCCTGGCAGCATGGGATTGGAGAGACGCTTGCCCTAGGCTCTCTCCTACCACGAGTCTAAGATTCTGCTATTAGAGGTAGATCCCATCATCCCAAAGGGTTGGCTAACCGCGCTAACAACCTAAGCCACAATCTCCCGCTATTTTTGGAGGCTGGTGTACTCAGATCCCTTCCAGCTCTTGGCAGTTCGTTGAGGCCTGGGCGCTCTGGCATTTAGCAAATGCGTAATTAAGTCATAGTTTTCTGAGACATTCCCACCTCTCCAGGTTCCCTGTGGTGCCGCCCTGTCCGTGGGTCCTCTGTGTAGCTGGCCTGTTTACCTTGGAGTTCATCCAGGTTCCTAGGGGTGGAAGCCTGGGTGGTTTCTGGTTCCTCTTTTCAAAAGGCATCCAAACTTTAAAAAAGTTATGTAGAAGGTTCTGAGAGGAACTCAGGAATACAAGGAGCTCATTATCTTCGCGGTGATCTGCTTCGACTATACAAGTAAATACTGGAAACAACATCATGAGGAACACAATTAATTCCACTTACAACTAAAAACAATGAAGTCCTATAAGAGTAGTCAAATTTTATTTAAAATAAAGAAATCAGCCGGGCGGTGGTGGCGCACGCCTTTAATCCCAGCACTCGGGAGGCAGAGGCAGGCGGATCTCTGTGAGTTCGAGACCAGCCTGGTCTACAGAGTGAGTTCCAGGACAGGCTCCAAAGCCACAGAGAAACCCTGTCTCGAAAAACCAAAAAAAAAATTAAATAAATAAAAAAAATAAAATAAAATAAAGAAATCAAAATGTGTTCAACCAGTGGGCTTAACTGTGATTCCCCGGGACTGATAACTCGGGGAACACTAGGGTGAGGTGTCGCCGTAGCTGCTTTTTCATTTCGTTTCGGTTTTCAGCGTTGTAATGGGGAGAATCAATCCCACTTTTCCAAAACTGTGACTTTGACTTCCCCTCCAGATCCAAGCCAGCTGCCAGAATCGGATTTCAGCTGCGGCTGGCGTGCTGGAGATGGTATCTCCTGTCCCTCTTTCAAATAACTGATTGGCTTCCCACAAGGCACTGCGTGCTCTCAACACGGAACAGGGATGGCAACCAAGACTGTCAATTGGATGGCTGGGTTAATAGCCATAGTCCTTGGGCACCCACGGCTTCCAGAATGGAAGTTGCAGCCAGCCTGCAAGGCAGCTGGGTGGGGTACCTTCTAGAGTTCTCCTGGGGGCACAGATACTCCCAGGAAAACAAGAGAACCAGACTCCTATTTTCTTCCCCTTCCTAGGGAAATGTGATTCGATATTTTATTTGCAGTTAGTCATTTAGAACAGATGCATGCACACAAAGCCTTACATGCTGAGCACCTACAAGTGTGTGCTGGTGGCTGATGTCCTCAGAACGGAGAGAACTCAATCAGAATTCCCAAGAAAAGCACACGGGGCACACTAGCAAAGTGCCATGTCTTTCAGAGGATGGCTACTACCAGGGAGGCTCGGACCCTCCGCTCCAGCCTCTCCTCTCTGCTCTCCGGCAGAACACACTCTTGTGGGTCCAACGCCAATGGCACATTCACGAAGGGACGGCTAGGTACCAAGCACTGGGTTAAGTGTACTGAGACCCATGTTTTAATTTAATCTAGTATCTGTTTATCCTTATAACATCACTGTGAAGGCCAAGCACAGTAGGCAACTCTTTTTTTTTAACTGATGAGGGAATGGAACCTCCAATAAATCAATGAAGCATCTGTCATGAGTTCATCCTCTTGCCAGCAACTTTTACACCACCTTTTATTTGACCTCCACATTGTGAGATGTTTCGCTTCTATCTTCCGATGATTCTATATTTTTGTCTAGGAATGGGATAAAAGAGAGGAGATTTATGGGTTTTTTTTGTCTGATTGATTGATTGTTTCATCTTCCGGTACAGGTCAGAGTAAAGGGAGCACAGAAATGAGGACAAAGAATCCAACAAATGTTCTCTTTCATTGTTTCCCACAGTAACCAAAAGCAGCTCAAGGAAGGGTTCATTTTGGGTGATCTTGCCAGAAGGCTAGATGTCTATAAAGGTAGTCATGGTAGCAGGAACAGGAACAGGAAGCTGGGAGAATAAGCAGGAAGAAGAGAAAAGCTTCAGTCCCTCAAGACCTGCCCCAGTGACGTATTTCCTTCACAAGGCTGCATCTTTCCATAACCTCCCCTCAGGGCCACCAGCTGGGAACCAGTGTCCAAATCCATGGGCCTATGGGGGAAAGTTCATTTAAATCACTACCTCAACTCAGAGGCTCAGGGATGAGGTTTTAAGACAGTTTGGATGGGCAGAGGATGTAGCTCAGTTGTTAGAGCCCTTGCCTAGAACCCAGGAAGCTCTGGGTTTGATTCTTGATGATGTGGGATGTGCTTCTGCATATGTGCTGTGTTTATTGGTTGATGAATAAAGCAGTATGGGCCAATGGCTTGGCAGAGTAAAGCCAGGCGGGAAATCCGAACAAAGATAGAGATAGAAAGTAGGCAAAGTCAAAAAGATGCCATGTAGCTGCTGAAGGAGAAAGATGCCCAGAACCTGCACCAGTAAGACACACTCCCATGGCAATACGCAGATTAATAGAAATGGGTTAATTTAAGAAAGGAGCTAGCTAGGAATAACCTAAGTCATTGGTCAAGCAGTGATGTAATCAATATAGTTTCTGTGATTATTCAGGTCTGGGTGGCCAGGAAACATATGAGCGGTCTCTCTTTCTATTTCAGCACCACACAAGCCAGGCGTGGTAGAATGCAACTCTAATCCCTCTGCCTGGGAGATAAAAGCAGGAGTTTAAGGTCATCCTCAGCTACAGTGAGGTCTTGGTCAGGCTGGAATACAGCAGAACTTACCTCTAGGAGAAAAACTGTCACTGTGGTTTGGTTGGAACATAGGCGAGATTTGGTTTCGGTTGGACATTTGTGTGTACGTTAAGTGCCAGATTGAAAATTTCTGAATTAATCTTTAGATGGTAGAGAAAATGACGAAAGAGAAGCCAAGCTTGAGAAAGAAGATGCCACACGTGGGGGAAGGACTAATGCTGCAGTTCTTGTGGGGGAAAGATCAAGGAGGGACCAGAAAAACAAAACCTATATGTATTCCCCTAGCAGGGGATGCTCAGCGGCATGAGCCACGACTCCAAGTCTGCCACCATCAGGAGGCTGAATCAAACTGTCACCGCTGAGCTGCAACCCAGCACCCTGTGACTGACACCTTAACCCCTGGACAGTTCCTATTTGATAGGGACTCTTTTCACAGTCCCCCAGTGCAGGAAGAGACTGCATAACAGGAGCATTATCTGCACAGCAGCTCACGCTAACCCCCAGGAACAACCCAGGCAGGTCTGGGCTATCCTCCTTCGTGTAGCATAAATTACATGCCAGGAAACTGCACACAACGACATTTACCCTTAAAGTGCTTTTCCTAGATGGACACCTGCCTCCCCAGGCCATTGTCTTCCCTGTAGGTGGTAGTCTACTAATTGACCAGTCTGCTTTCTTCCCAAAGCACATTCAATACACTGCTTTTCCTGTTCTTGTCAAAGGGGTGAATTCAGTCACCACCCACCAGTTCCTGTTATTGTAGTGACCAGTTATCTAGCCCGTTAATTTTCACGTGTGGCATCAGAGGCGTGAGGTGAGTCCAGAAGGGTGGAGGGGAGAGCCAGGAAATAGTGAAAAATAGAACACTGTGCGTTTTCTCGATGGGACAACTCTAATGTTAAGTCACAGTCCCTACAGGGAGCTAGGAAGTGTCTCCAAGAACATTTCTTGGAGAAATGTTGACATCCAGGAGAGACCAAAGTGACCCCATCTGTAACACTGGGTTCCCCACATTCACGAGCTAGGAACCTCAAGGGGCAAGGAAGAGATGGGAGCAAAGAGCTTCGAGAAGTGGCTATCGGTGGAACAGACGCAGCTTACACGTCTGGGGAGGACGTTGACTTTCATAGCACACAGGTGTCTCCACTCTGGAAGCAAAATCGCTCTATAGGTTCTACATTTCCAATGTTGCCTCCCTTCCTCTCTCCATCTAAGTTTTCCAAGGTGGTGCTTTTCACTGAGAAGTTCCTTTTGAAACCACAGCCTGTCTCAGCCCTGTGGAGCAGAAATGAAAAGGAAATCTGTCACCCCTTACCCCAGATCTCAGTGTTAGAAGTGGAGAAGCATCAAGGCCAAGGCTGAGGTAGAACCCAGTGGGAATTTGGAGAGAGAGGCTTGAGCAGCTGCTCTGGTCCCAAGAGCGTTGGTTTGTTTGATTAGCAGAGGAGTTCCCATTCCAACACACCAAAGACACCTGAGAACAGAGATTAAGGTGACCCCTAAAGATAAGCAGACCTCCAATCCCATTTGTCCTTGATCCATCTTCACTGAGCTGCCAGTGAGATGAATCTATAAGCAAACACCACCATGTCCGATGAAACCCTGTGCTTGTCATCTGGGCTCACGCCCATTGTCTTTTAAGGCTTAGCTCCCCTACGCTTCACTGCCAAGTAAGACTGACCTGTTTGGTTTTTATCCATCCTTTTGACCTCCAAAACAGGCAAGCGAGCACTGAAGAACACGTATTGCCCCCCCACTCACACACCCTCACACACACACACACACACACACACATACACACACACACACACAAACACACACACACACACACACACACACAGAGATGTATTTCTTTCTTGCAGTGCTGGGGATTGAACCTAGGGCCTTTTGCATGCTGGGTGAACCTTGCAGAACTGAGCTATGCCCTAATTAATCCCTTAACAGGCATTTCTTAGACAAAACACCCCACCCTGCTGAGAGTAGCAAAGCATCCTCAAGTCCCTCTGACTTTAGTCAACCAGCAGCAGCATTTAGCTTCTGGGATCCAATTAGACCTGTGATGTCATAGCTGCTGCACCTCCCCCACCTTGAGTCAGGATATCCGCCTCTGTCGGTCTATCTATCTAAGCCAGACTTTGTACCACGGGTCGGTTCCTTGAGTGTAAAACTTCCCTTGCATTGATTATCTGTGCCCAACCATCACTCACAAGACAGAACGAGTATCTGAATGAGTGAACCCTGAAAGCTGGGTACCCACACGGCCCCAGTATGACTTCAGAATTATGGTAATCATGTGCAAAAGGAAAAACATCTTTATAAGGAGACGTTATGCTCAGATGAAGATGAGAATCCAGGAATGGTTCAGTGGGGCCTTTGTCTGGAGTGACCGGGTTGAGAGCTTTCAGCTCATTGATATTTCGTGTTTATTTACACTTGGCAGAATCTGATTTTTCTGTTTTGAGAGGAAATGTTTTCCACGGAGCTTTATTAAAATGTTCAAATAGTCTCGCAGACATCAAATCGCTCTCAAAACACAGCTCTTTAATGTAAACAAATCGGAAATGTGGGGATTAAATTCCACTTCAAACATGTGTGGGTTTGAGAAGAGAGGGCAGCCATGCTTGGCGAGAAAAGCTCCAAGCTGGGCAGAACCTGTTTCCATGGGTACTCAGGATGCCACTCAACCGAAGACACGCCCACCTTGCTGCCTGCAAGGGACCGTGGGAGGGACGAGTCAGGGAAGTCATTCAAGACCAATACTTCAAAGAATTAAAAAGCAAACAAACAGAAAACAGGAAATGCCAACAGCACACCAGACACGCTAGACATCCGTTCTTTTTTGTCTTGTGTTTGGTTGCTTTGTTCTTTCTTTTCAGATGGTCTCGTGTAGCCCAGCCTAACACCATATTCTCTCTGTAGTCAAGGATGGTCTTGAACTCCAGATACCCCTTTATCCTGCAGGGCTGGAATTATAGATGTGCACCACCACACCCCATTTAGTTCATGTAAGATAGGCAAAACCTCCAGTTTTTGTTACACCCCAGCCCTAAACGGTCATTGCTATCTTTCAAACAAATGGCCCTAAATACCTGGACTCGCCTTACCAATACACAACTCTATCGGTAAGGACTTTATTGCTATTGTCTTATTTGTAAATGCGTGTTAGCTTCAGAGTCTGAAATCATGCAGAGCAAAAGGAGAACAGCTGCCCTGTTCCTTCTGCTCCTCGGGCTGCAGGTGACTGGCCCCATTGTGATGCTACGGCTTCCCCCTAACGTGAAGAATTGCGAAGCAAACAATTGGGAAATTACCGATGGCTTTCCTTTACCATCCTCCCCTTCAGAGGGTCTAGACCGCTCCTGCTTCTCTGTACAATAGACCCGCTAAGTAAGAAAATTCTGAAAGCACAGCACATATGCTCATCTGTGCGTTCCGAAGGCCACATGGGATTTTTTTTTTTTTTTGACTTCTTAGCTTACTTTCAGAAGCGAAAGCTGTCGTTAAGTAAAGGGAAGAGGCCGCTCTCAAGCATGAATCATCCGCACAGGCTTCATTAAAGGAAAATAAACTTTGCCAGTTAGTGAAAGGCAGTGGGGGAGGGTGGTGAAGGAATTCCAAACTTTCCCTCCTGGGCAGGAGATAAGGGGAGATGGTTTCCAGCCTGCCTTTTGAAAGAGGACAGGGACAACAAATCTGTTCTAAAGACACAAAAAATAAGACTGTGTCGGTGGCTTTAGCCTGGAGATTCTAAACGAATCAGCAGAAGTGAAAACAGAATTAAGGTTTGGTGTGGTTTTTTTTTTAATTCCAATATTCCAATGTTCTGGCCCCTGGGTTTTGCAATGCTGTCAAATTTGGGGCCAGGGGTTAGTGGTTTCCTGTTTATGCACAACACATCCCCAAGAAGATGTTACCAAACTTGAAAGTACAAGCTCCAGGCAGTTTCCCTCCCCAAATATCTGAAACAACACCACCACAGAAATCTCTGATTGTCACCGCCCCACCCCCTACTGACACACGTCACCCATTTGATCACATATTAGAAACGGCGTGCACCTCTTCCTACAATAACATAAAAGTTACATGTGTAAGACTTTAAGACAATCCTGAAGCCATTTTTGACAATTCTGAATCCTCTCAGCCTCTGTGCCACAGTGCTTCCCCTCCTCCCCTGGGAACCAAGGACCTAACAGCTACACTCGCACGTACTCAGTTCCTGAACAATTACCCGTATACGTATGCTTTGGTTCGGTCCCCTGGGAAACGGGGTCAAAATGACCTCTTACCTCATCTGATCTGGCAACAGCTCTCCAGTCAATTATTCGTAATAGCCCCTTTAAGCCAATCAGAATAGTCAAAGAACAACCCCCCTTGCTTCTGTGGCCCCTTTAAAAGTAGACCGTACCCGCTATTCGAAGTCCCTGGCTTCCCGAATGCTGGGGGACCCTGTCATGACAGAATTAATAAAATCCTCATGCTTTTGCATCGGCTGTGGTGTGTGAGATGGTCTCTGAGGGCGACTCCTTCTCGGTGTCTGGACGCTAGAGTCCAACAATGGACGCTCTCACAGCGATATTCCCAGCAAGCTGAAGCAGGAGAAACTCTGGGACCGAGCACAGCCTAAGGTGTTAAATGACTTCCACGTCAATCTGGGTTACAGAGTTGAGGCCCTCTTGAAAAACCAAAATAAGCCCAAACAGAAACCCACATAAAAATATCTGCACTGCTCAGTATCTGACTTAAATGCTTGAAATTACCAGGCGCGAGTGAGAAGGAACCACGGAACATGCAATAAACCCACTTAGAAGTTTGTCAGAGGGGGCGTGCACAGGCCTGGGAAGTCAGTGTGCAGAGAGAGGGAGGAAGATAGGTAGATGGCGCGTCCAGCTTTTAAAGCTGCCTAGCGCATGCGCACAGGGGTTGATGTGTTACGTCACACACAGATGACTGGGTTCACGCATGCACGCAAGGGCTTAGCTGAGTCATACGTGGATCACGCGGGGCCCTTTAACATCCCCGGGAGCCATTAGGCACTTCTGCCTGAGGGTTTGTCTGCACCTGCCTGATCCCTAGAACCCAGAAGTATGAGCCAGATGTGGCTGAAATCATTACATTGCTTATATCTGAAATTTAGTAGGAGACCCCTAATATCTCTGTTCTGGTATATTTCTTGTTTGTTTAAGGTGGTTTGATTTGCTGTGCGAATTGGTAACACACCCCAAGTCTTGCACATGAGAGACATAGTGTTTCTAGCCAATATCTCCAGTCCGACAAACTCTGCTACACCAAGAGCCGTTCTCCAGGATCTTGTTCTCGGACGTGTAGTAGATTCAGCTGTTCAGAAGACCGCATGATGAACCAGCCTGCCTCCGCCTTCCACCTGAAAGCTCTCTCCTGGTGATGACAGGCTAGCTTCATTCCCACGCACAATTAAACCTGCTTCTGGAGGACTGGATATGCTCCACCTTTCTACAAGTGAGGCTGTACTGCCTGTTCCAGAAAACGGCAACCGTGTCTCTGTTTCCAATGGTTGTTAGGACTGTCTGTTGTTATGACCATTTTGTTATGACCACCTTACAGTCATGTCTTTATTTCACAAGAGGATGTTATGATCACCTTGTTCTGCTTTGTTCTGCTTCTGCAACCCCCATTTGGAAACCCTCACTCCTGACCTATAAGAACTCCTTCACCATCCATTACCAGGGTTGCTCTCTGGGACCCTGGCTTTAGGGAGAGAGAGAACTGGTGTGGCTAAGTATAAAAGGCTTACTTTAGTTAATTTGGCCGTGATGATGATTTGGCCCAGTGGTGTTTCTCCACAAATCTTCGGGATTAACACATGGTCCTGTACTACTTTACAAATACTTTACAAAAATTAATTCTGTGCTGATCCCTATGAGAGCACAAGGAGCTAGACACTGCATTTATCCCCATCAGCAAACGATAAGACCGTGGCCCATCAAAGGTAAGCAAGTTGTCTAAAGTTGTAGTTGGTGAATCATGACAAAGCTAGAATACAAAACATGCAGGAGTCTGGATCTCTGGCCACCTCCTTAGCTGTCTTCTGTCTGTCCAGCCTGAAACAGAACAGGCTCTAACAGACACCAGGTCGAAGTCATCTTCCTACAGTATGCTTCCCTTTGCTATTTGCTTTTTCTCTCAACATTATTTCATGAGATCTGTCCACATCGCTGCAATTAGTTCTGGATCATTCCTTTCTTTCATGGCTGGCTATTGAATCATGGCATGAGAATGAGATTACCTATCTTAATACTGAGGAACATTATGGGCTTCCAAAATATTTTCCTATCACCTGCGTTGCTGTAATGAACATTCTTGTACATAATTTCTGTGCACATGTATACTTTTAAGCTTGGGGTATGGGCTAAGTGTAGAATTGTTGAACCAAATAGTCTTCTTATTTTCAAACATTATCACACATTATCTTCCCAAAGTGTGCTAATTCACACTTCTACAACAGTTATTTTCCTAACTGGGTGTGCTGGTTAGTCTGTTTTATCAACCACGAGTAGGTCTGGGAAGGCATTTGCAGGAATGACTAAGGTGCGGAGCCCCTCTCCCAGACTGAGTGGCATTCCCCAGAGCAGCCTAGATATAAAGAAGAAAGGGAAGAGGAGATGTGGCTTGCCGCCACTCCTCACTTGTGGGTGCACCCCTTCTGGCGCTGTTGCCATCTTAGCTGACGCTGGAATCCAGCACGTTTGGCCTTCCAAGGGCACTAGCCGACAGCAGCTCTCTAGGGATCTTCCATACCTTCGGCAACAGGTTGCTAGTCCCGAGGCCTCTCGCTTTGTGGACTGAGCTGATGGCTTCTCATCCCTCCAACGTGAGATGGCCACTGTTGAACCACCAGGCCTTAGTATTTAAGTCAATCGAATACTTCTTTGTCATGCTATGCACCCACACATTGGTTCTGTTCTGGGAAGTTCTAATATACTGTGCACTTTCAGACTTCTTTTAAAAAAAAATGCTCGCTGACTCATTTTAACTTATGACTTCTTGATTACTAGTTAGGTTAAAAAAAGAAAACTTTCAAGTCAGCACTTCTGGGCACTGCCTGTCCATAAATTTTACAGCCCCCACCCTCTCGGCACAAGACAGGGTCCTTTTGCGTACTTCATGCTGGCTTCAAACCCACAATCCCCCTGCGCGGTTCCCAGTGTTAGGGTTGTATGTCTATGCTACAACAGATAACCTCTATTTCTTTCCTCCGGTTTGTTTTTTTTCCGTATTAATCCGCAGGCACATTTGGTTGTTTATTTGTTTGTTTGCTTGCGTGCTTGCTTGGTTGAGACGAGGTCTCAGTTGCCCTAGAACTTGCTATGTAGAGAAAGAGGTGCAAGACTTCACTTGGACTTCATATTAAAGTGTGGTCATTCTATAATATTTCCCATGATTGCAGGTGCACAGCAGCAACCCTCACGGGGGTTTCCATTTGAATCGTCCCCCAGTGGTTTATGATATCAAGCCCATTTCATTTGCTTCTTGGCAACTGTGTATCCTGTGAAATAGCTGCTTGAATAGTTTGTTTGGTTTTAGAAGTTCGATTGCCCATCTTGTCCTGTGGTTGGAGTTTTAGTGACCTAGACCCCCAAACAAGTGTGTTAGGAATACTCATTCTCTTACGTGCCTTTTACCATTCCTTTTTTGAATATTAACTTTTGAGATGCAGAATTTCTGTGGCTGCCTTTTCCAATTTGTTTTAGCTATGATGCTTCTGAGAGCTTTGTCTAAGAATCCTGTGTCCATGTCAGACAGGTATGCATGCTATAGTTCTGTATTTTCCTTAGTGGTCTTAGTTTTGGTATTGGCAACTTAGACAATCATTCAGCGTGGGTCCTAGCCCTGACCTCTGGCTAAGGCTGCCCCTGCAGCCTGCAAACGTTCACAAATTATGCCTTCGCCATCGTTCAGCTAAAAAGAGCTTTCTGATTCTCTTCCACGTCTTTTCCTTCCTGCTCATTTCCTTTCTTCTTTTCTCTTTGTTCACTTCCAAAGCCCTTTTGTTTGGATTTCTGACTCTTGCTTTAGAGTTTCCCATTTGTCTCTTTTCAGGGGATTCTTTTCAGGAACATCTAACCTGGTAATTCTATACAATTAATATTTTGTTTGGGATAATGGACAGTTCATATCTATAATTCTTTTTTCAAAAATTTATTGCATTTTCTTCATTCATTTATCTTTGTGTGTATGTAGATGAGGATGCATGCCACGTGGCGTGTGTGTGTGTGTGTG
This sequence comes from Microtus oregoni, assembly GCF_018167655.1. Taxonomy (NCBI): domain Eukaryota; kingdom Metazoa; phylum Chordata; class Mammalia; order Rodentia; family Cricetidae; genus Microtus; species Microtus oregoni. Next base: position 193,211 of record NW_024544794.1, read on the forward strand.
TGTGTGTAGGTTAGAAAACACCTTGCAAGAGCTGCTTTGATATTCCCTGTCAGTCCCTGGGAGACTTGGTGACAGGTACCTTTTGCTGCTGAACCTGCAGCCAACTCACTTCTACGCTCCTGTGGGTTCCCTCTCTGTTTTGTGACTCTTCCTCTTCCTCTTCTTTAATTTGCTTATGTTATTCTCTCCCTTGCATCTTTAAACGTATTCCACAGTCCTATCTACTAGTTCCGTCATCCCTGTGGCTTCAGGTCCTGCTTCTCTTTGGTTTCCAGTGTCTTACTGTCTTTCCTTCTCACAGCCCACAAACTTCGCTAGGGATGCCATTCCTGTGGTTGGATGAGGATTCTTTCGCTCTACCAAATGGGAACCTCAAGCAGAAATGAAATAGCTCCGATCAGGTCAGCAATTTTGAGCTCTTGTGCCATAGATGTATGGATCAGATTTGTAAACCTGGAGGCTTTTGTCTCTAAACTTTCAGATCTAGAGGCTCTGGGCATTCAAAGCCAGAGGTTTATGGTTCACAGCCCTGAGAACTTGAATTTATTGGTCCGAAACGTCAAAGCCAGTGAGTTAGGCAGCTCTTGATGCTTAGGTGGTTTCTTGCTGGGGGTTTGAGCATCATCAGCTCAGCCCCCAGCCATTGGTGTTACCTCTCCCTTTGTTCAGAACTCAGCATTTCAGTAACCTGTGCTTGCAGCTCCTACCCTTGGCTCTTCATAGCCTCTTGATCCCTGTTAACCCCAGATCCCTACTGTTTCTCGCTGCTGCTGTTGTGGGAGGAGCAAACGCTCCAGCAGCTGCTCTCCTGCTCTCTGTACGACCAGGACAGCCCAGGATACTGATGACGAAGACCACACACAAACAATTGGAAGGAGTCTTTGCTATGTTGCAATGCAGGAATATGGTGCACAGAAGAAAAGTTTCAAGGGCCGACCCAGAGGCAGCTTGTTTACAGAGCTAGGAAAAGCGGTTGGCATAACTAGTGCCTGAGTTGAATTCCACCAATCACAGGGTACGGGCACAGCTCCCAGCTCTGCTGATCACAGACGTCACACACACAAAGCAATCTTGGGCTTGGACTAAGCAAACTCAAGCCCAGGCTTTTCCCCTAGTCACTGAGGAGGTCTCCATCCTTACTCCACCCTGAGTATAAGCAGTGTCACAGAGAGTTTGCTATGGCTTGGCTTGTCTAGAGAGGAAACTTCCAAAGCCAATGGACATTACTGAGGTTTACAGGGTATCACTATATGGCTCTGGCTGTCCTGGTTGGCCTCATACTCACAAAGATCTGTCTGCCTTGGCTGGGATGAAAGGTGTGTACCACCGCAGTTTTAAACGCCTGCTGTGGTCACAGTGGTCCTTGTGGCTGGAGTGGAATTCCTTTAAAGTGACAGCACAGTGCTCAGAAGACAGTAGCGCCAGACTGATTGCACCCAGCCTAGGGCAGCCAGGCCCAAGCAAAAGATCTGACAGCAGCCGATCAACTACAAAGTGACTCCTTCCTAAGCGCTAGCCTTAGAAAAATGAAGCAATAACAGATACTTACAGCTAAAGTCATTCACAACACAAACCCTTCACGGCAGTGATGTTTTTTGTCTTATGTATATGGCTGCTTTGCCCGCATGCATGTCTACATCTGGTGCCCATGGAGGCCAGAAAAGGACATCAGAGTCCCTGGACCTGGGATAACAGGGGATTGTGAGTCACCACGTTGATGCTGGGAACAACCCTCTTAACCCTCAGCTCTTAACCACCGGACATCACTCTAATCCTATAGTAACATCCTTAGTAGTCCATAATGATGTCTAATCCTTAGCCAGATCTATCACATACTGGACACTCAAAACATTGCAGTACCAAAGGTAGGGTATCAGATTTGTTTTGCATTCACTACCTGCTCTTTGGAAGGATTTCCTGCAAGCTCTGTAAAGATGGTGATGCCACTAAGGGTCACCATGTAGCCACACTGTGATGTAGCTGAATCTGTTTCTCCGGTCTGTACCAAAAGCTCATAGTCCAAAGAAGGAATTCCTGCCAAGCTGATGGCTTAGCTATTCTGACACCGTGATCTCTACAAGCGCATGATTCAGCTCACCCAGTTGCACCTCTATCCTCCCTTCCCCAGTGGCCCCAGTGGCCTTTTATTTGTTCCAGGGCTGGTGGAATCCAACTGCACATAAACATAGCTTAGCATTCCATCAGAGACGGGTGAGTCCCCAGTGTCAATAACTGTGTCCCCTTTCCTGTAGCATCTCTCCTAGCTTTCTGTTCTTCAAATTCCACCTGAGGAGCCAAACCATACCTATCTCCTTCACACCACAGGACTGTGGTCCTCTTGGGTTGTCTGGGAAGTGTTCACAGGCGGGAGACAATGCAGCTCCATTTCATTGCCTTCCTTCATGATGTCATGGTGAGGAAAGCCAGACAGAGACAGGCCAGATCCTTCTAGCAATTTCTTTGGGAAAATCGTATCTGTCCTTTCCCATTAGGTGGGACTCAATATCTCCCCTCTTGTGGGTAATTTAGGGTCAGGAACTTCCTGGTAGGAAGAGAGGTAGACTTAAACTAGTACTGGGAGCAAAGACAGTGAGGGCAAATACGTCCTTGATATGAATGTTAGGAGAAAAACCTTGTGTACCATCTCAGAGGATTCATGACAGGGTATACATATGCTCACAATCATGAGATGTACAGCCTGCGCAAGTACAGATCTATATAGACCACCCAAAAATTATGGAATAGTCCTTCTATCCATCAAAGTAAAGATCCACTTTATTCTCACTCCTGGGGATGGCTCCTCCCATCCCTAAACTCAAAAGACACCCCCCGCACCCCCCCCCACACTCTCCGCCAAAGAACCTGGCTCTATGGAGTCGTATGATGGCCGGGCCACTGCCATTCTTGGTGTACACTCTCACTTGTAACAAACCTATATTTTCAGTGTATATCTTGTTCAGTTCATGGTTCTCCATACCAAGCACCTGGACATTGACTCAGGGACACCCCAAGACCCCTCCAGTCACAACAATCCTATCTTACTTTTGCCTGCCCTTTGAGAATAGTCAGTAATGTATTCTGTCTAGTCTTATAGTTATTTGTAATGTAAGAGCTAATTACTTCATTATGGCCCAAGAGGTTGATTTTGTTTGTTTGTTGTAACCATAAATGCATTTTAAATGTTATTGAATGCACCTTTTTTTACCTATTAAGATTATCCCATGGCTTTTCTTCAGTCTGCAACTGTGGTGAATTACTTTAATAACTTTCCTAATGATAAAATGTCTTCATATGCCTTCAAAAACCTAGCTTGATAATGAGGTTTTTTTTGTTTGTTTCTTTTGTAATTTTAATTGAAGTACTGCTAACTCACTTATTGAACTCTTTCAGAGTGCCACGTTTTAATAAGAAAGTCAATTTGGGAAGCTAAGAAACACCATCAAGAATTTCTCTCCAGGACAATGCAGTGATGGTCATGCTGCCAAGTGGAAGTCCAAACTGAAGGTTCTACTGACACCAAGAGGAAAGCTCCCCCCACACACACTTAAACAAAAAAAACTTCACATTCTAAGGGCAACTGCATTTCCAGCTTTGTGGCCCTGTCTACTTGCCCTTCCGCTGGCTTGCACAAAACAAGCATTCAAGCTGATCGAGATATACAATTTCCTATGACTTTTTCAAATTAAAGATAATAATTAAAAGGACTCAAGGCAGTCCAGTCAGGTGCCTGGCTTGTTTCCACGGCGTAGATGGCAGATGGAGTTAGGAAGGTGACTTGAGGCACACACCATGAGAGGATGCTCATCCTGAAGACTTGGCTTTCTTCCAAAGATCAGAACATGTTCACGAGTCCAAGTATGAAGTCACACAGACAATCCCCTCTGAGCATTGTTCAGTGAGTCTTAGGATTGGAACCTTTCCTGGTGTGTGATCTAACGGCTCCTCAGCTGGTGGTGAGATCAAGTATCTCCCTTACCCTTCTATATTGGGATTTTGTCTGGCTGGAGTTCACACAGGTCTATGTATAATGTCATAACTGCTAGGAATTCATGGATGCAACTGCCCTGTTGTGTCCAGAAAACATGGCTTCCTTGAAGTCATCCACCACTGTTGGCCCTGACACCCTTTCTGTTTTCTACTCCACAGAGATCCCTGAGCCTTGGGTGAGAGGTGTTTATTTTATCTGTATGAGTATTTGGCCTGTACCTACCAAGATGCACCACATGTGTGCCTGGTGCCCATGGAGATCAAAAGAGGGCATCGATTCCCTAAAGCTGGAGTTTTAAATGGTTGTGTGTCTCCTTGTAGGTCCTGGGAACCAAACCAGGTCCTCTGTAAGAGCACCAAGTGCTTCTAACTGCTGAGTCATCTCTCTACCCTTTATGTTAATCTCTTAAAAGATGCAAGGGTAGGTAACCTTTTATTTCTGCTGTGGAGATTTATTCCAAATTTGGTGACATAAAAAATGACACCAATTATCTCAAAGTTCTGGAGACAAAAGTCCAAAATGAGTCTCTCTGGCTGCGATTAAAATATCACCAGAGTCATGCTCCCCCCCGTGGCTCGGGGAGACAATCCCTTGGTATGTATTTGTTTTGATGTTTCTGTCCATTAGCGGTTGTCTTCATTTCTTCTTCATGTTCCCCTTCCTGCCGGCAATCACGTCACTCTCCTGTCTTCCTTTTCTATCTATGAGGACACACGTGATTACCAGGAAGCCACTCTACATAGGATAACCTGCTAGCTCAGGTTCTTAGCCAGCACCTGCATGCAATGTTTGCTGAAGCAAGGTTCACTGGCCCCAGAGGTTATGGCTTGGTCCCTTTCAGGATCGCTCTTCCACCATTGCTACAGGAGAGAGTGTTCTCTAAGCTCCTGCTCTTGGGGAGATTATATATGTGATTGGAATCATTCAGTTGTTAAATAGCTGATAAAAATTGTCTGGAACATTTTTGCAGGTAGACTTTTACTTAACATACGGCCAAACTTTGAGTCTGTATGTCTGCTTCAATACAATCACAGCAATATTATTAAAGTATCCAATTATTAACTTGCAGATTAAGAATATAATTATATTTTGCTGTATTTTGCTCATACTTATATCCTCTATGGAATTATGTTATATGTTCATATCTCATCAAAATATTTCCATTCAAATGTTATTAAATACTCTCATTTAATTATGCCACCAACTAGAAATACAGAGGGTGCCTTTCTGATTCATAATTCCTTGTGTTATTTTATTTAATTTAGAAAAGTGCCTGCAGTGGTTCCAATATCAAAACTGTAAAATCAGAGTTGATGCAAAGGAGTCTACCTTCCAGTCTTGTCCACCAACCCCATTTTCTCCCTCAACGTGTAAGTCGTCATTTTCATGACGTTGAGGGTGACTGTCCCCGCGTGCTATTTTTCCTATGAGGAACTATAGGTATGCATGCATTAATTCTTGACATTTATATAAGTAAAACAAAGAATTAATGCATACATTGATGACAAGGCTCCTGTGCTCAGCCTTCTGTGCTATGGAACTCGATATGGATGGTAGTTAAAATAGACCGTGTGGTTGAGGTTCATGAAGGGACATTGGTCGCCTCAAAAACCACCTTGTTGGGGTTGAAATCAGACCTGCTCACCAGAAACCTTGTGTGTCACTTGGACCTTTGCCATCATGACTCTAGAATGCCACCAGACTTGTTCAAGAAGATATAGTGGGGAAGAACTGTAAGCAGATATCTCTATGTTTGTCTGTATTATTTCCCATATAACTTAGATATTTCTTCTTATCTCTGCTCAAAGTTGTTTTATTTTGTTTTTGCCCTTGTAAAATAGCATCTTTGGTTTCATGATATCTTTGAGTTGGTTATTTTTTGTATATATGTTATATGTTAGCTTTTTTAACTTGTAACTTTATCTGACTGTCTTATTGTTTATAAAGAGATGATCATATTGTCAACAAATATAGTTTGACCCCAACTTCTCCAATTTGGGCTGTTAATTGCTTTGTTTGCTATTCCTTAATTTTAGTGTTTTTTTCATTTACGTATGAATTCAGTCCAATAATGTGCCCAGTGGTTTTCCAAATGAGGTTAAAAATTTAATTAAAAATATTCACCTTTATCTCCATTTCACAAGACAGAGTAGGGGCCTGCTCTCATTAGCACTACCAACATCTGTATGCTTGCACTTCTTCTTTAAGGAAACACTAAATGCAAAAGTGAAAACCTATTTCCACACTACCAGCCCCCCTCCAGAGACAAAGCAGGTGATGGGGAGGAGAGGACGTTAACCCTGGATCATAGACAGTGCCCTCCTGAGTTGGCCCCTTGTGTGATCTTGCATGCAAATTTGCAGCCTCCCAGTTGCAAAAGGACTGTAAAGTTATTAAATACAGTGAAGCCCACTGTCAGTTGTATCAGAATTAGAAACTTCAAAGGTTGAAGGCAAGCTGTATCCTTTACAGCCAAGAAGTTTCCAGAACATATTGTTCAGCCATTCTGCTATCTAAGTATAAATAGCAACAGTTTCCTTTCACAAACTTCTGGGAGAGACTTCTATTTAGTTCTTTTTAATGAATGTTTCCATTGGAATACAAAGTAAAAGTTTTTTTAGTTTCTTTATACATGGTTGTCATTGCACTTTCCTCATACCCACCTCCCCACCAGCCTTTAAATATTAACATCTTAAGGAAGTTTTACAGCTTTAAATATGGATTGTTTTACAGTCCATGTGGTTACATATTGTCAAAGTCATGGGATTTACAACGCCAGCAGTGAATCCAAATCAAGCCACAGACCTGTGGTGACATTCACGTGTCAACTAAGTTCACCCATTATAACAGGTGGAACACTGCTTTGTGGGATGTTGATAGTATGGAGGTTGTAGTGGTGGGGGTATGTGGGACCTTTGACCTTCTGCTCAGCCTTTCTGTGCATAAAAATGACGTGAAAATTAAAGTTAATAAATTAATATACGAGTGTTTGCTAGCACCCATGAACAATCTACCATTTTCATTTAACAAAACCATATATTGGATACTGTTCTAATTTATTGGTTTACACTTAAATTTTAAAATATTTTATATTGCTATTGAGGTCCATATAACCATGACTCTTTCCTGGGTTTTAAAAAAGTCATAAAACAATGGCTTGGGAGAAAGGAACATCTTAGTAACCTTTCTGATACTTAGTATTCTCTTCTATCCGGGCATAATGAAGACTGCCTTTGTGAGAGGCAGGACATGAGGAGTTGGGGTGGATAGTTCTCACTCCAATGGTAACTTGGCTCTTGGTAAAGGAGAGGAAAACAAAAGCTTCTCCAACCAAGGGAAGCCGCGGAAATGCCTGCGCTACAGGCCTGTCTTTCACTGGGACCTGTACCTGTGAGACTTGCGAGTCTGTTGGAGAATATATTGAAGAGGGCAAGTATAGTTCAGTTTTTCTCAGCAGGAAATGCCACACGCGAATCTCATCTTTTCAGAGCCTGAGTCAAATCAGCAAGTTCTCAATTATCTGTGAGCCAGCTTGGAGGAAGGAGAGGTGCTGGGCCCCGGCTGAGTGGGCTTGGCTCCCTTGGCTTTGGGTCTCCCCTCAGTCACTCAGTGACTTCCTTGTCCCTTCTAATCAGCTCATGAGGAAAACATAAATACAAGTATCCAACACTTAGCGAAGTGTCACAGAACGTTCATTACATGCACCATCATGCCCACTTTTGTAACCAGGATTAATTCAGCTATGACATCATTTTCACAATAAACCGTTGTGTTTCTACTAGTAAGAATTCTCATTGGGAACATCCTGTTGGAAATGCCAGTAGCAGCGGTGCCAAGTCCTTCCAGGTCCCCGCTCCTTGTCACTCTCTGTAAGAAAGGCTTCCTGGGCCCCTCCTACTTCCGTGTCTCCTGTAAGCCAGTGTCGCCAATCCTCACCTGTCCCAGATGGCCTCAGTCCATGTCCTCTATAAGTCGCTGTGTCTAGAAGCGGTCTCTAGGCTGAGCCTGGGTATCCCCTGGGAGTCCCACTAGAGAAGTTTCCCCCAGTTCTCTCCCTGTGACAGGCAAGTGGACACAGTTGGGAGTTCTGGCTCCCGTTCTGCCACACTGGCGGGGCATTTGGCCTCATCGCTTCCCTCCCTGTCGTTTTGTTTCTGAACACGCAACAAGAACAAGTTACACTAAACAATATTCCTGAGATTGGACTAAGAAATTTCCCCTGGGTCAGCCTTGTGTCGTTTACTTTCTTCATGGTTTAGTCCGAAACCGCGGGCTTTCTGGAGTTGCGTGAATACCGATGCATGGAACTCTTCACTCTCAGAGTGACCCAGGAAAACCTTGAGTGTCTTTCAACCTCTGATCCAGGTTTCTCTGCTTTGGTGTGTGCACGGTGATAAGCTGGTGGGAGCGAGAGGCAACTCAGCTTTTCCAACTACGCAGTATCACCTGACTTAAATCCTCACGGCCAATCTGTAAAGTTGGCATTACTCTGTCTTACCTCCAGGGAATCAGGCCCAATGAGATGACGTGGAGCATCAGCCTAGCTCATCAATAAACGTGATCTGACTTCAGACCCTCTCTTTGACCTCTCCATCTCAGACTGCTGGATGTGAGGAGGATCACTTGGTATCAAAATGGACCTCAGATGAACCCTGGGCTCCAGCCTGGGGCTGTCTTAAAGAAACAATACATTTAGATGTCCTAACAATTGAACAAATACAAGCTTTTCAGGAAGTACGGTCTTACTATATATAATCTGTGTATACCTGGTGTAATGGCCAGAAAATAAAGCCTTTGCCGAGGGTCCATTTATTCTTTGTCTCAACGTTTTGTGTCTCAGCCACTCTTGTGCCGCCAAGACATTCTGCGTTCTTTAAAGCGTGCCTTCTGTCATTCATGATCAACAGAAAATACCAAGTAGTTTTTCTGTGAGACGTCTTCAAAACTGTCCCTTCTTCCCAAGTCTCACTGTTCTCCTTCAGGCGGGCCCTCACCTCTCCAGCCCCCTCCTAAATCTGTCTTCCCTTTTCAGTGACCAGTGAGGATGAGTCGAGCCCACCAGACGGGACAACTAGAAGCCAGCTAGGACCAAGGACAACTGACTGACCTCCCTCAATATGAGGAGAGACCAGTAGTGTAGGTGACTTCCCCATGATGACTGAGGGTGAGGGGAGTTTCCTGAGACTGCTGGCCACTCCCAGAATGGCGCCACACCCATCCTGGGGTGACAGGAGGGTCTGCTGTCTGTGCTGACCAGGGACAGAAGTCAACATGACTCTTTTCAGCTGTACATCATCCTTGCCAGATGGGAAGCTGGGCAGGTACAGGGCAGAGGGAGGGAGGACCCCAGTTCTTCCACAAGCCTTCACAGTCTAGATGTGAATACCCAGGCCTCTTTCAGGTTTCGTTTTCAACTTTGTAAGCATTCTTATTGTGGTTTTTTTGTTTTTTTTTTTTTTTTTGTTTTTTTTTTTAATCCCCAGTGCTTCTGAGAGCGACCTTGAGAGGACCTCTGTTTCTTGTTCTCAAAAGAGCCTGACTGTGCTGATTATCGATAAACCACCCTGCAGCCCGCCTGGCCTCACAGCATAGGAAACAGACTCCAGCTCTTTTGAATAGAGCCGCAGACAGCTGCAGGGCAGCCATAGACTCTTAGCCAACTGCCCAGCACAAAGAAAAGTTGTTGAATTAAGTTACTGAAAGGAAGCAGGCAGAGGATTACATTAAAAACACCCTGGAGCGTGTTCCCATGGACGAGGGCAAACGCAGGCTTCTAGCAAACACCGGAGGTCCCGCAGTTCAGACTCATTGGGAACGGAGACAGGATGACATCATAAGACAGAGTCAGAGATAAGCGTTTCCACGCATTCATGCAGACCTTGTCACACTCATTCCCCAAGCCTTGGGGTTCCAGAGGGGCAAGCACAGGGCACACATGCAGCCACTTTCTGTGTCCCAGGTATCATGGACAATGTTGCCAACCAGGCATTGCCCACTGAGCCCGTGAACTGGTGCGAAACCTTTCTTCACAAGGCTACACCAGATAGGGAGGTTAGCCCCGGAAGTGGCCCCGCAGTCTCCCTCTGGACGCAGAGGAGGAAACAGCCTGGGGAAGTTCACTGAATTCTCCACTCCACTTAGGTATTTGGTGCCAGAGATCAAGTACACCCTCTACTTTCGACTTCACCCTCTACTTTTTCTGGTAAACTACCTCTGGCCCTCAAATGCCTACTTTTTTCAACAACCTAAGAGCTTCTCCAGTGTGATGGTTCAGATGATGTCATAGGATGGCTGTCTGGCATCTTCCCAGGCAAGAGAAAGTAGGGCCCACAAGGCCTCGTAATACGTGGATGGGCTTAAAGAGAGCTATAGGCAATATATGAACTTCAGCACAATTCTTAATCTCTCTCAACTTCCTGTCTGCAAGACACTCATGGCTTCTCTAGGAGAACACAGTAATGGAGCCTGAATGGCCAAAGAAGTGGCAAATGATAGGCCTGGTATAGTGGTTTCATCTATAAATCCAGCACTTGGGAGGCTGAGGCAAGGAGGATCATGAGTTTGAGGTCAATCTGGACTATATAGAAAAACCTGTCTTAAAAAGAAAAGAAGGAAGTAAAGAGGGAAGGAGGGAGGGAGGAAGGAAGGAAGGAAGGAAGGAAAGAAGAAAGGAAGAATGGAAGGAAGGAAGGAAAGGAGGGAGGTGATGTGGGATTCCCCTCTGTATGCTGTGACTACCACTGGTGAATAAAGAAACTGCCTTGGCCTGTTGATAAGGCAGAGCAGAGCTAGGTGGGGAAAACTAAACTGAATGCTGGGAGGAAGGAGGCAGAGTCAGTGAGAAGCTATGTAGCCTCCAGAGACAGATGCACTTTATTGGGTAAGCCACAGCCATGTAGTGATACACAGATTAATGGAGATGGGCTAGTTTAGCATATAAGAGTTAGCCAGAAATATGCTTCAGCTATTGGCCAAACAGTATCACAAATAACATAGTTTCTGCGTGTTTATTTCCGGGCTGAGCAGCTGGGAACACACAAGGGGCCTCTTACAACAGGGAGGGAAACAAAAGAGAAATCACACTCAGTGGCAGGCACCTTTAACCCCAGCACTTGGCAGGAAGAAGCAGGCGGATCTCTGTGAGGTTGAGGCTAGCCTGGTCTACAGAGTGAGTTTCAGCCCAGACAGGGTTGTGTAGTGAGACCTTGTTTTGAAAGTAGAGAGAGTGAACAGAAGAGATGAATACAGAAACAAAAGAGAGTTCTGAGGGTCCATGATTGACTCCTTTTGTCCCCAGTCTTCTGTTTTGTGACAAAAGCTGTTGCATGCATTTTACTCTATCTGACTGCTCATTTTTCTCATCAGGGAAAAAGTCTTAATAAATCTTTTGTCGATTTTGAGCTCCATAGATTCATTTTTTTACCGCGCTAATACATACTATATTGCTGGGAGAAGGTAATTACTTGATGAAATTAAGACATTCTGCAACTCTATCTTATAATGTCTCTAATTTCCAGACGCACACAAATTGTATCTTCCTCAAGAAAAATAGTAATTTCCTTTGTTTCTCTGACAAAAGCAGGTAATAACGCTCTTTCTCCTGCAATTATTTTAGACAAATTCTCCAACTCGTTATCTTAGGCCTCTCAGAGCAGTAATGATACATTATTTCCAGTTTCAAGTGTTACTTTCATCCCTGTGTTGCTGATGATCTTTTAGATTGAAAATGATGCTTTCTTTTTTAAACAGCATTGACACCCATTGTCATAGCTCTCCTGTCCCTTCATAATTGGGGGGGGGGGGATCACTAATGATAATGAATGAATGGCCTTGTGGAAAGAAATTATGCCACAGATAACTTGTCCTCGTCAATACTGAAGCCAGGATTGCTTCGTACAAGACATAAATAGACAAAATTAATGACGTGGAACAGAAAAGCTTAAAGAATCATGACCGGGAGCAGCTTACCAAGTTGTTGAGATGCTTATTAGAATCTCATATTCATAAAAAAAATCAAGTATTATTGATCACTTGAACTGTAGGCAGCCCTAGTTTGGGGAGCACAAAGTCACTGGGCCTTTGGGAGAGAGGAAAGAATCAATACAGAAGGACGCGAGGCCCCGCTCGCACTAGCAACGCGAGACTAGGCGCCAGGTAAATCCTAAGGAAAGAAACTCTATGAGCGCTGGAGGAAAAGACAATATGAGATCTGGGCATAATTTCTGAGCAAAAAAGATTTTAAATGAACATGAAAAACCCCTTGGCCAAAGCTGGATTTGTTACATTGGCATTTCTGGGATTTCATCTCCGTCTCATATGCTCCTCCCACACCCCACGGAGTCTCACCGCGCCTAGCCTGACTTGATTCTTCCTTCTGTTTCTTCTTTATAACATCACTAACTTTCACGGCCTCAGTCACTGTGATTCAGACAGACTTTCCCACATGAGTCTCCAGTGGGTCAGCATCTCACCACGTGGACGGTGAATCCCACCCTGCCTCCTGCCAGAACCGCCCTTCTTCCATCCAGGGTTGACCAAATCTTTTGTCTACGCAGGCCCTCTACACGCCTGCTCCAGGAAGCCCCTCCTTGAAGTCTCAGAGCACCAGAACCATTTACAACTCGCTGCAATCCTGGGTCAGTGTTGTTTGCTCCGCACTTCCCCATCCCTGTGTCAGTGCAACGGAGAACAAGCTCGGCAGGCCACCGGCGGCGGAGATGAAGCAGATTTGCTGACACTCTCAGCAATTGATGGATTTTTTTTTTCTAAGTGAGCAAAACCAATTTTCTATTCCAGACATCTAATTGGGATCTAGAGAAGTAAATGCATTTCTTTTGTTTCTCAGATTAGAGTATTCGATATTTAGAGTCAAGGTACACTGTCAAGAAGAGCAAAAAGATAAAACACGGGATGAAAGTTTTTCAAACTGTATGTCTTAGGAAGGTCTTGTATGTACCATATACAAACCATTCTTACAACTCAAAAATAAAAGACAACCCAATTGAAGAGAGGACTTGGACTAGGTATTTCTACAGAGAAAACAAATAGCCCGCAAGCATATGAAAATACCCTCTATGTCATTAGTCACTTGGAAAATAGACATCAAAACCTCAGTGAGGGGCTGGACTGACGGCTCATCAGTTAAGAGCCCTGGCTGCTCTTCCTGAGGACTCAGGTTTGGTTTTCAGCACCTTCAAGGTGGCTCACAACTCCAGGCCCAGGGGCTTGGTTCCCAGCACCTACATGGTAGCTCACAACCATCTGTAATTCCAGTCCCAGGGGTTCCCAATGCCCACTCTGGCATCCTCAGGCACTGCATGCATGTGGAACACAGGCGTACACATAGGCAAAACACCCACACATACAAAATAAAAAGGAACAAATCTCAAAACCAACACAGGAGTACTAACTCATTCTCTAGGATGACTGGAATAGAATGGGGTTATTTCCCAAGGCAAAAATATTTCCCATAGAAAAATGAGCACCCTGTACATTGATGGTGGGAATGTAAAAAGATACAGTTGCTACGTACAGCAATTTGTTCCTCAGAAAATGATACATAGAATCACCGTATGACCCAGCAATTCCATGCTTGGTATATAGTCAAAAGAACTGGAAAAGAGGCCGCCTCGTTTCTCCTGTCCTTCAAAAGTGGGCTCCAGTCATGAGGTTTGTATGCATTCCAACCTTTGATTTTTCCACACTTACATTCAATTCCCTCTTTTTAATTTTAAATTGTATTTTAATGTATTGCATGTGTGTGCGAGCACATGTCATCACCCATGTGCACCTGCTTGTCATAACAACTTGCATGCCACCTCTAAGTTGTGGAGTCAAAAGAGAACATGTAGCAATCTGCTTCCTCCTTCTGCCGCGTGAGACCTGGGTGATGGAGAGGGAGGCCGCTTGTTGGTTCCCCGCCACCCAGCTAGCTTAGACCTGAAATAATCACGCAGAAACCATATTAATTAAATCACTGCTTGGCCCATTCGTTCTAGCTTCTTATTAGCTAACTCTTACATATTAATTTAACCCATTTCTAGTAATCTGTGTATCACTACGTGGCTGTGGCTTACCGGGTTAAGTTCCCAGCTTCTGTCTTAGGTGGAGGATCCATCTCTCTGACTCCGCCCCTCTTCCTCCCCACATACAGCCTAGCTTTCCCTGCCTAGTTCTGTTCTTCCCTGCCATAGGCTCAAAGCAGTTCTTTATTCATTAACCAATGAAAGCAACACACAGACAGAAGGATCCCACACTGCCCAGGGATTAGACTCAGGCTCTCAAGCTTGGAACCTCACTCACCCTCCACTATCTCTTTGAAAACAAGATGTATTTTATTTTTAATTATGTGTACACACGTGTGACAAGTGCCCATGTGGGTGCAGGTGCCTGCAGGGTCCAGAAGAAGGAGGGCATCCTGAAGTATCCCTGGAGTGCAGGGACTCAGAAGAAGGAGGGCATCCTGAAGTATCCCTGGAGTGCAGGGACTCAGAAGCTGCCATGTAGATAGATTCTGGGAACTAAATCCATGTCTCTGTAATAGCAGAAAATGCTTTTCAGTGCCGAGCCATCTCTCTAGACCCACCAAACCCTCTTCCTTCCCTTCTTCCTTCTTGCACCCCTTTTTGGTGTGGGAGGTCCTTCTGTATATGTGTTGCTTTCATTGGTTAATGAATAAAGAGGCTGCTTTTGGCCAATGGCTTAACAGAATATAGCCGGGCTGGAAAAGATAGATGGAGAGAGAGAGAGTAGGCAGAGTCAGGGCGATGCCATGGAGCCACCAGAGGGGTAAGAGGTGAGCTTCCAGCTGGAACCTTGCTGGTAGGCCACGAGCCTCATGACAAAATATAAAATAATGAAAATGGGTTAATTCTAGACGTAGAAGATAGCTAGCTATGTGCTTGAGCGATGGGCAAAACACTATGGCAAATCAAAGTTTCTGTGTGATTATTTCGGGGCTGAGCAGCCAGGAACAAACAAGCAGATGGCCACACCACCTTTCTTTTTAAAATTCCTCCTTTTTTACCTGAAATCGCTTTCTGTGACTGTGTCCACACATCCCTCAGACTCCTGCCTTTGTCCCTTGAGGGCACAGTAGACAGAGGAACCCATACCCATTCTGTGTCCATAGGACCCAACTGGTCAAATATCCCACATTTAATGGGCGCACAGAATCTGTGTATTAAAAAAAAGGTTGGAAAAACAGACTGGAAACCAACACAAGAGAAAACTTTTTGACTTAAGTAAAGGCCTAATGGAAGAAATTCTTCCCGTTTCTCATAATAATTTAAATCAGGTTGCCTAGTAACCATCTGCTTTAAACTGGTTCTCTATGTAAAAAAAAAAATAGTGTTTTTATAAGAAGCTGTGGATTTCCAAGCCAGGTTTTATAACCTCATGCAGACCCATATGTCTTTTTTATTCCAGGCAGAATTCCAACTGGCTTACAGAGAAGCATGCCCATTGCAAGGTGATCTCAGCGAGTGGAGGGTCCCACGAATGCAGGGTCAGGGTATCCATGGAGTGGTATTAGTGAAAGGGAGCCCTAGAACAGAAAGAGTGTCCTGGTCTGTTTGCTGCAACCTGCACTGGGGGTGTTGGCAGGACTGCCATGCAGGGACCACAGAGAGATGTCCAAAGAAGGAAGACAGGAACCCAGCCACTGAGATTTAACGTAAGAATGCTAAACCCACTATGGAACGAAACATAGGAGGTGCAGTGTTGCAATATGAAGTGGCGGGCTGTGTCCCCGGCATCCGGCCGCCCACATGGCTAGCTTATGCCCCGAAATAATTACATGGAAACTGTATTCTTTTAAACACTGCTTGGCCCATTAGTTCCAGCCTCTTATTGGCTAGCTCTTACATATTAATCTAACCCATTTCTAATAATCTGTGTAGCCCACGAGGTGGCTTACCAGGGAAGATCTTAACCTGCATCTGTCTGGAATGGGAGAATCATGGCGACTCTCTGACTCAGCTTCTTTCTCCCAGCATTCTGTTCTGTTTACTCCGCCTATCTAAATTCTACCCTATCAGAGGCCAAGCAGTTTCTTTATTACTTAACCAATGAAACAACAGATAGAAAGATGACCCTCCTCCATCAGTGCAGTTGTTTTAAAAGTTTTCTTGAATGCAGTTTGGTTACCTGTTCATCATTATATATAATTATATTAGTATGACTCACTGGCCTTATTGAGACATTTGTACTGTGCTTAATTGGCTTTTGCTAACCGTCTGCCAAACAGAAGTATACTGAGTTAAAGAATGAAGCCTTATAATAATGCTTGTTTCTTTAAACATTTATTCGTATCCATTGTTGGTACCCTGTGGGCGAGAAGAGTATCTCATTATGCCTGTTTCTAGGCTGTGACTTCTTCCTCTATTTGCTGCAGGACAGAGGGTACAGCCTAGAAGAGAAAACACTCCATCTCAGACAGTCTAAATCAGGGAACTCAAAAAGTCAAGTAGGTAGCACTCAATTGGAGTAATTAGCACAACAGTCCACCTAATGTCACAGCCAGCAGGTAACCGGAGCCACGTCTTGATTATCGCCCTGTCTAAATGCGCCCAGGGCAGCGCCACTAAAACTAAGGAGCCCCTGGCGTGTCCCGGGCATGCTTCCCGTAAGAGCCGAGTTCAGTCGTTCTCCCTGGGGTTCAGATGGCTGGACAGTGTATCTTCGGAACCAAATACGAATCTCAATAAGAGCTTCAGAACACATTGGGAGAACTCAAGAGTGCTTGCGTTTGTCTGAATCATTCATTCTTTCTATGTGACTTCTTCCTAATTGTGTGACAAAGATCGGGAATGTCACAGAGGCTGACAAGTAGCATTCTGAGCAGGCCACCCCTGGTCCCTGTGTTCAGCTGTGCCAGCACGCACGCACGCGCGCACACACACACACACACACGCACACACACACACACACACATACACACACACACACACACACATACACACACACACACATACACACACACACGCACACACACACACACACACGCACGCACACGCACACACACACGCACACACACACACGTGAACAAGGCATTCACACAGGCAGGCCCAGTTAACAGGGCATTGTAAGCAGGGAAGCTCGAGATGATCCTGTCTGGGCCACTGGTCCTCACTTGGAAGCAAGCAGCGCACTCCAGAGATGCGCAGAAATCTTTGGTGCTCCAATGGGCTAGGATCCCCTTGCAGAGCCTTACATAGGCTGGCTTCCTGTTCTTATCCCACCCCCTCAGAGCAAACCCCTGCTGCTCAGAAATGGACCCAGGCACTCTGGGGATTCGGTCTCTCAATTTATGGCTTCTACTCACATACAGCTTGTTTCGCACGCGCAGCTAGGACAAGTGTGTCAGATCTGATTAAATGACAAGGCACACACTCTCTCTATTGTCTCCGGTCGATGGCCATCTTCTGCAGCTGCAGTAACACATGCCTGCAATCTAGCATCTGGAAAGTTGAGGCAAGAGGTGGTGAGTTCAAGGCCAATGCTGGCCACATGGCAAACCCCTGTTTCAAAACTCAGAGAGAAGGGCTGAAGATGAAGGTCAGGGACAGAACGCTGCTCAGTGTGCCCAGGGGTCTGGGTCGGATCCCAGCACTGACAAACCAGGACTGACAACAGCTGGCTTGCTTGTTTCCTTTCAAGACATTTTCCCCCTTAATGATAGTTTAAATGAAATGGCCCCACAGGACCAGAGGGAGTGGCACTATTGGGAGGTGTGGCCTGGTTGGAGGAAGTGTGTCACTAGTGGGCTTTGGCTTTCAGAAGCTCAAGCCAGGCCCAGTGTCTCTCTCTCCCTGCTGCCGGCCTCTCCAGATGTGGAATCTTCAGCTCCTCTCCAGCACCACATCTGTCTGCCTGCTGCCATGCTTCCTGCCATGATGATAATGGACTGAACCTCTGAACCTGTAAGCCAGCCCCAATTAAATGTTTTCCTTTATAAGATTGCTGTGGTCACAGTGTCTCTTCACAGCACTAGAACATAGACTAAGACACCCCTGGCAAAAAAACCATGTTGAAGGAGATGGAAGAAAGAGATATTTGGGAGATGGGGGTGAACCTCCTCTGACCCAATTACTGTCCCGTAGGCTCCATTCCCTAAAGGTTTCAACACCTAAACACTGCCTCATGGAGAACCAAGCTTCTAGCATATGGACTTTAGCTGGATAAACTGTATCCATATCATATAAAATGTGGCTGATTGTGTTGGGGGCTAGAGAGAGCAAGCTCATTGGTGGCATCTTTGGGATGTAGCATTTATTCTATCAGTCCTGAGTTCGGAGCATTACGTGGGTGTCTCCTGGGTGACAGGAGCAAAGATGAAGGAAGAGCAGCCTATTTCCCTATTACTCACGCTGTAAGGCTCCCCTGACCTCTGCTGAGAGCGCCCTGCCCTGACTCATGGGGAGTCGGGTCTATCCCAAGCATGGAGGCGCCAGCAACAAACAGTGTTTCCATTAAAGCTCTCCGTGTGCGTTTCCAAATGCCACTTCCAACAGCCTACAGATGTGGGCAGGGCAGACGTTGTTGTTCACGCCTAGAAAACAGACTCCAAGGAGTCACCCAGGGTCACCCAGCTCTGGAGGGCCCTGATGATGCATCCGCTTTAATAAAGCCCACCTCGAAGCGCCACACATCACCAGAGTGTGAGGGCCACACCCTACACCCACGTGTGAGCAGCTCCGCACAGTAGCTGGATCCACTAATAGCCCAGCTTCCTCTGAGGGATTTTTCTATTAAAGTACTACACGACAGAAAAAAAAAATCTCAAATTCCAATCCTTTCTGGATTTTAGTTCAATCTAATGAAGCGGCTCAGTAAATTGCTCCCCACACCTCCCTGGGCTGTGACCTTTGCAAGCTTGCAAGAAACAAAGGACCCTCAGACTCACAAAGGTTTCAGCCCTTCATTGTTCTAGCTCAGAGGAAAGGGAGAAAGGCCCAGTTTCCCCTGCGTTTCACAGACACAGCGGCTTCTGGTGTGGAAGAGTAAACGGCTCGGCGCGCTGACCCCTTTGAAGCATGTGTTGGAGGAAAGGAAGAGAAACAGACAAGCAGAAATCAATACTCCTTGCTATTGTCTCTCAGTTTGGAAAACCAATCCTGGACACACACTTCTCTCTCTGCTTCAGTGGCTCGTAAATGTCACACGCTAATATTGAGACATTTTTTCGTGTGTAGTCTGACCTCATTTAGGAATATTTTTAATATTAATGTTTTGGGCTTGATTTTGAACACTAACGCCAGGTGCAAAAATCGTAACCGGCTGAGCAGATGTGCTGGCAGATTATCACGTGTGTCGCACGACCCTTCTTTGTCCTCACAAGCGGGCGTTGGTCACAGTTCGCCTTCTTGCTCCCACCCAGAGCTGTGAGGTAGGATTCAGTACTTTCTGAACATGATGGTGTCACAGCGTTTCTGGCCCCATCTCTTGTTAGAGAGAGAAGTATCTGACACTCGTTTGGATGACGAATTCAGCATAGCTTTCATGGAAAGTACTCAAGAAATGATCCCATCACGCTCCTCTTTGAAATCTAAAACCAGCCTCTCCTGTCACCAAGGACACAAAAATAGGAATATAGAAAATATCCCCCAGATATTTCAATGCCTAAAAGTTACACTGGAGTCTTACGTGGCAGTCAAGATCACCACCGTAACGGATTTAAGTGTTCTAAACTGTAAGCGACAATAGCACCTTCTCTAAATGTTCCCACTTAAGGCGCACGAGCCACTTAAACTATCAGGCAGCTTTTCTGTTCCGTGGCTTTGTTTTGATTTGGACAATGATATCAACATCGCTAAAATTTTCATTTCAAGGAAACACTTTATCTGTTGACCAGAAGGCCTTGGTTTAATCGGCCTCTTCAACCCCGTCTTCTAAGATCCAGTCACAAAACCACCGGCATATTCTAATCAGCTACATCGGGAAGGAGATGCCGCTCTGCCTGGAGTTTCCACCGCAAAGGACCATGGGTAATTCCCTTCCCTTGTCTGCGTTTTCTTTCCCAGTCCATACGACTCAGTTATCAGGACCTGCCTCATAAGATGGTTGTGAAAATTAAGCACAATGAGATACAGGAAAGCTTTTTGTACACAATGCTTAGCAGAAAATAAAAGGCAGCGTTTTTGGCGGGGAGGGTAGGGATTGGGGGAGATGGTCCTATTGCTGACTAAGCGGCAGCTGACCGCAAAGCAAAGGCTGACCTTCGACTCATGCAGGCCTGGGTTACCTCGTTGCAAGACGGACACTGCTGGAGCCACAGATTGCTGTTGTTGCCTGAGTTGTTCGGGAGCTTCTTAGACATTAGCAATCATGAAGGTCGTTGAGGACGGACTCTTCCTGCAGGTACGGCTTTGCGCCTAGCTCCCTAGCATCCCGGCTAGCTCGTCACTCTTGCTTGGCAGGCATGGCGGTCCCTTCAACCACGGTCCACTCTGGCTACTTAGGAGTATTTTCCAACCATGGTCCTCCCACTGGCCACTCTTACTCCTGGAGAAGCCCACTTTACCTTGCAACAAACTCCACCTCCTCATCTACCCTATTTTCTCTGCTTCTCATCCGACTTCTTTCAACAAGATCCCAAGTACCAGGGAGCTGAGAGACCAGACCTCATGCTTCAGATATGAGGTCCAGGAGCTTTCCTACACCAAGAGTCCACTCTTCAACTCCCTCAACAGCAGCTGAGCATCCCGTAATGAGCTCAGTTCTGGTACGGACCCCCTAGGAGGTGTAAGGAAAGTTTCAGGCGAAACCTGGGGTCCAGCATCCGCAGCAGGCTAGGTTCAGCCACCTATGCCAATATGCTTGAAGGAAATCAATGTGTTCCAGACTGCACCCCAACACTACCCTTGGGAACAACTGTCTCTGTCTGGGGATTGGTCCGTCGTGTGAGAGTTCATCCTTTCAGGAATCCAAGGTGATCACCGGTTTAAGACAATGCCTTATCTTTGTCCCTTCAGTCTTTCAGAGGGATGGCATTCCTTCCTGTGTAGTAACATGCCTAATGTAGACACAAGCTGAAATCTGACCCAAAATAAAGAAAACAGGACAGTGTTTGTATCTCAGGAGGGAAAGCTGGGCTGAGGTCCATCAGACCTGAAGCTGAGCCCCAGGACCACAGAACCAGATGTGGTGGTGGTGCAAGCCTGTGAACTCAGCACTTGGGGGGCAGGAGCAAGGTATTATCTTTCCCTGAGCAGTGGTCACACATGCCCTTAATCCCAGCCCTGTAGAGGTAGATGAATCTCAGAGTCTGAGATCGAGGCCAGTGTAGTCTACAGAACAGCCAAGAATACACAGAGAAAAACTCTATCTTGAAAAAACAAAAGCAAAAAATTTAAATTTTTTTTTTAAAAGGCTCAAAAGTTTCAGGCCAACAGATCCTCAGCTGTGTGGTATAGTTCAAGGTCAGCCTGAGGTACGTGAGAAACCGTCTTTTAAAAATTAGTAAACGAAACAGACACGAAATGAAGATCAAGGCGCCAGAGTTTCATCCTGTACTTGCCTTGTGGGCCCAAATGAGAAAGCCATTGCTTCTAGAGAAAGCAACTTCTAAGTGCCTGCTCTAAGATGGCACAGACCCCCAAGGTTGATGATCTAACGTCAGACATTTGCTAAGAGTCTTGTGTTTCCTGTTTGTCTGACTGGCCGGCTATAAATCGGGGTGCCCATTACCTCTCCTCAAGTTCAATAATTTGTTAAATATCTTACAGAACTCAGGGAGACACTGTCATTGCTGTCCTCGAAGAAGAGCCCAGTCGATGACAAAAACACGTTCATTTTGTTCCTCTCCGGGTCTTTTTGTCTCTTTAGCTTTTCTCTCTCCCCAACGCCCTCACCTCTTCAGCTACCTTGGATTCCAGTAACGAATCAAAAGAACTGATGAAAAGTATTCACAAACAATGGTGACCATTGTCACCACGTGACGTGATGGCTCCCCTAAGCGGGACCGTTGTCCCCTCACAGAACCAGAGGTGATCCGTCTGTCCTAGCTTGCTTAACTGACAGCTTACCACCACAGAAATCAGCTAAGAACCTGTTGAGGAACTTGCTAGATTTAATTGGTCTGGGGCATGTCTGCAGGGGATTGTCTTTTATTGATTGTTGTAAGAGGGCCCAACTCACTATGGTGACACCATTCTCTGGGCCACAGGTTGTATAGGAAAGCATGAGCCTGTGCAGAAGCCATCAACTGCAGTACGTCTTTGGCCGCATGTTCGCTAATGCTACGGGGTCCTGCTTGAGTTACTGCCTTGCCTGCCTTCAGCGATGAACTGGGCAACCTGGAACCGGATGCTACAATCCAGCTTTTCTCCTGAAGTTGCTTTTGGTTGGAGAGTTTTATCAGAGCGACAGTGTGAAGCCAGGACACCCCCTAATCAGGACAATCATCTCAGGGAATCAGTCCAGGGAGCCGGACCGCCCTCTCAGGTGAGAATAGCAACTGTGACTTCTTTAGACCCCGTAGTGAAATCCGCACGGAGAAAACGACACGCCAGACGCAGGCTGCCAGGATTACCTGTTCGGTCCACTGCGCAGACTTGGCCCTTTTCTCTCTCCTCCACTTCACATACATCTACACGTGTTAGCATTGTTGTTACCCTCCCAGAGGCAGAGCTGGAGGTCACCAAACATCTCTATCTATTCTTTCCAGTGGGGCCACATCGATTAAAGCCGTCTCTGCGTTGTGCCGCATTTGGCTTGCTGGCACATGGGGCGAGCTGACAGAAACCAGTTTATCGTCCGGCTTCCAGAACTGAACCTTTTGCTTTAGAATTCCGGTGGCATCGCTAGATTGTTATAAAAGCCACAACTCAGTAATGTCAAGTGGAAAAGAGGCCCGGGGCATGCCATGAGGGAGGGCTGTAGAGCTTACGGGCCCTCAGATACCACTTCCTCCCCGGAGCTCAGGGTATGCGACAGCCTGGATTGGGCTCTCCGCAAGCTATCCCTTATCTATGCCGCAATATTATGCAGTGTAGTTGATAACTCATTCGTCATTACTGCCTGAACTCAGACTCTAGCTCCTCTCCCATCCTTGTGAGTTGAGCTGGTGTTGAGAGGAAAGCTCTTACCCTCCGACTGCACACGTGGGCCATTTTGAACCTCACGCGGAGCCACCAGGAGTGGCTCACTAGCACAGACTCAGGTGTGATTGAAAGGGGCTGAGGGATAATGAAGGATGCTCTTTACTCTGGCTTCTCGGGAAACGATAAGGGTTTTGGGAGCTCCACGCTGTGCCAGTGTCTGGGAACAGGGATCAATCTTTATTTGGTCTATCACAGCATCACCCTACCTCAGAGCCTGAGACCAGACAGAAAGGTAGGTGCAGGAAGACAGCAAATAGAAAGGGTTGGAGGCCCTGGAGGCCCTGGAGGCCCAGGCACTCGTGGGTTCTAAATGTGTTGAACAGAAGCAGCTTGCGTGTCCAGGACAAGTCTCATTCTGAGCATGAGCGGTTGGTTGTCTATACCTGATGGAGACTCCAGTGAGCTGGGGGAGGTTCCCTTGGTCTCCAGGCCTGTCTTCTCTCCATGTCTACCACAGGTCGATGAACTGCGCTTCAACCAAAGTGGTGGATGATGGGGGACTGTTCTCTGATGTCTGAGCTTCTCCTGTCTGCTCATTTCACCCCCCAAACCCTATAGGTAACCCCTTCCACCCCACACCAATATCGCTTCCGGTAGCCACCGAGTTGGGTAGCTATCTTACATGAACTACATACACATTGTTTGCTTTTCTCTGCCAAGCTGCCTTTTTCTTTTTGAGTATTTTAAGAGAGACACATCACACTGTGTATGTTCTGATTTGGGGCTCAGGGCTGTGACCATGTAAGGCGTGCTGATGAAGAAGTATGCCAACACAGATCTCGCAAAAATGCAAGCACAAATTTCGGTGTTAATCCATCACGCTGCAGGCTTCTAGATTTTTCTTGAATCCCCGAGTAACTAGTACAATTAGATTGCTTCATAAGTCCTTAGGAAATAATGCTTGTTGCAATGGACCAAGTTATCTTCCCTCCCTGTGCTGCCCACTCAAGGCCCAGCTGAATCAGAAGAATTCCTTGAAGCTGTCTTCCTTTGACACTGCAGACAAGATACAGCAAGGCGTTGTGGGGCTCAGAGGTATGAATAACATCTCATGCCTATAGAAAGGGGTGAGGCGCCAAGCACGAACGGAGCTCCTTATTTCTCAGGGCTTGTTCCTGGAAAAAAATCCTTCTTGGATCACTTTCATTCCCTCAGAAATGGAGACGAACGCTTCAAGAAAAACCATATAATACTCCGAGAGGCCGGTTGCCACAGCGTGGTTATTAAGCCCTTGGGAAACAATGGGGTTCTCTAACGTCTGAGGAATAGCTATGCCCCCTGAGAGTCGTCGTAAAACAGAATCTAATAAGGTGGTAACTCTGGAGAGTAAAATATGATTGATTAAGGCTTAAAATCCGTGGTGTGTGCGTCGCCTACCTCTGACTGCCTCTGTCATAGTCTGTAGCCCAACAGAGCACAGGTCTCTGTAGGAAAAGCTCTCTGGCTCCTGGGATAATGTAAGATGGGAAAAATGAGCTCAGCCCAGAGTTATGCTTCCCCTTCCTTAATCCTCCAAGTGAGACTAAATTCCGAGAGGGAGCTAGAGGAAGAGAGAAAAGCAGCAGACAAAGGCAAGCAGAGAGTAGAGAAGCGAAAGCTGCGACCTAGCGTTTGCATCGAAGAATCATGAAAGATGCAGGCCAGCGAAGACCGTGCAAACCCCGAATGCTCCCTCCTCAAGCCCTCTGCACGTACTCGCCCAGTTCTGAGATGTCTGGGCAGGCTAAGCATCAGTGCACACATGCACACTCAGCATGGGGTCTGGAGGGAAAGGCTGCAATAGCCTCCCTTCCTCGTGTAAGAACAGTTCAGTAACTCGAATCAGCTCTATTTTTTAAAAAACTCAACCTTTAATTCCATCCCCACGCCACCCCCTGCCCGGTAAGACATTTCTACAAGTCAAGCCAAGTCTGTAATAAAGAAAGACCTCGAAAGAGTTCTTTTTCCCTTTTGCCCTGTGGTGCTAAAAAACTCAGAGATATATACAGGCTGTTTGGTTAGTGGAGGTCTCGACAGACTCCTCCCGAAGCATCAAGGCTTTCCATTTCTGTTGCAGGTTGGGACACTGGACATGTGGCTGGAAATGAGGAGAGAAACAACCCCCCCCCCACACACACACACACACCACGAGGGGGCTGCTGCTGCTGGTGACCTTTGCTGTCACTTTACAGTTTGGGATTGAGGTGCTAGCCTCATGCTGTCAAGCTAATACCCTTGGGGTTCCCTATAATTAGGTAAAAGGGCGGTGGACTAGAGGGAGCAGTAAATTAAAGACCTGTAAAAGGGAAAGAATGGTCACAGCTTAACTCCCAGGCACACCGAGCTGCCCCTGCCACTTCTCAAAGCCCCAGCCTATGTGCAGAGGCAGCATCGCAGTCCTCCGGGTGAGTCTAGCAAGCAAAGCCACCCAGGGAAGATGCTGAGAGGGATGCATTCGTGTGAATCCAAGTACACACCCCTGATGTCTGAGAGGGATGGATTCGTGTGAATCCAAGTACACACCCCTGATGTCTGAGAGGGATGGATTCGTGTGAATCCAAGTACACAACCCTGATGTCTAGCAACTTTAATTATAGTACTTTAATAAAGATTCTGATCTCTATATCTCTCTTTCTGTCTCTCTCCCTCCCTTCCTCCCTCCCTCCCTTGCTCTCTGTCTCTCTCCCTCTCTGTCTCTCCCTCCCTCCCTCTGTGTGTGTGTGTGTGTGTGTGAAATACTCAACCCATATTCCCAGATTAGATTCTGCTTTCACTATTAAAAAAATCAATCTTAGCAGAACATGCAGGATAAATTCTCTGGGGATGGGATCACTGAGCTAACAGGTATGAACCCCTTGCAGGCTAATTTGGTTCTTGGCGCCCTACTGCGTTCCTCGATGACAGTGGCCATGGACCAGCCAGCTACCAGGCACAGCGCAACAATTTCTCTAGGACCTGTCAGCGGGGGTGGGGTGGGGGGTGTTCTTGTTTCACTTTCAGATAAGCCTAAGAACGAATTTCAGTTACTTGACTTTCATTGCGGCTCAGAGAAGTCTTAGAGTAGTTTTATCTCATTAATTATACCAATAGGAAGAACTGACGCCTCGCAACCACCCATCTTCCTTTCAAGACCTCATTTTCCACACTTCTGCAGTCAGTCCCAAATTAGGCGAGGGGTTTCAAACTGAAGCGCAGTTCTGAGGCAATTATCCCGCTCTCTGCTCTATTTTAGGAGCAACAACAAAAATGAACCATTGCTTGAAGCTGTGTGAACAGAACCACTGGTGGTCTATATGTTCCCCTCACGGGCGGCGTGGGCTTGGGTGGACTTTGGTTTCGGCCCCTATAAAGCCGAGTCTACTCGCTCCGCTAGACTCAAGGGATTTCTGTACGTACCCCATGTGCGCATAATAACAACAGTGTTTTGAGGAATAACATTGGTTAAAAACATAAAGGTCTCACTCCTTTCGGAATCACAATCATTGAGAAAACAACAGCAAATGCCAGGAGGATGTGGCCAAACTAGAACCCGTGTACACTGTCGGTGAGACGATAAACCAGTCTAGACGCTAGGAAATCAGTCTGGCCATGTCTCAAAAGACAGTGAGATCTACCACGGGATCTAGCTGAAGCATTTCTGGCTATTTACTCAGAGGTCTCTGAGTCAACATGCTACAGAGATATTTGCACATCAATGTCCACAACAGCGAAGTTACGGGCGCAACCGAGATGTCCAAGGACCGATGACCAGATAAAGAAAATGGGGTGTAAGTAAACAAATGGGATTTCTGCAGTCAGAAAGAGCCTGGAGCGTTTGTTGGCAGGAAATCGGATGTAACGGGAGATAACAGAGTGAATCAGAGCGGGCTCAAAAGGCAAATATACATATATAAAGTCACGTGATTCAGGATGACAGGAAAGTAGAAGCAGAGGGGCACTTAGCTGAAGGGGTCTGGGAGAAAGCAGCGGGTAAGGGAAGACAAAGGAACAAAGAACAATGATACATACGTATATCTGAGGATATCACAGCAAAATTTTTTATATGATAACTCAAAACTGTAATTTTGTAAAAAGTGGATCAGAGACCTAAATGTAAAACCTAAAAGATGATCCTCCTGAAGAAAAGGGAGGAATGTTTTTACAAACTTGGAATAAGAGATGTTTAAGCTGGGCATGGTGGCACACGCTTTAGTTCCAGCACTCAGGAGGCAGAGTCAGTGATCTCTGTGAGTTTGAGGCCAGCCCAGTCTGTGTAGTGAGTTCCAAGACAGCCAGGACTGCACAGTGAGACCCTGACTTTAAAAATAGTGTTTATGAAACAGCATACAAAAAGCAGTAAGGCCAGGCAGTGGTGATACACACCTTTAATCCCAGCACTCAGCTGGCAGAGGGAAGAGGATCTCTGTGAGTTCCAGGCCAGTCTTATCAACAGAGGGAATTCCAGGACAGCCAGGGATACAAAGAGAAACCCTGTCTTGAAAAAAAAAATCAAGGAAAAAAACCCAATAAATGGGATTTTTGTAAAATCTGTTAATGTACAAATAAGTTATACATGCTATATTTATATACTTTACATACTTTACACATATATATACACACACACAACACAAACAATTATTCATGATTATATGACTAATACACTGTAGCTAACATTAAGAATATATACAGAAGCCATGTGTGGTTATACATACTTCTAACACACTACTGCTTGCAAGGCTGAGGCCGGAGGGTCACAAGGTGAAGGCCTCTAGGAAAAGCGCTTTCTCAGAATAGAGCGTCAAGGATTAGCTCAGAAGCAGAGTACTTGCTCAGCACGTCCAACTTCACGCACGCATGCACGTACGTACGTATGTTCCAACGTAAGCACGCAGAGAACATCAAGTACGTTCATCTACCGCGTCACAGCGGCTGTTGGAAAGACTGTGGAATTACTGAAGCCTCTGGATGTTACCATGAGAAGGGGAGCCCTGTCTGGGAACCAGTGGTTTTGCTCCTTGGTGCATTCCAAAGCAGAATGCGGTGGTGTTTACAAACCAAACAAAGACAGAGAGCTTGGCGCATTATTCACAACCACTACTGACTCTAAACACCCAATGTTCTATAATACCAGACTGGAGAAGCAAATCGTGACATATCCGGTAATATATAATATTACCCATCAGCCAGCTATGACTGCTGGTATGGGCAACAATTTAGACGAAGCTCGCAGTCATTATACCTGGAAAAGAAAAAATCCTAGACACGGTGGATGATGCATGGGTTCATTCAAATGAAATACAAAAACAAACAAAAAAAAACTAGTCTCTGTTTAATGAAATTAGGTTTACCTCTAAGGATTGTTGGCTGGAAAAATAGATAAGGTAGGCTTCTCCAGTAAACAAAACAGCCTATACTTTTGTCTGGATGACTATCACAATGTTTGGTGTTTGTGTGTGTGTATTTCATTAAGGACTCAGTTAAGATGGATTCATGACTGCATGTTATATTTCACTTCAAAAGGAAAAAAAAATTAGTGTTTTACTTTAGAAATATCAAAGATGCTGGAGATATCTCCGGGCTGGAGAGATGGCTCAGCGGTTAAGAGCACTGGTTGGTCTTCCAGAGGTCCTGAGTTCAAGTCCAAGCAACTACATGGTGGCTCACCACCACCTGTAATGTGATCTGGGGTCCCCTTCTGGAGTGCAGGCAGATATGCATGTAGAACACTATATATACATAATAAATAAATTAAAAAAAAACAAAGATACTCTTCCTTTTTGTGCCGAGAACTCTTGCACACAAGGACAACACTGGACACTTGCTCTATCTCAAGCCCTCCTTGCTGAAGTAGAATTCTGTACTCTTGGTATTTCAGAATATTCTAGAGACCGGGCATTTCCGTCTATAGTCACCCTAAAGCTTGGTATTTCCAAAGCCTTAGGGCAGACACCAGGGCAACCTTATACTCCATTTTCCTAAAGCACCCCTAGCTGGGCCTTCAGTCAACTCCTCCATCCTAGTAAAATGTTTGTAGAATTGCTCTATGTGTCCTTATGCTGAGAGAGTCCCTGCTGAGGAACCACGCATCTAGGTCAGGTTGGCCTGTGGCTTGTCCTTGGGAGACTGTCTTGATGGCTGACTAATGCCAGAAGATTCAACCCATTGTGCTGGATGCAGCCCAATGCCCAAGGCGTGGGTCCTCAACTGTAGAAGCCCAAAGGAAGCTAGTGAAAGCAAGCAAGCAAGCAGTGTGTGTGTGTGTGTGTGTGTGTGTGTGTGTGTGTGTTATTTTCCTCTACGCTTCCCTGTGAGTAGGATGTGACCAGCTGTGTGGATTCTCGACTTGTCTTCCCTTTCGTGTTAGATTCACCTAGACCTGTAAGCCACATGGAAATCTCCTCCTGTCTGTGGCTTTTCATCACGATACATAATCACGCCAGCAGAAATGAAGCTAGAACACTCTCCCATCAACTTGGCTTTCAAAACATTGCTGAAGTTTTTCCAGTTCTGACATGGATTTCTCTCCTTTCCTCTGGAGACCTGACTCCTCCCTCTGTGACGTCATCCTTGCTTTTTGCATCCATCTGCGTTAAGTATCAGCACGGACCAGATACTTGGTCTTCAGCAAGGAAGACACACAGAGCACTTGTCTCTTTGGAACCTACACTTGGATGGAAGAGGAAGAGAGTTAAGAACCAACAAGTCAGCCGGGCGGTGGTGGCGCACGTATTTAATCCCAGCACTCGGGAGGCAGAGGCAGGCGGATCTCTGGGAGTTCGAGGCCAGCCTGCTCTACAAGAGCTAGTTTCAGGACAGGAACCAAAAACTACAGAGAAACCCTGTCTCAAAAAATTAAAAAAAAAAAAAAGAACCAACAAGTCACGAAAATGAGGGTGAGGAGCAGCCACTAGAGGCATGCTGTTTAGATCAGCTGTCAATGTGCGTCCCTCTGAGGGGTGGCATCTGAGCAAAGACCTGTTAGATAAGAGCTGCTGGATCTATGTGGAAGCGAGACTCCCCAAGGCACCTTGTATTTCTGCATTGTTTTTAAACCAGTGTCTTTCATTTCTAGCATTTAGCCTTGTATCATTGTAAAGAATATAGGCGTGTGAGTGTGTAAGTGACGGAAGTCAAAAGAGGAGACATAAAGAAATTTGGCTTCATTGGAATTCGAAACTTTCTGCATTACAAAGGGCACAATTGGGGAAGGGACACAAAAGGCACAGAATGGGAGCACATTTGCAAGTCATACACCTGACAGATCTCAGATGTCTGGAGAATTCATACAAAACTAACAAAAAGACAATCTAATATTTTAAATGGACAAAGGTTTGAATTTATAGGTCTCCAAACACATACTTACGTGTGCATGGGTGCGTGCGCGCACACACTAGCCAATAAAGATGTGAAAAAGTCTCAAAAACATTGCTATCAGGAAAGTGTGACTAAAAACCATAACGATATACTTCACAATCCCAGAGATGACTACAGTCACAAAGACAGCTGCAAATGTTGGCACAGGTATGGAAAATGGGATTACAGTGGTCTTGAGAAACAATTTGGAAGTTCCTCAAAAATTACCACACACACACACACGAGTACACAAACACTGGACACTCAGAGCAATATTATTTATGGCAGACAATAAGTATAAACAACTAAAACGTCCACACGCTGATGAATGGATAAAGAAAATGTCATGAAAATGTCTTCTATCTGTACAATGAAATGTCAGTCAGCCATAAAAAAGACGCGAAGAGGTGGTGTGTGCTGCGGCAAGGGCGACCCTTGAAAACACTAAATGGCAGGTGGGAAAAAAAGCCAGATGCAAAAGGTTACATAGTCTATGACTCCATTTATAAGAAGTGCCCAGAATACACAAATCCACAGAGGCAGAACGCAGATAAGTGGTTGTCGGGCGGGATTTGGGGTCGGAAGAAGAGTAGTGACTACTCTCTGACGGACCTGACAGATATGAGTTTCTAATTGGGATCGTGAGAACACTCTGGAATTAGAAAATGATAGTTGGTAAAACCAAAACAAAAACAGCACTCAACTGTACACTGCAAAGTAGTGAATTTTTAGTATGTGAATTGAATCTTAAATTTTTTTTTGTTGTTGTTTTTGTTATTTTGAGACAGGGTTTCTCTGTGTAGTCCTGGCTGTCCTGGAACTCATTCTGTAGACTAGGCTGGCCTTGAACCCAGAGATTTGCCTGTCTCTGCCTCCCCACTGCTGAGATTAAAGGCACTTGCCACCACACCCAGCTGAATCTTGATTTAGAAACAAAAAAAAATGAACAAATAAACAAAAAAAGCCTAAAAGACAGCAAAAAAAAAAAAAAAAAACTTTGTAAAATGAAAACATTTATCTTTTGTATCCCAGGTGAAAGGATAAAATGTTACTATTTCGTCCCCAGTTTTTCCCTTACTTGCTCTAGAGGCTGCCTGGGGCATCCTCCCTGATGAAAGGAGCCAGCCAGCACATCAGGCCCTGAAGCCCTGAGTCCTGGCCACAAAGTCAGCCTCTGAGGCTGAGAACTCACAAGCACAACAGAGGAGGCCATGCCAGTTCAGACAGCACTTGGACATCACCTGATTACAGATCCTTACAGCCCTGCAATTCTGTGCTTGGGGGGGGGGGGGGGGGGCTAACTCAGAACAGAGGGCGGCTAAGTTCTCTCTATAATAAGCCAATCAAAGGCAGGTAAAGCAATGGGCTAAGAAGAAAAGAGGGAGAGGGGACCTTGAACAGAAGCCTGCAAGTGCTTTTGATCCAGCTGTTGATGTCAGAAATCAATAGAGATGTTTTCCTTCACTTTAGAGGGCGAGAATTGGAATTTGTTGAAATTGGATCTCAAGGCTCTTAGATTTCTTTTTTTCCCTCGGTGCTGGAACAATGGAGCACATTCTGTTTACAAGAAGTGCTGAGCACTGGGGTAGAAATTGTAGCAATTGTAGTGATTTTATTCTCAGCTCTGTTTCTAGGCTTGTGTAGAACAGGCTCAAAGGCACTAATGGATGCAACACAAAGGAAACCCTTAAGACATTTCTGGAAATATGTAAAATATTTCTCCTCGGTGAATGCTTGTTTCTAGAAATCCAAAACTATGTTAATAGGATGGTGTCAGAGAGACAGCACTGGCGCAAATTCTCTAGTTCATCATCTCAGAGACTGGGAAGACTTGTTGTAGGAAATGAGGGATCTAGAGATCAAATTTTTCCATGCAACAAACCAAAATTCGAGTGGCAAGTGCAGTTAGCCTAGTTTATGTGACTCTGTTTAAATGTAGGTCCTGATTACTGCTGTTGCTATTTGTTTATCTAATAGCAGCTTTGGTATAGCAGAGGCTTTCAGGGCAGGGACCGTGGTGCCTAAGTTGAAGGAAGTCTATCATGGTGACCTGCACTGCAAGGACTGTGGTTTACTGTAAGGCTTTGCCTAAAACCCTGTGAAATTGATGGCAAAGAGACCTTTGTGTTGAGCTTTGGAGTAGGAAGCAGCTGTCCAGCCATGCCCCCCATCCAGCTGGTACAGGCTTCTGCATACCCCTGCCATGACTCAGAACATCCTTCATCAGAATCCCAGCCAGCTTGCTTGGTCTGAAAGATTTTATTTCCCTCTGAGCAAGCACCGTGAGCAGACTTGAGTGCCTCATCGTTACAGGGTATATTCGTCAAAAAGCACGAATGCAAAAATCTGCAAATCCTTGAACCCCTTATGCAAAACAGCACAGTCGGGGACCTAGCAGAAGATGGGGCAGAAAGATTGGAAGAGCTAGAAAATCAGGGACTTGCTCTGAGCTCAAGTCTCCTGGCAGCATCAGAAGGTGTACCCCCAAAGTCTCACCAACATGCCCATGCAGAACTGATCTGCACAGGGATGGCACCAATGCGCATGCCAAATTGATGAAGAAAAAATGCAAGGCCTCAAACCCTACACCAAGAACTACAGACAAGGAGAAAAGATGGGAGCAGGGGAGGCGGCTTTTCTCAGAAAAGAGCACACTGATTATCGTCCAGAGCCAAGTGGTCAGCACAGAAAACATCCATGCAAGCAACATTCTACAGATTCCGTTGCATAGGCATGTGTGTGTGTATACACATACCTATATGTAGGCAACGGCAATTGATTAAAAGATAGCATAGTATTTGCAAGATTCTACTCAGAACCTTCCAAATATTCAATCACCTCTTGATTATTGTGTGAATGCTACATAAATAGTTAATACAATACAAACTTAAGGAAAAATATCAAGACAAAAAAACTCACATTTTTTTCAGCATGATCTAACATTATTTTCTAATACTTTCTGTCTACAGTTGGATGAATCCATAGATTCACAACCCACAGACACGCAAAGTAACTTGATCCATGCCCCATATCAGGAAACAATGTAACGGGATCGCCTTAACAGACAGCACTGTGGGAGCTGCGGTGGCGAAGACGAGACATTGGCTGCATGGCCCTACAAAGAATCAATTAGAACACACACCAAGGCCACACACCCAGATAATTGTTCTTTCCTATGAGAGGCATGAAAGTTTAGGTGTTTAGTCTCTGGATGGAATGAAGCAGAGACCTAAGGATACTGTGCACAGTCAAGAAGAATATGAGACATCTTTCAGATTCCTGGAGGATCACCACAAAGTCTACATAATGACAATTAGGCAGTCAGGGTCTTATCCACGCAGCTCCCAGGCAACCAACTTACATCTGTGTAGGATACTATGTTTCTTCTTTAGAATAAACATTTAAAGACTATTTCCCATGGATGCTGGTAGCAGTGAAATTCTAATGACACACTCCTCTTCCAAACAGTCCAGTCATTGAAAATCTCCCCCTACAACTCAAAGCTTCGGAGAGTGTTAAGAGCACTTCACCTAAAGTCCAAGGCAGCTGGAGAACACCAGGGGAGCCACCAACACGAGGAGATGGTGGCAAAGGATTGACAGAACCCAAATCAGAAGATCGGAAGAAAGCACAGCATACAGGGAATGAAGTAAAAGTTGCATAGCTGTGTAACTGTTATCTTCGAATGAGAGAAGACCTGCAATAATGGAACAGGAACAGGAACTATGAAAGGAAACAGTAACACTTAACGCCTTCTCTCTCACAATGCATTTACCTACAAAGCTAACGATTTTATTGTTCTTCATAGCTGGGCATGTGCATACATTTTTATCAGGGGTTGAAGGACAGTCTGTGTCCGTTCCATAACTATTCTGAATAGAGAAGAAAGTATCTACGGAGAAGGAGATAGATTTTTCTTTGGGCCACCAGCTCACAAATAAAGACACGGAGACTTCTTATTAATTATGAAAGCTCAGCCTTAGCTTAGGTTTGTCTCACAAGCTCTTATAAGTTAAATTAACCTATTTGTTTTAATCTACATTTTAATCTCATTGGCTTTTTACCTTCCTTCCATTCTGTGCATCCAACTTCCTCCAGGTCTCACTGGTGTCTCCCTGCACCTCAATTATCTCCTCCCACTTCCTCTCTCTGTGTCCAGAAGTCCCGCCTATACCTCCTGCATAGCTATTGGTCATTCGTTAGTTTATTAAGCCAATCACAGCAACACATCTTCACACCCTGTACAAATATCTCACAACAATAGGATATCGTGTCTTTGAGGCATGTGCCAAGGAGTGCTACCGCTGGGTCAGATGGTAGATAAATGTTCAGCTTCTTGAGGATGTTCCATGCTGATTTCCAGAGTGCCCGCACCAGCTTCCAATCTCACCAACAGTGAGAGCGTCCCATTTTCCCCACAGCCTCTCCAGCTTTCGTTGTAGGTTGTTTTCTTGGTCATACCCATTCTGACTGGACTGAGATGAAATCTCAAAGCCATTTCAGTTTTGCATTTCCCTAATTGCTAAAAATGATGTTTTTTTTTTTGCAATATTTCTTAACAACTTCTATTTTTTCTGTGGAGATCTCTCTGTTCAGATCCATAGCCCATTTCTCAGTTGGGTTGTTTGTTTTCTTGCCTCTTTGTTTTTTGAGATCATTATATATTCTAGATATTAATCCTATGTCTGAATGGAAAACTGACAAAAATCCCCTCCCACCCTGGAGCTTGCTCTTCTCTTGATTGCTTGGTTCCCACCCCCAGATGAAGAGGCTCAGGCAATTAAGGGCTGTTGAGAGGGAGAATTGGTTTACCCCAGAAAAGAGCACCCAACTGGTTTTCTAATACCAAGCAGTCAGCCCTAAAAACGTACTTACAAGCCACACTGAACTTACTCAGCAGGTTGGAGCTATACACTTACGTGTTTACATAGAGCATATACATAAAACAATAATCATGAAAGAAAAAGAGATTGAGTCTGAGGGGGATGCCGTGGAAGCGGTTGGAGGGAGAAGAGGAAGGGGTGGAAATCCTGTAAATATCGTATATATAAATGAAATTCAAAAAAAATTAATTTAATAAAAAAATCTTCCGATAATAAAACATAAGAAGCGCATGGCTCCATTAGCCTGCCATATTCCATTCTAAAGTCTTCCACATACATCACCTGAGCTAAGAAGCATTTTTAGGTTCTTCACCTGGATTCACGAGTTACTTGGTCGGGTCCTGCCCGTCCCTGACCTCTCTCTTCTTAATCAGTCCCTTCTGACAGCCGGCCTCCGGCTCTCTCTTAATTTCTCCAGAGTTCCCAGTTCTTCATTGGCGACCATCACCTCCCAGGCATTCCTGTCTGTTTACACCCCTTCCCTTTGTTCTGCAGGGCAGCTCACTGCTGCTTCTTAAACTCGGCCTTTGCCCTTCCCCTTGGTGCGGACCAGCCCCTTCTGCCTCCCGTGGGTAGAGGTCACTCTTCCCGCAAGCAGCTTCACAGCGCTACCATTGCGTTCTCCACAGCAGTCACCGGCACTCGCAAAAACTGCGTTCATCTCTTTGTTGCTCAGGTTGCTGGGTCTGCTTACCACTGATTAAAATTTTCACGTGGGGGAGAAGAGAAATCAGGAGGGACGGTGTCCATCAAGGTTATAATGATCCACATCCGAGGCTGAAGAATATACGCCCCCCCCCCCCCTTTCCAGGACCATTCAAGTGGTACCGGTTTTTGCACTGTCTGCTAAGGTCTGCTTCCAGCCGTACAACCTCAGGTTACTGCTTAACTTCCATGAGTCCGTTTCCTTATATGTCAAAAGGGGACACAACTGGCCACATCCCAGCTTCATTGTGAGGATCAAATGTCCAATCACGCATGAGAACAAATGAATTACGACTAATTCATAAATAACAGAAAGTATATGTTGGTATTGAGTCCGTGGATATTAATCCCGGCTCATTCTCATTCAGATAACTTTGAAACCACTTTCAGCTGCACCAACCCTATTTTTTTTAAGGCAGGTTTTCCTCTATAACACAGACTGGCGCAGAAGTTCGTATGCAACCAACACTTAAAGGCAGTGAGCCTCCTGTGTCTGCCTCCCAAGTTCTAGGGCTACAGGGATAACAGTACGACACCACACGCTGGGGCCTTTTCACTTTTAATCACGGATTTAGGATGTGGAACTATAATTAATCAAGGCGAAGGTTCTTAAACTTCAAACATTGTCAACCTCGGTAAATTAGCTTGTCTGTAAAGGGTGCTTTCAGGTTAAACTGGGAAGCTATTCCATTGAAGTTCGGCTGATAATTGGGAAGAATTAATTGAAGTTAGTAAAGAATTCTGACTTAATGAGTCCCATCAATACGGAGCAGCGCTTTACTTATCTTATTAATTGGCGTAGCTAAGAAGCCGGGATGGTCTCATTAGGAGACACTTTGGCCTCCTCCAAAAGCACAGAGAGACCTGGGCTCAGCATTCCCACCGCTGGGGAGGGTCTTGTGCTCCGGGGAGCCGTGGTTCTCAAATCCAGCTTGCATCAAAGCGACCAGAGGACCGGGGCCTTCAGATCACTCAGGGATTCTGATTTAGAAGCTGTGGCACGGAAGCAACGTCTTCATCTTGATATTTCTGACCAAGTCCCCAATGCTGGGCCATGGCTGGGTGTGAGGGCCTCATATCAGCGTCCGGGCGTGAGCCGCAGAGAGTCAACGCCCTGAAAGCCGCTGGGCTGCCTGCCGCGATGTACGAGAGCTATGGATCTCACAAGGCACGTCACTCAACAAGCATTTTTGTCAAAGTCTGACCAGGAAAACAGACTAGAAATGATTCAATTACTGGGAATTGATTATGTAGGACAAAAGCTGTGAAGACAAATGGAGACGGTAAGGAAGGGTGGGAAGTGACCGCAAACGGTGCTATCGGGAATCCAGGACAGGGAGCCCGGGGAGGCTGGGACTAGTTGGGGACTGTCTAGATGGGAGCTAGTGGGGGGAGATGCAGCTGCCTCAGGCTATGTTGCCCTGGGCAGGAAGAAAGGGAAAGAGAGACCCCTTCGGTTTCTCTGAACATGCTTCTAGCGTCACGCATACATGCATGCCGTGCACATGACACAGCAGAGCAAGGAACAGATCAAGAGGCAGACAGGTGCAGGGTTTCCCACAGGGTCTACCAAGCAACAGGGGTGGATGAAACAGGCACGGGCCTTGCTTCTGCCCCATCACAGCTGGAATGTTTAAAATCAGTTGTTAATGCGCAGCTGTAAACGGTATAGCTAGAGCCTGGTGGTGGTGGCGCATGCCTTTAATCCCAGCACTAGGGAGGCAGAGGCAGGCAGATCTCTGTAAGTTCGAGGTCAGTCTGGTCTACAAGAGCAAGTTCCAGGACAGGCTCCAAAGCCACAGAGAAACCCTGACTTGAAAAAACAGGGAAAAAAGGCATAGCTAGAGACACGGGTTTTCTGTGCCCCTCTAAGAGAAGCAAACAGCGCTCTACCCCTTCACGGAGCGTTCCACCTATGACCCTTCCCAGTGCGCATTCGAATTATGGCAGGGGCAAAAGCGGGGGCCATGCACGCCTCGCACACATATGTAGTCAAGAGGCGAGCAGTCTACCACCCCTTTGTGCCCCCATCTCAAACGTCAGCCCCCAAACTGTGAGGACTGAAATTCTGTGGTCGATCAGCGGCTGGTGTTTGCTGTTTTGATTTAATAGTCCACATAGATGAAGCCAGGAGTTATTGGAGCAAGTTGATTATGCTGCTTTATAAATCAAGACATGAAAAGTAAATTCATCTGCAAGGAGAAGTCGGGCTTTGGAGTGACTGAAACGACGATGCGACACATTCTCGCTTGTCTACTTAGGGAGAAAATTATGAAGAGAATTTTTGTCTGCAGACAATCCCATTTTATAAAAAATTAATGTTTTGAAATGAGAAAGCGCGAGAAGTCGTCGTTGTAGTGATCTTTTGAACGTATGGCTATTTCTGCTGCCTGGTAAGTTGCATTAGAATTAATGGCAGCCGCGCACATGTATTGAGGGGGAAGGAACGGAGCCCTCGCTGGGCTTTTGTCGAGGCCCACATTTGTGCTGAGAAGCGGAATTGCAGGCGTGATGTATAATCAAGCATGAATTAATAGCACGGTATGGCGGGGGGCCCGCAATAAAAGTACACGGCTGTCTTTCACAGCGCAAGGGCTCTGCTCCACTCAGAACCCTAAAATTAGGCACTTAAGTCAGATATCTCTAAGTTACTGGCAGGAATACCTGGAATTTCTCTGGTAAGCCTGACTTGGTTTGGGGAGGGAAGGGGTGAAGGTAGGGGTGTCACAGACCTGCTCCTTTACGTGTTGTTCCTGTGGAATTTCAACCACCCTGATTTGGGGGAGGCGCAGGAGAGGGGAGAATCTGTGAGGAGCCCGAGAGAGCTACAAAAGCGTGAGGTGGAAACGTTCCATAATGACACAGGCTTCATCTAGGGGAAATGACAGCAAACCACTCAGCTGATTTGCCTAAACAAAATGACATGAGAGTGCATGTCTTTTTCCAGAGCTTTCATTAGAGGGATAGATGTTTGTTTCTCAGAGAGCAAGTAATTTGGAGACACAGCTCATAAACAGGATACCACTGTCGCAATAAACTTGTGTCGGAAAACGTCTTGTCATTCTGGGGACGGGATGCCACTGAGTGGTTCATTCAGGGATGGGGCACGTTTCCCTCCACTCTGCAAATCGTAAGTGACTCTGTACCTCTTACTTTCGGGTTTTCACCTGAGTATGTCTTACGCTGCTGGAGATAATTCGGAGGTGTCTATTGGTAGCACCGTTATTTCTCCTGACAGGGCTGGGTGGGTGCTGCCAGTCTGTGCAAAGGTGTGCTTCACGTGAGAAGATAAGTGTGCTCCTGAGATGTGGGTTGCAAGCTGAGTTGTCTTGGCACTGACTTACGTCATCGCAACAAAGATGCTGTCGTCTCTGTAGACTGAACTTTGACGTCTAACGAGTAAACATGCAGTTTCTTCCTAGTCCTGTTACTTCCTCTGAAATGTTTTGCATGTTAATCTTGGTCATCTTAAACACACACATAGACACAGACACACACACACACACACACAAAATAGGCAGGAAATCTCACAATTTAGACAATTTTTATTCACCCAAATGATTTCTCTCTTCTCTCTCTCTCTCTCTCTCTCTCTCTCTCTCTCTCGTAAGCCATATATACATGACCTCTGACTTACGTATCAGAGGTAACAAGTATGTTAGTCTGGTTGCAGCTGATCTGTCATTGCCCACTACTGGGCAAAAGACCAAGATGGAATCACGGCTGTTTCATCACCATCATTTTTAA
This sequence comes from Microtus oregoni, assembly GCF_018167655.1. NCBI lineage: Eukaryota > Metazoa > Chordata > Mammalia > Rodentia > Cricetidae > Microtus > Microtus oregoni. The sequence goes on from NW_024544794.1 coordinate 232,948, forward strand.
GCTGCTGAAACGGTTCAATATTTTGAAGTGTTCAGAATTCTGCTTGCCAGTGAAAGAAAGAGTGAGGGCTGCTACGGGGAACCCATGTCCAGGCTTCTGGTGTGACCTGAATGATCACACACTCAGAGCACTTGTCTGAAAGGTTCGTATTGATTTTTCTCATCATTTCCCACTGCATTCTAGGTGTTTCTATCAAACAACCCACTGTGTAACAGGGAACTCAAATCTGGATTCCTGCGGCTCCACTGTGTAACCTGATATGTCTTTGGGGTGGGTATTTCACACTGTCTCATAGATTAGTGGTTATAGATTAGTAATGATATATTCTTTATACCTAACACACTGCATACACAGAAAGTGATATCCACCAATGACAGCTGTCACCAGACTCCTCTTCCTCCTAGTATCACTGTCAGAGTTGGGTACTGATAATCCTTTATTAGAGACAACTGTCTAATGGCTATTATGCTTGGAGACCTATAATATCAGAGCCTGGCTGAGTACCAGGCATCACAGATGCTTCATGATAACTCACTGAAGAATCCAGAGGTAAAACCGAGCGTATAAACTACACATCTGTGCACTCCAGATGTCTCAAGCACTACCAGGTCGATGAGTGCTGAATAATTCGGAGCTCTTAGACAGTGGTCCACGGACCCTTCGTCTCTGAGCATTGGCTTCACGAACATTTCTGTGAGTCTGCAAGGTTCAGTTACAGCTGGGCACACAGATTGGGGCCCAGTGGACGCCTGCACAGCATCATCTAGCTGGGTCCACAGCAGCAGTTGGTGCCAAAGGGACATGAGGGTGCCTCTGTCCGTGTGGCGCTGATCCCTTAGAGGACCTCTCAACAGTTTGGAAACTATCTTAGTTACTTTCCAGCTGCTGGGACCAAGCACTGTGGCTAAGGTGATTTATTAAAGAAAGCATTTAATTTAGGTCTCGCGGTTCCAAAGGACAGTGGAGCCCATGACCAACATGGTGTGAAGCATTGCAGCAGACAGCAGGCATGCTCGGAGCAGTAGCTGAGAGCTTACGTGCTGAGACAACAACCACAAGAAACACTGAGAGAATTAACCGGGAATGGTAGGGCTTCGGAAACCTCGAAGCCCACCTCAGTGCTAAACCTCCTCCAACAAGGCCATGCCTCCAAATCCTTCCCAAACAGTTCCACCAAGGAGGGACCAAACATTTGAGTATATTAGCTGATAAAGGTCATTCTCAAACTCCCACAGGCACGGAGGTCACAGACGCTAGCATGAGGCTCACCAGAGATGCTGCAGAGAAACAACCTGGTGCCCCATTTAGAACCATCTGCCTTCCTTAGAGCAGGCCCTGTGTAGAGCAGGCCCTGCGCATCCCTGTCTGCTCCTCCCTGAGGATGAGTCACCAGGAGGCCTCCTGGCCACTTCTGAAAACAGGTGAGCACACTGCTGTTGCCATGGTTACCCGAACACAAAGGGCATGCCTGAACTTCTGTAGTGCTCCGGTTATAACTCTCGCTATGTTGCTAAATGCTAGTTTGAAAATCAGGATGCTACTACCTTCCTCTGCGATACTGGCAAGCCTAGACACGGTCCATTTTGTTCTCTCTCCATGAGAGTGTCTTAATAAGAAACCCAAGATTTCTCTTCAGGAGACTGCATGAAAGGGCACACTACTACACGATCCAAAACACATCTGTTCACACATGTCACAGAACACTGTAGTTCAGAATCCCACCTGAAATAGCTCCCGTGTGTGTCGCCCACCAGACCCAAGGGGAACCAGTCACCCAGGAACTGGGAGCCAGGAGGCAGCACAGGCTAGTCATGACCAGTCTCCTTCTCAGTCAAAGACCAACTAAGGACTAGAGCTTTGCAGCATCCTGGGAACCTCCTAAGTAGAGAGACCACGGAGAGGACAGGTCCCAGGCACCAGCATCCCAGTAGAGGGAAAACTGAGCCTGGAGTTGGATAGAGAGTCTAAAAGGCAGCGTGGGAGCCACAGTTTTACCCACAAACCGCTAAGCATTCTGCGGTTGTCAAGATCTTGGGCACTGAATCACAATGAGAGGGGCTTCCACAGGGTAGTGACTAATGGCCCCTCAATTTCCTGCTGACGCCGGCAGTTTTATGTCATTTTGTTTTTATGTTAATTTATGCACACAGGATTAGAACGCAGCGTTATGTGGTCATTTAATTTAATTGAAGTGGGGGACTTCCTGGGCCCACTTTTACGTTCTCCTTACGGATTCCAGTGATTTTGGTGTTTAGCATTTAATTCTCTCCCCCCCCCCCCCCCCGCCACACACACACTCCTAATGGCAATAATAATAGATTTACACAAGTGTTACCCTCGGCTCCAAGGAGCTCTGAGCACGCCATGGCCCATCACCCCCCCCCCCCCCCAAGAGCCTGCAAGGCAAATGCCAGGGAGGATTTGGAGTACTTTCCTTAGGTTCAACAGACATAAGAAGGTGCAGCCTTCACCGCAGAGATAAGTTCCCAGACATTTAAATGGCTTTTCAGTGCCTGGAGAAGCTTTGCCTATGCATAAGGCTTCTGCTGGGCACCTTAGTCTTCACGGCTCAGAAATATGGAACCTTTAACACTGACAGCCTCACCCGGGATGCACGCGGCATATTAGGGAGCACTCCTTGATCACCCACCCGTTTTCCTAAAGGAACCTAGTGTTGTGGTCACCCTACCTGGAACAACAGGCCAAGGGCAAAGAGGAGAAGCAGAGGGGAGCAAGCAGGCAGTGAACTCACCCTCAAAAAGTCCGCAGTGAGGGGCTTCCCATGGCCAGAGGCGACCTGAAGTGGAGGTCCAGCAGCCCGATCAGGCTTTCTCTGCAAAGCAAAACAGGATCCACATGAAGACACTGGCCCCAGGGACTGTTCTTTCTTTTAAGAATGATTGTGGTATTGCACCAGGTTCTGTAGCATCATTTCAAGCGTGTATACCAGTGTACTCTGAGTACATCCCCAACACCATCATACCAGGTTCTGTAGCATCATTTCAAGTGTGTATACAAGCATACTCTGAGTACCATCCCCCACACCACACTCCTCTCCTCCTTTTTACCTCTCCCTTCCATGAGTCCCCTTTGCTTAACTCCAAGGGCTTCAACAAATCCATTGACATCTGGTCTGTGGGCTGCATTCTGGCTGAGATGCTCTCCAGCCCATCTTCCCTGGCAAGCATTACCTGGACCAGCTCAACCACATTCTAGGTATCTTGGGCTCCCCATCCCAGGAGGACCTTAATTGTATCATCAACATGAAGGCCCGAAACTATCTACAGTCTCTGCCCTCAAAAACTAAGGTGGCTTGGGCCAAGCTTTTCCCCAAATCTAACAGTTTCATTGTGATTTTAACATCGTCCCTATGTATAGGATCTGCTTTGATAAATACAGTACTTTTTCTACAACCTACATCCTTCCTGTTTCTTATGAAACTGGGGACCCACCAATGAGTCATAAGTGTGACATCGGTCTTTCTTAATACTATCTCTTGTTCAGTCCAGTTTTCTTTCCTTGACAATGGATACATTCATTTTTTTTAATGTATTAATCACATTTTCACTGCCTGTTCCTCTGTTGCTGGATGCTGTTGCTAGCGAGAAGGCAGATATGTCACTTGATATAACAGAAGTTATATTTTGTTATGCTGATAGTCATCACATAAGGTTCATACTCTAAATTCCTAACTATGGCCCTAAGCCTATCTCCCCAAGGCTGCTCACCTGTGCGACGAATCTTAGCTGAAGGTCAGGTCCAGCCTCAATCAGAGACAGCACGAATCTTAGCTGAAGGTCAGGTCCAAGCCTCCGATTTGAGGGTCAGGATGGGGGGTGGGGGAGGACCTCTCCAGCCGTGGAGCAGATCAAGGGGGCGTCTCTGCAGATGTGCAGAGCAGAGCACTGCTCTTGGTCTCTGTATAGACTGCCCAGCGATGTCACGGGAGTCTAGACCTGTGTCTGGTGGTCCTGAGTAAGTGGTGTCACTGGGTTCTGATTATCAGTTACAGCCTCTGTGTAATAAGGATCCTGAAGACACTGTTTTTACACATCTAACAAGCAGGCCACACTCATCAGAGACACCTAGGTTGGTTCCACAACCGAGCTACTGTAAAACGCAGCCCTCTTTGTTTCCCGAAGGATGAAAGAGCAGGAAGAAATGTCAGCGCCTCTGTTCAGTGGAGGAGGAAGCTTGCCTAGGCCTGGGTGCTACCGAGAAAGACAAGGCAAAGCAAACGGAACCAAGGGGTAAAGCCTTATCACCTGTGTCCCCCAGCAAGCCAGCCAGGGTTCCCCCTTCCTCGGACGTCACACAAACACATCCAGACAGGTTCTTGTACAGTCACAAGACTCTGCACTGATAACTCGGAGTAGTGTAGCAGCGGAGAAGGCATGGCAGAAGAGGAACTGCAACCTGTATCCTGGCACCACAGCCAGGGGTCCGTAGTGTCGCCTGTACCAACCCCAGGTAGACGGCGATTCAGTGCCAGTGCTGAACACCCACAGTAACTTCCTGTACATCTCCACAAGTAACCGACTTCGTCCCCTCCCAGACAAGCAGAGTTCCCACCTGACGGACACACTGCCCTTCCAGGGGCTCCTCATGACGGCCTTTAGTTCAGCCACTTAATACAGTGACGACTCGAACTCAGGAAAGAACAACAGTTATGATTCTGTTTCACTGTAGAAGACAGAAGCGCTCTGTGAGGAGCATTACGGAAGGGTACCAGATAGCATGGACTTGAAGCCTCTGTACCGGAAAAGGAAGGGGCGTGGCCTTCTACACTTGGAAACTGTAAGAATTGCCGAGTTGCTTCTTTTGAAATTGGACTCACAGCCAGGCAGTGGTGGCGCACGCCTTTAATCCCAGCACTCGGGAGGCAGAGGCAGGCGGATCTCTGTGAGTTTGAGGCCAGCCTGGTCTACAAGAGCTACTTCCACGACAGGCTCCAAAGCTACAGAGAAACCCTGTCTCGAAAAAAACGAAAAAAAAAAAAAAAGAAATCGAACTCAGACATCTTGTATGCTAATGTATTATTCCGTTATAAAAGAATTTCATTCCTTGTCATCACAGGCCTTTTCTTTACACTCTCCATCGCAGTAGTCATGACAACAAAACATCTGAGAAAACAAACATGTGACCTGTTTCTGCTGTTAGACACTAGCTTCCAATGACAAAGTCACCAGAAGAGGCATCGATAGACGTTATATCTCAGGGCTTTATTGAGGCTCTACAATGAAAACCTCTAGGAGATAGCGCTTTATGCTAGCATAAAGACTGCAATAAAACAAATACCGATGATAACAAACGCTGGAGAAATTCAGAGTGGCCAGACTTCTCACGCGTGACTGGCGGCTGTGCAGGTATTCTCAAAAGTGTGTGACATTTTTTTTTTTTTGTGCAGAGTTGAGCATGTTTTTACCATATGACCCAGAAATCTCATGTCTGGATAAGAAACCTTACATAATTCTACAGAAATTAAATGTAATACATACATACACCCACCCACCCACACACAAAGATATCTACTTTATCTTTTATCATATCTAAGGAAAACTATAGCTATTTATTCTTCAACTCCATCAAAGACTCCAGAAAGATATAATACTACCTAAGTAAACAGGAAGTACATTGTAAGCAACTTCCAAAACTCTAGAATTGACAGAGACACCTTGCTGCCTGGACAGTTGCCCAAAGTTATTTTGTGCTGTTGGGGCATCCAGTCTTCAGCCTACAGGCCCATAGTATTCAGCAGACTTTTCCATGAAGCAGGAAATTTCAAAGACAGTTCCACGGATATTGGCAATTTGACAGTCACTTTCTTCTGTGTCCTGCAAAATGTCTGGCAAGATTCTTCCATGAAGCCTGAACCCAGAAGGATCATCTCACCTTCTCTAGAAAACTTCAGCAGCCATTTTTCTGTGGGTCCTGCATGCTCAGTCCACACAGCACAACATCAAGCAGTCTGGGGCAAGAGCAGTTTCCTGCCCAATGGCTAACCAACTCCATGAGGAGCCTCTTTGATGCCCATCTTCCTCTTGAAGTAGATTGATGCTGCCAGGAGCAGACGTGTCTCATTGTCATTAAAAGTTCTAAGTTCTTAAAACATTTAAATACCATATTCTGAAGGTCTCTGAAAGATTTGAAGAATACCTAATTAACTGAAATATACCTCTATATATCTGGAAAACTTAACAAACATGACTACAAGCTTGACTATCATAGATGATTATCTACTAACCTATATTTCTTAATTATACATTATATTTTTAAATGAGCTGCACAAACACAATACCTTAATCAAAAGCAGAAATATGCATCTAACAAAATTGACCTTAAATTTGTATCAATAAACCAAGATCCATACCAATGCAAATATCTGTAACAGTTGATGGGAAAATGGGGGAACTCTGGAGGGTGATGGAATCTCTCTCTACATCGTGATAACATGGATAGGTGTGAGTTCCTTTCTGGAAAGTCTATAAAAACATATTAGTGTATTAATATAATACATTAACATTAATAATATTATTAATTAATTAACGATAATATTATTAATACATAATTAATATATTAGAATTAAGGCACTGGGGAGATAGCTCAAGGTGGTAAAACATGTTAAGTGTGAAACCCGGGGTATGATTCCCCAGTGCCCACATAAGACACCAGTGGTGGTGATGTGGGCTTGGGCTTCAGCCCTGGGAGGCCAAGACAGTTGGATCTCTGGAGCTTGCTGGCCAGCTGGCCTCATCTAACCAGGGGGCTCCAGGCTAACCAATGAGAGGGCCTGACTCAGAAAACAAGTCAGGCAGCTTCTGAGGAACAACACCTGAGGTTGACTCTGGCTTCCACATGCACACACACACACACACACACACACACACATACACACACACACATACACACACACATACACACACACATACACACACATACATACACACACATACACACACATACACATACACACACACATACACACTCATACACACACACATACACACACACACATACACACTCATACACACACATACACACACACATATACACACATACACACACACATACACACACATACACACATACACACACACATCACACATACACACACATACACACACACACATACACACACATACACACACATACACACACACATACACACACACATACACACACACATACACACACATACACTCACACACACACATACACACACACACATATACACATATATACACATGCATGCACACCTGCATACATATATTTACCCACAAGAACACACACAGTTAAAGTTAAAAATCATTCAAAGTGCTCACTCTTTGGATGACATGCTTGTGTTCAAAGTCCTGCACATTCTAGAACTCCAGTGCTGGGATCCAAGCTTTCTAGGCCAAGAGGGCCTCCTCCTAAAGAACCTGAGACCACCCCTCACACACACACAATACTGGACCCAGCTGAGTTTGTGAACTACACTCTTCTAACCCCTCCTCTCCAGGCTCTTCCCTGCCAGAGAACATGCTTGCTTGGAATTCTCAAAACTTTGAGGCAGGAAGGGATTGTTCTTCTTTCAGCTCTTCAAATACCTGATGCAAAGCCAGGTGGTGGTGGTGAAAACTTTAATCCTAGCATTTTGGAGACAGAGACAAGGGGATCTCTGTGAGTTCGAGTCTAGCCTGGTCTCCATAGAGAGTCCTAGGCCAATCAGAGTGACATGCTGAGACCCTGTCTCACCCAAATACCTAATTCAAGCAGTGCTAGAGCCTTCTAGGAAAGGTGGGGGAGGACACCAAGATGGTACTTGTTCTCGGTGTGTTTGCTTTAGGAGCCAAAACAAACACCAGGTAAATGTCTCTGTAAGTTATCCCACTGCACAAGTAACAAGAAGAAAGTTTGGCGTAGGGTGTAGAACCACTGTTTCAATTACTGGGATCAACAAATGTTTGTGGTAGGGAGAAAATTTGTTAAAAGTGCTGTGCAAATCTAGAAGCAGGTGCTTGTGTTTGAATTAACAGAGGCACTGAGAGGCAGTCAGAGGGGAAAATGTCAGAACAGACGACCTAAGAGCCCCCGTGTGAAGACCATGTAAGAGTGACAGAAAATGAGGGGACGAGGCTTCTCAGCCGCCCGGAAAGGGAAACCTATATTCACATCGCCGAGCCTATGGTAGGAAAGGGACTGGCAAGGAGGACCAGGACCTGCCAAAGATGGGAAAGGAGCCAGAGATGAAGAGGTGGACTGGCTAGGTCTCCAGCTCAGGTCACGCCCACACCAAGTTCCTGTGTGAAGCCCACATTCTGCGTTCCAAGCCACGAGTCCTGTGATGTTCAAATGCATTCACAACGAGGCAATGTGATAGAAAAACTTTAAAAATTTAGAACCACTTTAGAAAGATTGCTTGTATTCCATCCATTTGAATTAGAATAATTAAACATAGCTCCGAACGTTCTACATATCCAAGGAGAAAAGAGAATTTTCATTGAACCATTAACCTCCTAATTATTCAACAAAAAGGAGCCTCGAAGTCAGTCCACATAAGCAAGCTTTGCACTAGAAATAAATGCTCCTGGCTCCTCTTAAGGGAGGCCCCGAGGGAACACGGTGTGCAGCGTCGTCTGTCACAGGTATGGAAAATGTACGAAGGCGTTCTTCAAATGAACATTCCACATCCACACGCTGAAAAGGCCCTTGTGAGGAGCAAAGACAGCAGGATCCAGACAGAAGAGAGTGGAGTCCAAAATAAGGAAAATCAACGGTCAAGGGGCCACTGACGTGGGACTTTCAATGTATTCTCAAATACACGTTAAACTCGTTCAGGGTAGTTGTCTGAGGAGCTGGGGACCCAGTCAAGCCTTTTCCCTGTCTACTGGTATTTCTCAAGAACAGCTGCAGACTGTGCTAGGAACACAGCATCTAGAGACCCAGAGGGGTTGGTTGGAAAGGCAGGACCCTGTGCTTGCTCTTCTCAGCCCAGAGAACCTACAGGCTTCCTCACAGGGGAGTCTCATGGCCTCTTAGCCGTACCCCTCAGCTGAGACATAAGTGAGGCGTGCATAGAAAACACTCCCTGTCCCGTGTACAGTCTTCCTCAGGCTCCAGGAACTGCCTTGCCATCAATCCTGGGCTTCCACTGTCCCTCACTGCTTGTCTGCAATGACGTCACTTTGCTTAACTTTAGTGCAAAAAACTCTGCCTCCCTGGACTCTTGGAAGTGGTCAGATTGGTATAGCGCTAGGTATTGTGAGTAAAGTGTTCAGCATGGCCCCTTGGGGTTTAACTGTTGGGTAAGCTTATCCACAGCAGTACCTGTGGAATAAAGGGGGGGAAAAAAACTCAGATGAGGTCAGAGTTGGCGATTGCCTTTGATTTTAAAAGCAATCCTAACAGGACCCCCTCTGTGCTGCGCTTCAGTCCAGGCATGGCTGCCCAACTTGAATCTACTCCGACAAACCAAAAATAAGAAACATTCCATTAAAGATGGCAGCAGGCAATGCATTCTTCCAATATGGGAATGTCACAAAATTCAAAAAAATAGTTGGTAAAGCGTTCTAAATTGAGAGATGTGACAAGCAAATGCAACAGCTTAGCCTAGTCTAGGTCTTACCCGAGAAATAAGAATTGCGTTACAGAAAGGGACCCCCCTTCGACCCGAACCTCCATTGGTGGAAGAAGATAAGCAACTCCTACAAGCTGTTCTCTGCCCTTTACACATGTGATGTCACAATGCACACCCCTCCTTCTCCCCCCACAAAACAAAGAAATAAGTAAACATGCACAAATAAATAAATGAAAGCAAAAATTTTATTTAACAATAGAACACTAATGTTTAAGAGGGTTGAAAACTACACGCTAAAAAATGTGATTAGTTTAATACACTAATCCAGTGGATGCTGATAATGGTCACTGTTGATTAAAATAAAATCCGGCTCACGTTAGCTAGCAATTGGGTAGCACTCAGTTACTGAAAATTGAAGCTTTTCCTTCTTAGATCAAGGGGGTATGTCCCTGGAATGCCTAGAGATATGTGGTCTCAGCCACAGACTCCAGAAAAAAAAAAAAATAAAAGTTTTCCATTTCGAAGAAAAATCTCTTTTTTTTTTTTAAATCTCAGTTGCATGTAAGTATAGATTGACAAAAGAAGTCAGTCTGACATGTTTTCTTCTTGAACAATAAGGCCACGCTGGCTCTTTGTAGAATGATTGCTCGTCACGTGATCAATCCCGAAGGGCAAAGACTATTAGCAAGAGTGTCAGGAAGGTGGGCTCAGACCTCGAACTGTTGACGAATTGGGAGTGGCACCAGGAGAGCCTCAGACTCCAGCAAAGTCAGGGATCCTTCAAGCAGCCGTTGTGAGTTTCTCATGCAGCCCGACACCGGACATCCCGTCTTTTCCTTCTTCGCTGCTGTCTACCTGGCCTCCTAAACACCAAAGACGTCTCGGAGTCGGATAAAGAAGCGTCAAGCTGATGTCTGCGGTGACACCCTCACGCCGCAGCAGCTCGGTGGACCATTCATTACACCTTCAGAATCATAAATCTCGTCCCAAGCTAAATCTGGACGTCCCCGAAGGCGAGGCAGGGGAAGGAAAGGAAACCGGGGCATTGTGTTTCTTCCTGAGGGTTCGCTTTCATTAGCCTCTGCTCCGAAGGCGCCTTTGAATAGCTCCTGGTAAAATGAATGCTGTTCACACACAATCTCTCCTGTCAAGCATTCGACTCGCCCTAAAGCCTGCCAACAGTTTGGAAGCAGTGTCTTCGGCTGTTACGTTTTCCAACTGGCTTTCTATTGTCACTTCCAAAAAGTGTGAAAACACCTGATTTATGGGCGCCTGGCTTGAAGAATGTCATTTCCATCACCTTCCTTCCTAGACGCCACCTCTAATAAGCGGGGCGGAGCCATTTGGCTTGAGCTTGCTTGGGAAAGCTCTAAGCCTAATTTATACACCGGACGGAGCTCCGGCTCATTGAAATTCTCCTTAATGCCTCTTCAGAAACACCTGGAAGACAAAACAAGCCGAGCTCCAGGACGTGTGACCTCCCCATTAAGGCAGCAGCTGTGTGCTTGCGAACACAGTCTCAGAGATGCCCAGCCCTGTCCCTTCCCTCCCCTGTCAGGACATAGAAAACACAGAATTTCAGGGACTCAGAAGCCGCACCCCCGTTGACATTGCGCCAGTTTCTCGAAGGCACTTTCAGCTTGCTTCATTAAGTACCCGCCTGCGTTTTGTTCACAGCGTACCTGGTAGATTTTTCTCTAATAACCTCATGTCTGGGGTGCCGCTTAAAACTCAGCAGCAAAGAACCGACAAGCTGCAGAAGGAGGCTTCAACTTAATATGGAAGTCTCCGAGAAGACAATTGATGCCGAGAGGAATCCGGAGGGTCGTCACATGGACTCTCTCCGGCCCTGCATCTTTTGAACCCTTTCAATGAATCAGGAGGAACATGTACGCAGGCTCCTTGTACAGCTAGCTGTCCCCAGAGCTGTCTGTCACTTACATGGCTGCAAACGCAGGCTCACAATCCCCACGCTGAGCCAGCAGTTCGGGAGTTCCCTTAAGTCTGAACTGAAGAGACCATTTTTCCAACTTTCAGACGTGTGCAGCTCGGCTGGGGAGGCTGAAGATTCTGGCTGACCAGATGTGGGAAGACGGGAAGGTCTGTTGTTTCTCGCTGGTTTCCAATTGTAATGCTTGAGGCCCAATATCTAGAGTAGCAAGTACTCAGAGGACAGGGTTTCCAGGCTCTTACATAGGAATAAGGGCTAGGACATCAAGTGTACGCAATGCACCTGCCATGTGGGTGCTGATACTGGTCAGCCTCATCATCCATGTTTGCCCTTGGTTTCCTGGCACAGCCGGATACCCAGAAACCGTGAGGAAGCAGAGGCAGGAATTCAAAGAATGCATTTAAATTTCTGACATGGTCTCACAGTTGACTTTAGTTTTAGAAGCTTGATTTGGAAGCCAGTGGATAAGGTACGGATTCTATTTTCATTACATTTTATTAATGTATTGGGGGGTGAGTATGTGCCACAGCATGCGAATGCACGTGGGAATCGGAGGACAGCATATAGGGTCAGTTCTACACTCCACCCAGTCAGATTTGGTGGCAAGGATCTTTGCACACCGCACCATCCTTTCAATCCAAACATGTCAGCCGTGGAGACGTCTTTCAGAGGTTTTCTCTCTGTTGCTCGGGTTGAGATGAGTCCAGCTGCTCTGGCTCCGTTGATGACGTTGAACTTCTGTGTGGTGATATTTTGTTTGTGCTTTAACAAATAAAGCTTGACAGAAGATCAGAGCGTGGAGTTAGCCACACTAGTTAGCTATAGAGGCCAGGCAGTGGGGGCACACCCCCTTATTCCCAGCACTCAAGAGATAGCGGCAGAGGGATCTCTGTGAGTTCAAGGCCACCCTGGGCTATGCAAGCAGGAGTCAAAGAGAAACAGAGCCAAGCAGCTGTGGCTCTCATCTTTAATCCCAGTACTAGGGAGGCGGAGACGGGAAGGGAATGGCTGGGTGGAGAGAGAGATAAGGCTGGAGGAGACAGGAGCTCAGCTTTCAGTCTGAGGTATCCTAGGTATTCATTCTCCGGGTTCCTAGAGACAGGATCACCCACTTGCTCTGAGGATTTGGTAGAGGCAAAAAATTTAGTGGCTGGCGCCTTGACTTCTCTGATCTTTCAGCATTTGCCCCGATATCTGAATCTGGACTTTTATTATTAAGAGCAATTAGAAATTCTGATCCTCCAGAGTCCACCTTGTGAGTGCTGGGACTGAATACAAGGTCCACTACATCCTATTTACCTAGAACTTAGGAAAAAAACCCAGGACGTCTGCACATGCCAGGAAGCAACATGCCAATACATCTGCAGCCTGAACACACCAGAGCCTTGTGTTCTATGTTTTTTGTTCTCCAGTGAATGACAAGGCTGATGTGGAATCACTGGATTTGTCTGAATTTGAACAGTTTTTTTCCCTGTGTGCAAGCTAAGTGAGGTCTTTCTCTTTTTAATTTATCACAGTCATTATTTCAATAGGGTGATGCATGCTTTCATGTAGGCCAGGATTTTACCACATGGATTTGTTGGAGATACTAAATTTGAAAAGCTCCCACATCTGTAATCTTTGTGGGACATTTTTGTGCTTTCTAGGTGGTCCTTCCTAGACATTTTGAGCATTTTCCGTCAGCTCCATTTGAAGTCTGGTACTACGTGAGCTTCTACCAGCCGAACAGCTCATACTATGTGTGTGCACGCATATTAATGATAGATTGTAATGATGGATTGGGGGAAGGACAGCTGTGGTCAAAGCCTAGGACAATGGGGCTCTAAAGAATCAACATTAAAGTTGTAAGATCAAATTGGTAAACTCAAACTGACTTAGAATTACACCATTTTTCCTTTCGGTCAACTCTTTTTTAAAAAAAAAATTGATTTGACTGAGTTATACATTTTTCTCTGCTCCCCTCCCTTTCTCCCCCCTCCACTTCAACCCTCTCCCATTGAACTCATGCTCCCAATTGACACAGGAGATCTTGTCTTTTTCTTCTTCCCATGTAGATTAGATCCATGTATGTATCTCTTAGGGTCAGTCCTCTTTGTTGTCTAGGTTCTCTGGGAGTGTAACTGTAGGTTGGTTTTTCTTTGCTTTATATCTAAAAGCCACCTATGAGTGAGTACATGTGATATTTATCTTTCTGGGTCTGGGTTACCTCACTCAATGTGATGTTTTCTAGCTCCAGCTATTTGGCTACAAATTTCAAGATGTCATTTTTTTTTTCTGTGTAGTACTCCATTGTGTGAATGTACCACGTTTTCCTTATCCATTCTTCAGTCAAAGGGCTTTTAGGTTGTTTCCAGGTTCTGGCTATGACACACAAAGCTGCTATGAACATAGTTGAGCACATGTCCTTTTGGCACGATTGAGCATCCTTTGGATATATAACCAAAAGTGGTATTACTGGGTCTTGAGGAAGGTTATTTCCTAATTTTCTGAGAACTCACCCCACTGATATCCAAAGGAGCTATAATACCAGCTTGCACTACAACCAGAAATGCAGGAGTGTTCCCTTTTCCCCACAACCTCTCCAGCATAAGTTGTCATCAGTGTTTTTGATCTTGGTCATTCTTACAGGTGTAAGATGGAATCTCAGAGTTGTTTTGATTTGCATTTCTCTGATGGCTAAGGATGTTGAGCATTTCCTAAAGTGTCTTTCAGCTATTTTAGATTCCTCTGTTGAGAATTCTCTGTTTAGGTCTGTACTCCATTTTTTTATTGAATTATTTGTTCTTTTGATGTCCAATTTCTTGAGTTCTTTGTCAATTTTGGAGATCAGATCTCTGTCCTACACTGGGTTGGTGAAGCATTCTGTACAGAAGCTTTTCGGTTTCAGGAGCCCCCATGTATTAATTGTTTCTTCAGTGTCTGTGCTGCTGGGGTTATATTTAGGAAGTGGTCTCCTGTGCCAATACGTTCAAGTGTACTTACCACTTTCTCTTCTATGAGGTTCAGTGTGGCTGGCTTTATGTTGAGGTCTTTGATCCATTTGGACTTGAGTTTTGTGCATGGGGATAGATATTGGTCTTTTTTCATTCTTCGACATGTTAATATCCAGTTATGCCAGCACCATTTGTTAAATATGCTTTCTTTTTTCCATTTTATATTTTTTGCTTCTTTGTCAAAACTCAGGTGTTCATAGGTGTGTGGATTAATATCTGGGTCTTCGATTCGGTTCCATTGGTCCTCCTGTTTGTTTTTATGCCAATACCAGGCTGTTTTCAGTACTGTAACTTGGTAGTAGAGTTTGAAGTCAGGGATGGTATTGCCTCCAGAAGTTCCTTTATCGTACGGGATTGTTTCAGCTATCCTGGGGTTTTTGCTTTTCCATATGGAGTTTGAGTACAGTTCTTTCAAAGTCTGTGAAGAATTTAACGGCACCATTCTTTACTGTTTGAAAAGTTCTTTGTGTGCGTTGAGCCAAAAGAGGGAAGCATAACAGCTAAACACAGCTGCACTGTGTTTAGTTGAAGCGTTAACAATTCATGTTTAGAGTCATGGGAGAATGGTGAAATCCTACACACCTAGGCAACCTGTATAACACAGCATCCAAGAGAACACAGAGAATTCCCTCTAGTAAGACCATACATGATGATTCCATACTGATTTACCCTGGGCCAGCACGGGAAGCCTCTCTCCTCCCCAGACAATAATTAATAGTAATAAGAGCTAATATTTGATCTGTAGTTATAGCTCAGTGGCAGAGTATTTGTATAGCATCTGCAAGGGCCAAGGTTCAATATCCTGCAAAACACACACACACACACACACACACACACACACATTAACAGTGAAAATTTACCATGATTATATACATTAATATTCAATATACAATCTCCTAAGCAAATTGTGAGCTTAATGGGGGCAGAGGGAGTGTTAAAGGGGAGAGGGGAGGAAGGAAGGGAATGGGGAAATGTATAGCTCAATAAAAACAATAAAAAACGGTAATATTATAAAATTGGCAAGAATAAATGAAACTAGAAACAATCACCCTAAGAGAGGTAGCCGAGATCCAGAAAGACAAATGTGGTTTGTTATGTGGATATTAGCTATTAAAGTAAACAATAATCAAGCATCAATCCACAGACCCAGAAAGGCTGAGTATCAAGGAAGGTTCTGGAAAGGATGCATGGACCCGGGAAGAAGAAACAAAATAGGATCTGAGAGTGATCTGGGGGTATGTAAGGATGGGAAAAAATATTCAGTATAACCCAATTTCTATGCTACATGTAGGTATAAGTGGTGGAATCAAGATTTCTCATGCCAGCAAACTGACTGCGGAGGCTGTCTCTAACCATAAGTAAGATATATTACCTGTAATAAACAAAGGTAGTGCCTTAATGGGACTTTATGATGGTCTCCACAGTCCAGCCCTGGAGAAGCTGAACTCTTTGAATCTCCTCTCTGTGAAAAATCAGAACTTGAATCTCTCTCCGCACACGCCTCAGCCCATGCCACGGCTGTATGGGGGTGATTTCCAGGCCATTTGTTTTATATTGTGAGAGGGAAATACTCCAGATTCTTTAAGAGATACACACAGGAAATTGGAGCATTCTTTCATTTGTTCCTGCACACTGCCCGCTTCTACCACGCCACACAGGGGCTTGTGCAAACTTAGCTAAGACCCTCTCTTTGCCAATGCTAATGACCTTTCTCAGCGTGCCTCTTGTTCGACCCCCTCAACTGTCCGTCCCTTCCTCTGTCTTGAAATACTCTTTTTAATCACCTGTGAGAAATCACAGCTCACTGCTCTTTGCCCTACCCTAAGGCTGGTTCCTTGACCCTCTCTGACTTAACCTGGCTGGAAGTCTCTCTCTTCATTTCTTCAGTTCTCTCCTTGGCTAATGCCAGCCAATCCTGAGGCTGAGCACTCTTAACTGGACAGTCTTGGGCTTCGACCTGTACTCCCTACTCAGCCTGTTCTCCCATGTCTGACTGACAAGCGTCTCCTCTGTCTCTTGTACACAGTGTTTGTTCAGGAAAATCCCTACTTTGTGAGATGTCCGTTTAACCTTTATATTAGTATGATATTAAAAGAATGCTCATGTGATTAAATCAAGCATATCTGAAAGATAGACCTTGTGGGGCATCCTAATTGCTGGGTGTCCTGGAGCCCAGAGGCCTTGCTCTCCATGAGTTTCCAAAACCCCTGCCATTCTCACTTAGCTCTCTCTGTCTCCTCCTCATGGATGCAAATCCTCAGCTGCTGCTCCAGCACCTTGCCTGCTTGTCTTCCGACATGCTCCCAGACATGACAGTCATGGACTCTAAATCTCTGGAGCCCTGACACCTAATAAACTCTTCCATGAGACAGGGTGTCTCTTAGCAGCAATAGAAAAGTAACTGAGGCGGAAGCTGGTACCAGGGAGTGGGATATTGCAGGCCTGACCACACTTGTTTATGGAGGGATTTTGTGGCGAGGAAGCCTCTAGTTGTTCCCAGCTGCTTAGCCCCGAAATAATCACACAGAAACTGTATTAATTAAGTCACTGCTTGGCCCATTAGCTCTAGCTTCTTATTGGCTAACTCTTACATATTAATTTAACCCATTTCTATTCATCTGTATATCACCACGAGGTCGTGGCCTACCAACAAAGTTTCAGCATTTATCTCCAGCAGTGGATCCATGGTGTCTCTCTGACTCTGCCCTTCTTTCTCCCAGGATTCAGCCTCGCTTTCCCTGTCTACCTAAGTTCTGCCTTGCTATAGGTCCAAAGCAGTCTCTTTGTTCATTAATGGTAATCACAGCACACAGAGGGGACTTCCACATTAGAATTTAGAAGACTTTGGTATTTGAACTAGAAAAGTAGTTGAGCATCGTCAAATATGACTCAATGGACCATCCTAGCAGGAACTGGGAAGGTAGCAGTCCTGAGAGGAACTGTGGACTGTGAGGTTAGTGAAGGATCTTTGGACTCCTCCTCTGCAGTGAAGGAAAGCCATCGGGGCCAAGTATCTTAGCTGTTTTTCTATTGGCATCACAAACACCATGACCAAGGCAACTTATCGAAGAAAGTATTTCATTGTGGGCCTGCTGAGAGTTTCAAAGAGTGGGCCCATGACCATCATGGTGGGGAGCACGGTGGCAGGTCCTGACAGATATGTCACCAGAGCAGCTGCTGAGAGCTCACATCTGAGCCTCGAGTTGCAGGCAGAGAGAGAGAGAGAGAGAGAGAGAGAGAGAGAGAGAGAGAGACAGAGAGAGACAGAGAGAGAGACTGGGCCTGGGGTGGGCTTTTAAAGCCTCACAACCAACCTCAGTAGCACACCTCCTCTAGCAAGGCCACACCTCCTAATCCTTTCCAAACAGTTCCACTAAACTGGGAGCCAAGCATTCAAATGTATGAGTCTATGGGGGGGGGGGATGCATTCTTATTCAAACCATCACACCAGGTATGTGACAGGCTTCATCAAGAAACCTGTATCAGAGGACTGATATTGGGTGACTGCCGAGGACACCCAATGTCCTCCCTTGCTTTCTACATGCATAGGTGTGTGCACAGTGTTCCCTGTATGTGCACACACAACACAACAAACACACACAAGCTATATATGTGGTTAATCTAAAAAAAAAAGGTATGTCTCATAATCATGTTAAAACAATAGTTTTTCATTTCCTTTTAGGCATTACTCAGAGAGAGCTTGCGGCCCAGCCCTCTGTGATCTCTCCACCGAAGGTCCTTGTCCCATAGAAAAAAGGAAGATGTGGGATCTTGATTGCACACGAGGCTCAGGCAAGTCATCATTTAGCTCTTTACTGAGCGTCCCTTGGCTGCTCCCACAATGGTCTACACACATAAAACTGGTTTGCATGCTAACTTTGAATCCCCTGATACTGAATCAAGCCAGATGTGAGGCCATGCCTGTGAGAGACACGCTGATCCTTACCATGCATGAATGTGAATCCCATGACCCCTGTTCCTTCCTCCCTTGACAAACCGTGCACACAACCTCATGGGGCAATCCCATAATTGAGTTGGGTCTGTTTCAATCCTGAATTTTTCAAAAGATCCTAATCACTGGGGTTCCCATGTCCACTCAAGAAATGATAGAATCATGCGTGTCCATAAATGAGTCTCTCAGAGGACTGCCCTTATCAGCCTTGTTCTGTGATGTGAGCCAGATTGGAGTTGTTTATACTGGTTTCAGATGTAACGGCTTAGCGTGTTGCTAGACATCATACAGAACGCAGAAGCCCATAGCAAAATGAGTTTTAAATAAGAGAATCTCTCTCTCTCTCTCTCTCTCTCTCTCTCTGTGTGTGTGTGTGTGTGTGTGTGTGTGTGTGTGTGTGTGTGTGTGAACTACAAGGAGAACCGTACCAGGGGGACGGACAATGAGAACTTAAGGCCTGCCACGTCTGTCTCTACACCTCGGTTTTCTTAGCTGTAAAACTGAGCTTCCTTGGCAACTAGCTGGGAATCTATAAACCTGAAATCTCGTACAAGTGCTTGACATGATAATAATACCCAGCTCATAAAGGAGACGGAGTATGAAATTGCTTTCAGATGTGAGTGCCTAGTGTTTAGCGAACATTTGATACATTTTAACTCATTATTGTCATCCACACAGAAAATTCGATTTACTTTAACTAATTGCAGCTTTTTTGAAAAAAAAAAAGAAAAGAAAAGCCAATATTTTAGAGACGTTATAGACTCATAGCATGACTGAATTGAATTTTCAAATATTTTGCATATACCCTTTTCCCTGCACAGGCCAGCCTTGATATTGTCAATATCCTTTATCAGAATGGTACCTTGTATGCTTTTTACTTTGGACAAACTTAAAACGATGTAGCCTCCACTCTAGTTCTGTATAGGGCAGTTTCGCTGAAGTAAAAAAACCAACCAAACGAACAAACAAAAACAACAATCTCCTTTGCTCCATCTATTCTTACTGTCCCCCAAAGCCTGGAAACCACTGATTTTTTAAAATGTTTACTTTCTCCATATTTTTTTTACCATTTCAGCAAGTAATATGAAGCCTATTTTTCCAATGTCATACTATTTATTCAAGTCTCCTCTTCTCCTATCTCTTCCCAGTGCTGAAAACGATTCCATTTTCTGTATAGTTCTATTAAAGGGCCTCTTGGTTGGTTTCTGTTTTTTTTTTTTAAATAAACTTTATTATTTAAAACAGAAGCTTTTCAAATAAAACACCACACACTAAAACTAGCCAGACCCAAAGTCTATATAACTTAATGAACTAATAAACCATTAGAAGGGGTTGGGCTTTTTGTTATTGTTTGGTTGTTTGTTTGGTTGGTTTGGTGTTTAGAGCCAGGGTTTCTCTGTGTATCCCTAGCTGTCCCGGAACTCTCTCTCTGTAGACCAGGCTGGGCTCAAACTCACTGAGTTCCACCTGCCTCTGCCTCCCAATCGATGGGCTCATTATTTTTAAAAACAATAAAGGACTTATCTATTTGAGGAACTAAAGGATTACTTGTATAGTGTGACTTAAGGAACACTTTTAATGTTCTGTCTATCCTTAAAGGTGTTCTACCTTGAAACAAAGCCTGCTGTTTCTCTGATAAAGCTTCATTTATCTTGCTTAAAATTTTAATGTGAATATACTCCTAAGAGAAATATCGCTTTCAGCATCGTTAGCTGTTTACACATTAGAATGTGTGAGTTTTATGTCTTCTTCTGAGAAATTTCCCCAGACGTGGAGGAAACAACATGAGACTATTGGCAACGAGGAGGATAACCTTACCTGCCTCTATCGTGGGTGCTTACATGATTAGCGCCACCACCATGCGTGGCTTACGTGATCAGCGCCACCACCGTGCGTAGCTTACGTGATCAGTAGATCTAAGCGCAGGCAGAAGCGTTCCCTCAGTATATATTCTGTAACTCTCTCCTCGTTTCCCACTGAGTGCTCCAGCTTCTGAGACAGTGCAGACGGAGGCAAAAATCCTCAGCTGACCTTCTTTGGAGATTAGAATTTTGGGTGAGGAGGGTGGTTTGAACAATTTTCAATAGATAGTTAATGCTGTTTGGGCATGGCAAATCGTTCTTGGTCCTAATTTCGTGGATTCTCTTCACCTTGCCACTCATTTGAGATCCATCCATCTTTCTGACGGGCCCTGAGTCTGTCAATAGGTTTGCTTCAAGGGAAGACACGGAATGAAAATTACCCGGCACCGAGAGGCAGAACATCAACGGAAGAGGCAGGGAGGAGAAGGGAGACTTGCTGATAAAAAGCTTCCTTTATCCAGCCTGTCTCCTCGTTGGCAAGATGAGGAGTGGATCAGTTCATTTGAGAGGCAGATTCTCCAGTGCTAAGCATCTGTGTCTGCTCCTTAACACACACACACACACACACACACACAGAGAGAGAGAGAGAGAGAGAGAGAGAGAGAGACAGAGACAGAGACAGAGATGATAGATCCATATCTATCACCATGCACAAAACTCAAATCCAAACGGATCAAAGACCTCAACACAAAACCAACCACACTGTACATTTACACAATGGAGTACTACACAGCAGAAAAAAATAATAAAATCTTGAAATTTGCAGCCAAATGGATGGAGCTAGAAAACATCATATTGAGTGAGGTAACCCAGACCCAGAAAGACAAATATAATATGTACTTACTCATAAGCGGCTTTTCAACATAAAGCAAAGACAAATCAGCCCACAGTCTCATCCCCAGAGAACCTAGACCACAAAGAGGGCCCTAAGAGAGACACACATGGATCTCCATAGGAAGGAGAAAAAGACAAGATCTCCTGAGTAAATTGGGAATGTGGGGATCACAGGAGAGGGAAGAAGGGGAGAGGGGAGGGAAGGAGGGGAACAGAGAAAACGCTCAATTAAATTAAATTAAAAACAATTAAAAATGCTGGGAATGGAAAAAGAGAAACAAGACTCAGGAAACAAGAATTTATTTTGCTTAGCAATTCCAGGGTGCAGACCACCACAGGGGAGCCAAAGTAACAGGAGTTTGAAGCACTGGTCCTGTCTAATCCACACTCAGGAAGCACAGGAATTACTCCTGCTTGGCTATCTTTCTCCTTTTTATTTTGTTCAGAGTCCCAGCCCATAGGATGCTGTGTCCCACATTTAAAAAAGGTCTTCCCACCTCAAGATTACCCTCTCTGGATATTCCCAGAAGTTCACCAGATAACCCCTAAGAAGCAGGTCCAGATGTGTGCCCCTAGGCGACTCTAGACCTTATCAAGTTGGCAGTATTCACATCAGCTGAAGCGTTGCTTCTTTATGACCCCCAGGGCCATCCAGGTAGACAGCCCTGGGATCTTATGCCTCACTCTCCACAGTGGACTCAGCTTCTCCAAGTCTTTCTTTGAAAAGACAGGGGCATCCACACCAACCCAAAGGCTTTGTGACCAGAATTGGTTTACATCATCTTCAACTCCCTTAGCACAATGTCTGCCATATATCTGCAAGTTGCCTTTCCCACTGACTTCACGTTAAAGAAAAGGGCATTATTCAGCAATGCGGACGCTCGTTCTTTTCCAGGTTGGTTGCTCCAGGCTCCTGCACATTCAGCCTTTTATCTCTGAGAGTGGAAGGTTTGAATGACCCAAAAGGATCCCGAGTGTGTGGATAGAAGTGTAGAGCAGGGTTTTCTCACTAAACTCAGACATAGGTCTTGATTCTCAGCCCCGAGTCCTCTCAATTAGTTCTCCAGTTCAATTTGATTGCCTCTAGGAAGTCTCTGCGTTGGTTAAGCCCGGTGGGTTGGCATGGTGGAGCTCCACTAACTCCCTCACCCCATGCCAAAACAGACAACTGCCTGGCTCCCTGGGCAAGCAGTAGCAGCTGCTGGAAGCCCTTGCCTGGGAACTGGTGGGCTGGAAAGCAGACTGCTGGCACCCGGGGTTGTTTGCGTTGACTCCTCCTCCTCCAGCTGGCTGCAGCGGCTGCAGCAGTCAGGGTGTAAAGCAAGTAGAAAGAGGAGGGAAAGCCAACAGCTGGCTCTGTGTAAGGAGCTCACAGAAAAGGCTCCTTTGAGATTTGGGCACCGGAGCCCAAGCCAGAGCAGCCAGCCCTAAGTGACCAGGTTGGTACACAGTCCCGGGTTACCGGTGGACCACAAAAGCACCCCAGACCCCCTGAGCTTTGCCAGAACGGCTGCTGCCGGGCTTCGTCTCCCACTCCTCCCCACACCAGTTTTGATTTTGCTCTGGAGCAGTTATCACACCCTCAATGCTTCCATCAGCACAGAAGCCTTATCATCGCCTTTCCATTTTGAAGATGCTAACTGGCCGGGAAGAATCAGGCTCGCCTCCCGCGTATGGGTCGTGTAGTCTCTACCATGCACCTTTGTGGCTTTCTCTAACCCTAGGGAGCTGCTTGAGAACAAGAATCCTGTTCTTATCTTCAGCCCCAGCCTGACCACCACATGACAGTCAGGGGATCACTGAATGCCTGCCAAGTGGATTTTGATCTCCGCGAGCAAGATGTAATGGTTATCTTCTTTGCAAGCTTGAGAGAAACTCTATCGTCAACTTGGCAGGTCTGTGAGGGCATCTCCAGAAAGGTTTAACGGAACAAGGAAGATATATCCCGAGCGTGGACAGCCTCATCCTATGGGATGAGTCCCTGGACTGAGAAGAGTTAAGCGGTTCTGAGTGCGAGCATCCGTCTGTTTCCTGGCAGCAGAAATGACCGCTGCCTCACATTCCGTCCACCGTGACGAACTACGTGCTACGAGCCAAAGCCAGCTCCCTAGGGGCTCATACTATCAAGGACGAATCAGCGCTGACGTAGATAGGCCTCAGCTGGAGGATTAGGAAAGATAGCGGGTAGATATGAGGCTTAACCTATTGAAAGAAAATGCTCATTTTAGTCACTTTTTCCCATATTCCGAGTATCTCTCCCTTTCTATTGTGGTGGTAGAATTTCTTCCTCAGCTGCCAAGGAGCCTTGCAAAGTGTTTCTCCCTTTCCGTCTCCTCACTATAGCCCCACAGAAGCAGCTAGAAGAAAAAGTATTATTCCACACTGATTTACACAGAATTGTGGCACATAGTGGACTTTGGTTGCAGTTTCCTGAGAGAATTTTCTTTTTTGAGAAAAGATTAATATATTAAGCATTTTCTAGACTCCCTGTCCTTTTTTTTTTTTTTTTTTTTTTTTTTTTTTTTTTTTTGGCCACTCCTAGAGGAATTTCCTATCTAATCATGAGCCTTGATGGGAATTGTATTCATTGATGGTTAATTACCACGGGTATATTAGCTGACCTTGGCAAGAGCACACTCAGTCTTCGGTGAGCCTGTCCATTCCGCGTGGCTGACCCTCCTCAGAGGACAGCTGTAGGCTCACACCCTGGAAAGGCTGCCTGGCATTTGGTGACGGTTATTGCAGGCATCTTTTCTGTACCCTTCATAGTGCCCAGCTCCTGCAACACATAAAGAAAAGACTATTTAATTATATATATTAATATATTATATATTTAATCATATATATATATTAATATATTATATATTTAATTATATATATATTTATTATATATACTTAATCTTACAGACTTAGTGTTTGGCGCTTGTAGAACATGTAGTGACCAATGAGTTTTTGATAGCAACGGTGGCTAATCTTAGTTGTCAGCATGATGGAATCTAGACTCCCCTGGGAGACTGATCTCTCAGCGTGCTCATGGACACTGTCTTCATTAGGCAGGGAAGACCAGCCCCCAGTGGATGACGCTGTAATCCCTGGTCTGAGACTATGTCAAACACACCCTCGCTTTCTCATTCCCTTTCATGAGTATCTAGGTCTACCTCCTAGCCTGGGGGCTTTCCCCCCACTCCATGCTTCCCCACATCTTGGACAGGCATCCCCTGCCCCAAATTATTTACACTTTCAACCCTGTTTTAATGTGTGCTTCCCAGAGAACCCAAACCAACCCTAGTTTTACACACAAGACAACAGAGCTCTCACCCCTAAGTGGGTACATTAGCTCAAAATGTAGGTTCGTAATGTTTTGTTTACAATTTAAAATCCAAAACTCCCTGAAATTACCAAGATTTGATTTTACCTTACTCAAGGCTATTGGTTTTCTGTGGGTTTTCCACTTGGTCAAACATCTTGTTACAAAATCATTGATAAGCCTGTTTAGGGGTGTTTTTTTTTCAAATTCTACTAAGAACAAAATATAATCTATGGTATGTAATTAAGGTAACTCTTTCATGTCTAATACGCTAAATTATATGCAATGACAGTGTTCTGCTTCAGACTCGGCACAAAGGAACATGCTTGTCAGATACCTGTGGTATGTCCAGAATGAAGCATATGTGTTGCTTCAGTCCTTAGAGGGAGCAACCAAAATACTTAGAGAAGCTGCCACGGTTGCTCAGGACCCGAGTGCTGGAAAACATTGATCGGGACTTTTAAGAATATGTGTATGCACTCACGCAGTAATGGTTACCAAGCCTCTTTGTGTTCAGATCCAATGACATTTCTGAAACATGAGCAATTACAGTGTTCTATAGTTTACTTGGCTACCTGGCAATTTCTTATTTTAATGGAAAATGCTAAAATGTTATATTATAATGCCCAGGCAAGAATAAATGAGGTTTTAAAAAGCATTGTTTGGGAAACTTGGGGAAAAATGCAGCCCTGTTTCGCTTCCTATTTTCCCGGAAAATATAGCCTACGTTGACTTGTTTTTCCAACTTCATATTCAACTTCCCTCTTAGCTATAAACAGGAGGGGGAAAGGAGACGATGTAAAAGATGATGGTTCTGAAGTCTGGGACTCAGCATCAGCGTGGCCATGACAGCTTTCTCCCTGGCTCCCCATCCCCTGTGCCATATGTAAAACGGAATTCTACAGTTCCATTATCTTTTGACAAGCATCTGCCAGAAAGCTCCACCCGCTTAGGGCTTGGCCCTGAGTATATTTTTCTGTGCAATTTTTCAGGAGTCACTGATCACAAAGAGTCTACCCTAATCGATGGAATCATCCACTGGTCGTTACAGATTTTGGGGGCATTAATGAGCAGGAGGAGAGATGGAGAGAAGGTGTTCCTCTGGTCAAAGCCATAGGCTTGTAATGGAAGAGCACACCTTTTTTTTAAAAAAAAAGATTTATTCTTATTATCTTATGTATATTTATATGTGTGTGTTTCTGTGTTGCTATGCGCCCATGAGAGCAGTTGTCTACAGAGTCCAGAAGAGAATTAATTGAATCCCCTGTAGATGAAATGAGAGGAGGTTAAAAGCCACTGATCCTGGGTGCCAGAAGCCAAGCTCTGATTCTCTGTGAAAACAGTGTGCAATTTTATATCCTAAGCCATCTTTCCGGCTCCTGGGAGGATACATCTTAACCTTGGCCGTGCAGCATGGGCAGGGGCACAGCCTCCTCTCCATCCTCTACTTCCTCTCTTCCCCTCCCCCCACATGGCCTCTCACCCCAGGAAGCATCTCCGCCATCCTCTTATGCTGTGATGTCTCATCAATCTTTTCAAGGGCTTTTTCTCACAAACTTACTCCAGTACTTACATCTTGGGATTGAAATAAACGGAACACGGTCCATAGGCGTCTTTAACAAGGAGCTCGGGAAGTGATTTCTTCACGTAGCCGGCAGGTCCCTCCAGGATGATCATAATGACAGCAGACCCTAGAGCCGGGGGACGGTAGGAAAGTCTGATTTCATGATGCATGAGTTGTCCTAGATGAGTCTGTGGCTTCTGTGAACAAAATGAGGTTACTAATAGTTGCAGAATCACTAAGATTGAGGCCGCCAAGTTGATTCAGTGGGCAAAGGCACCTGCTACCAGCCAAACCTGATGACCTGAGTCTTATCACTAGAACCAACATACTCTACAGAGTAAACCAAAGCCCGTGTGTGATACGCATCCACGCACAAAGCCCTACATGCGTGAACATAAATAAATAATTAAAGCATTGATGAATGCATAAATAACTGTTTAAAAATAAGAAATGCCAAAAGTGAACTTTGTAAAAAAGTAAGAGGGAAAGAATGAGACTTTTAAAGGTTTTCTTGGACCCTGTTGGTGTGAGAATTCCTTCTGTCTATGTGTTGCTTTTATTGGCTAATGAATAAAGAAACTGGCTTGGCCTATAGCATGGGAGGAGGAAGGTGGAGTTAGAGAGAAGCCATGGAGCCGCAGGAGATAGATGCTGGAAACTTTACCCCATAAGCCACAACTACATGATTATGTAAATTAATATAAGATTTAGCCGATAAGAAGCCAGAGCTAATGGGCCAAACAGTGATTTAATTAATACAGTTTCTGTGTGGCTATTTGGGGTCTGAGCGGCCTTCTCCAACACCCTGTGTGGAGGGTGTGAGGTCTGGACTGTTAGTAAGAAGAAGACACGGAGGGCTTGGGGGTTGGTGAAGGGCGGGGACTTGGGGCTTGCCTCTGGTGCTTATGCACTTAGCAAACAGTAACAAAACCCGAGAAGCCATTCATTTCATTCTGAGCATCTTCAGGAGGCTTCCCAGCATTTTAATTTAGTAATTTCTCATGCACCTTCAACTATGCCAAGACCAACCTGGAGCACTCAGGTCTCAGGGACAGGAAGAGTGGAGGAGAGAAGAAAATCTAAAGGCACAGCCACCAGCTGCCCACACGGTTCCTGTGTGCAGTTACTCACAATTTATCTTTCTACTGTTGGAATTGTGGGGCAGAAGGCAGAGAAAAGAGCTAGAGAGAATGACCAAGGCTCAATTCTTTAACAACCTAGCATGCCTATTATTTTGAGGTACATTTGAACATGATGTATGCAAGAATGTATTCCCAGAAAGATGTGTATGCATTGATTCCCCAACTTCAAATCCACATTTGAATGCTCCAGTTCCTAATATGAATATTGAAATATGGGACACTTACACTTGAAACTGCTTCATCGCAAATCTTAAAATTGCACACCAGAAGCCCAAGGAGTTGGCTCCATCAGTAGTGTTTTCCATGTCAGGATGAGGACACAAGTTAGATCCCCAGTATCTAAATAAAAAGAAGCCAGGCATGATAATACACACACACACACACACACACACACACACACACACACAGAATCCCAGTGCTGGGACAGTGGGGATAGGAGATCCTTAGGGCGTGCTGGTTAGCCAGTCTGACCCTAATCAGCAAGCTCCAGGTTTAGTGGGAGACCCTGTCTCAAAAAGTAAGATGAAGAGTGAATGAGAAAGACACTCTTTGTCACCTCTGGTCTCTACACATGTGTGCGTGCACACACATACACAATACAACATTTTAAGAACCTTGAGAGCAGAAGTTACATATTCTTAACTGTTGAATTCTTCTCAGCATCTTTCAATAATGATCTAGTAGGATATTAATGCCTGGTTGATTCCTGTCAATTAATTGAGAAGGGCTTGGAAGTGTGGCAGATGCCAAATAATCTTCCCGACGCTTCTGCACGCTATGAGAGAAGACGTGGTGCAGCAATGCACATGGCACTAGGAACACTTTAGCTCCTTTCTGAGTGCCGCATTGGAATAAAAAGTGCTACCCTTCCTGTGCAGCTGCTTCTTGAGAGTGAATGTCACACAGGCAGGTGACCCAGGAGAACCACTGTAGCTCTGCCCTGTGCGCGGTAGGAGACCACAGAATCTCTCACACCACATCCTGGCTCCACCTGCTCGCCCCGCCTTCTTCTTAGCATCCTGAACATGACAAGGGCCTTACTAGTGTGAAGATGTCTACTTTCTCTCAGAAAAAGGACAATGACGTTCATAAACTATGTTCAAAATATGACCTCAAATTTCTCCAGTTTCAAACAAAGAAGGGAAGCACCGCCCACCTTCGCTTTGGCTGCCCTCAAAATGTTGAAAAGAAAGGCAGTTGCTCTAACACGTTTCAGCTCACACATGTTCTAACCTGTGGGAAGGGCGTCGTTTTCTCTCTAATGTCACCAAGGAGAATAATTGTGCTTTACTGCCCTGCTTTCTTTCAGTATAAATGGGTAACTGAGCTATGTCGCTCCACCCTGGATAACTGAAATGAAGAGCAGAGGGAGTGGACCTCCTGGGACTCAAAGAAGGCCTGAGATGTTTAACTAAAAGTTAGATGCTCATCCATTTCCTTCCTTCCAGGAAAGACGAAGGCGGAGCCACCGTGAAGTTTATTTCCCTAGGTGCTCGCTGAAATGCGTTAGAGCTCAGGGCTAAGGGAAATGCCTCCCAGATCTGTTTCTCACAGCTTCAACTTGAGTTCTCTTCCTCTGCTAATGTTCATGGCCAGCACCTGGCCTTGGTGCCTCCGTGACCCAAAGTTAGAGATTGATGGTCTGAACTTCACCGAGCCAACGCTGACAGTTTGCCGAGGAAGTCAGTGGGCGTGTTTATTAAAGAAAAATGAATGCCTTATTTTAAGCCGATGTCTCTGAAGCCTCCGGAGGATTTCTGTAAGACGCAGACAATAGGAGAAAGCCCAAGAAGCAAGCCAAAAGCCAGGAGATAGGATCGACTCAGAATAGCTAAAAGGAGACTGAGAATAGTGCAGGACGTTGATTGATAAGGTGATTTAAAAATTAAAAGAGAGGAGTCTATCTGTGAGCTGAACGCCAGCGCCGGAGATTGGTGGGTGGTACAAGGGTTCTTTTCTTATTTCAGATAAAGATGCGTTTTCCTTTAGAGAGAATCTTTATGAGACAATTGCTCGACTAGAAGCGTGTGCGTGCGCGTGTGTGTGAGTGAGTGTGTGTCTCTGTGTGGGGGGGGGGAAGGGAGAAGAAAAGAAGAAGAAGGGAGAGGAGAGACAGAGTCACAGAGAGGGAGAAGGGGAGGGAGAGGAAAGAGAGAGAGAGAGCAATAGCATTTCCAAGCAGGGCTCTACAGTTCAGTAAAGCAGCTGTACTTTCCATAGCTGGTGACTAGATAAGGCTCCGTGCAAACATTTCTCCTGGATGAAGCTTCATTTCCAATTGTGTCCATGCCCCGTGTGGTAGCCAGCAAGATTAAGAAAACGGTGATTTCTGAACCTCCAAATCCATCTGTCACGTCATTGGCATTGAAGAGCCTTGCTGAAAAATGAGCCTCTTCCTTCCCCCAACTTGTGTGAGACAATAGTAAAAGCTGGGGAGGGGGGGGCAGGAACAAAGGGGACAGGGAATTCAATAAAAGAGAGATCCTGAGCAAATGAAACAGCGGTTCTCTTTCTGCCTTGCTCTTTTCCTCTCCAGTCTGCCAGAGTCTTAACTGCTTGTCTGCTGTGCCAGGAGACAGCGCTCTTAGGATTTGCCTGTCAAAGCTGAAGTTTCTCAAGCATGGGTTTGTCTAATGTGATAATCTGGGCCTCAGGAAACTAAACCCAACAAAAAGACGACAGGGAAACATGAAAAGGCTCTGTTAGTTCCTACATGTTTGCAATTTTTCTAATGCATCTGCTTTAAATATTCTCGGTGTTTACATTTTATTTTTTGTTTATTCTTTTGGTTTTTCAAGGCAGGGTTTCTCTGTGTATCTCTGGCTGTCCTGGAACTCGCTTTGTAGACCAGGCTGGCCTCTAACTCACAGAGATCCGCCTGCCTCTGCCTCCCTGAGTGCTGGGATTAAAGGCATGCATCACAACTGCCCGGCTGTTTACCTATGCGTTTACATGTGGATCTAGGGAGTAAATGCATAGCAATCACTGGAGTTTAAAAAGATATTTACAGCCCATAAAGCTAAAACACTGTATCCTTATGGTATTTGTTTCTAAATACTTTATGTGTGCTTTGCAATTACAGAGGGTATATTTTCTGTTAGAGGGTTTAGGGGTTGGAAGACAAATTCTGTCCATGAAATAGATACTTCTTTGGACCTAGAAAAGACAGTCAAACAGAAAGACACACACACACACATACACATTGAAACATCATCACCACCAACAACAAAATGCCAGGACACTAGAAAACAAATGCTGAGTTAGAAGACAAAAAGCAAAGGGTGAAAGACAGAAGATTTTGGGAGTCTTTTTTTATGGGAGTTTCTGTTGTTGTTGTTGTTAGCTTGTAATTGCAGTTCAGACCCAGGAAAAAGATGAAATGTACAATATATGGATTTTTTGCTGTTTTCTGTAATTACCTTTCTAAATTTTTTTCCCAATTTTTTTTCTTGCTTCATTTGTACGAAAGAAAAGATGTATTTGGATGGATCAACTCGTTATAAGAGTCTCCAGTTGCTATTAGATTTGAAGAAAATTAATTAGCCTGGACAATTACAGAGTAGCCAGTGTTTCAGGTCAAGGACTTCTGGTGGGAAGAGCAGTTGACGGAGCTTGCCAAGAACAGGCTAGCTTGGCAATAGTTGAGATTTTCAGTCTTTGCGTGTTCTTTTTCACCTAAGCATTTTCTCCAGATTGAAAAAACAAGGTTATGACCTTACTTCAGAAAGGTAACTACTAGCCACGGTGGATATGAAAGCCACACAGGGGCATGAAGCTCCCCCAAGTCGAGATGAAAGTGGGAGTAATTCTCTTCCTCACCAGCCCCTTGTACATCACAGCAGAGATGTGTACTGTAACCTTTAAGAGGTCATCCCTACCCCTCCATGATTAAAGTCCTCTTCCCGTACAAGTAGATGGGCCCTTCTCTAACCTGATAAAAAACTATCTTTCTCAAATCTAACCTTGTGTTTGATTTAAAACACAAAGCAAAACAAATGTATCTACTCTCGCTGCTTCTTTGTCGTCATTGTTCTGGAAGTCTTAGTGGGGGCAATTAGTCAAATGTATCCAGTAAGGTCTTGTATGTATTCAATATTGTCTTGTATGTATCCAGTACAGTCTTGTATGTATCCAGTACTGCCTTGTATGTATGCAGTACGGTCTTGTATGTATCCAATATTGTCTTGTATGTATCCAGTACAGTCTTGTATGTATCCAGTACTGCCTTGTATGTATGCAGTACGGTCTTGTATGTATCCAATATTGTCTTGTATGTATCCAGTACAGTCTTGTATGTATCCAGTACTGCCTTGTATGTATGCAGTACGGTCTTGTATGTATCCAATATTGTCTTGTATGTATCCAATACAGTCTTGTATGTATCCAGTACTGCCTTGTATGTATGCAGTACGGTCTTGTATGTATCCAATATTGTTTTGTATGTATCCAGTACTGCCTTGTATGTTTGCAGTACTGCCTTGTATGTATGCAGTACGGTCTTGTATGTATGCAGTACGGTCTTGTAGGTATGCAGTACGGTCTTGTATGTATCCAATACAGTCTTGTATGTATGCAGTACGGTCTTGTATGTATGCAGTACGGTCTTGTATGTATCCAGTACAGTCTTGTATGTATCCAGTACTCCCTTATATGTATGCAGTACGGTCTTGTATGTATCCAGTACAGTCTTGTAGGTATCCAGCCCTCAGGTATACACACAGAATTGTGGTGCCAAGAAAGAGTTCAGCAAGGTGCAGGATCAATGTGGAGAAAAATGTTAGTTTTTCCACAGTAATAAGGAGCAACCCCAAACTGATTTCAGAAGACGCTCCCATTTATAATAAAGTATAAAACAGGTTGGATTACAGCTAACAAGGCTAGAACAGGTCCGGCTCCTGAAATTGCAGTAAGATGCAGCTACACAGAGGTGCAGCCATGCTAGTACATCTGAAGACACCATGTTCAGAGAATGGCGTTCCCCAAAGTAATCATTAGATTTAACATTGTCCCTATTAAAAGTCCCAGCTGAGATTTGGTTATTAAACACTGGTTCTGGGGATATTTATCAATATATCATGTAGTGCCTATACTATAACCCACTTGCAGATATGGAGGTTTTAACTTACTTAATGAGTAAATGTGTCAATCATGAAAGACAATGTACTAATCAAAAGTTACTTGATATCTACAGCAAATCATCTTATTCTAATTCTTCATTTCACTTTGTGTTTCATAAAAAATGGTCAATATCAGCAATGTTATGTTTTTTAACTCAATGCATAATCCCTTTGCAATGCTCTCCCAGAGTGGGTGGACTACCCATTGATATTTGCCTTGACCGTCCCGCCCTGCTTTGGTATGTAGAGGCTTAGAATGCGTCTGAGGGCAGAGGCCTTGCATGTGCTTGTGTGGTTTGGTTTATGTACTAAGTATTCAATGTGAGAACATGTCTTGGGTATTCAGCAGTCCGAGGAAGATAAAACATACATGAAGTAGAGGTGGAGTTGACACACTGACCAATGCTGACCCAAGAGAGAGGCAGCCTTCACCAGAACACCAGTGCCTAGAACTAGATCTCCCTGACAGATTGGTGAATATAATGATAATAATTATTTTCGTACACGGTTGAAGTTGTAAAATGGCTTGTTAGATGGCATCGCTGTGGTCATAGCTGATTACTGTGTCATCTACACCAAGAAGGAGGCAAACAGAATCTGCCCCACACTGCTCAAAGGAAATAGGCGTGGTGAGAGAGACTATTAGACAAATTTCCTAGACCCTGGAAGGAGGAGGTCCAGATAGGGGGAGTGACCCTGCAACGGTGGATAACCGCCACAGCAGACAGTACCTTGAAGACAGGCCTTGGGTGCTTGATTAAATATCGCACTACAGAGGAACACTGACAAATACCAGTTTTTAGAATTTTCCAACTCTGATCAAGGTCTGCATGGCAGCCAGTATTTTAATCTGAACTCTCATAAAATAGAGGGACTATCAAGGGGGACAAGTTTGATTACAAGCGAGGATGTCTGTTAGTTATGGCTGGAACGTGCTGAGATGCAAACCCTTGGATTCTATATTGCTTTCATTTACTTTGAAGTTTACGCTAAGTATTTCTCACTTAGCAAAATACTCAAGTTGAGGAAAGACTTTCAGAAGTGAAAGCACAATTAATTGAAGTTGCAAGAAAACATAGAGTCAAAGGCTTGTACATTTATTTATGCTGACAATTTCAAAGAAAATTGCCATTCCATCTTGCCAGCTGACACCTCCTTGTCTCCCTTTGTACCCTGGGTTAAACTATGGCAACAATATTCTGCACTTTCCCTAATCACAACTGTAGCTGTGGCTTCTAAACACCCACCATTATCTAGGGCTCCTCGAGGCACTTTGGAAAAGCAGATTTGTTTGCTCTGTTATTTCATTTCCATTTATTTATTTATTTATTTATTTATTTATTTATTTATTTATTTATGTTTTTCGAGACAGGGTTTCTCTGTAGCTTTGTAGCCTGTCCTGGAACTCACTCTGTAGACCAGGCTGGCCTTAAACTCACAGAGATCCACCTGCCTCTGCCTCCCAAGTGCTGGGGTGAAAGGCTTGCGCCACCATAGCCCGGTTTATTACAGAAACGTAGCATTATGCCCAGCTATTGAATCCCATCACTCGTCAGAAGAATGCAGGCAGGGTGGTTCTCTTCCACCAAGCCCTCCCTAGCCCACAGCATCTTCCACGGGCCCTCGCACCCCCTCACCAACCACACCCGGTCACTGGAATAGCTTCCATCTGGGTGCAGAATCTTTGTGCTTTCTAGACTCCTGTTTGCCCAGCCGCTGCTACAGTTATGCCTTCAGGTGACGTCATCCCTGGTGTCCCAGCATGCACCTCGTTGTGTTTCCTTGTAGGGAAGAAGCGCTCGCTGCGCAGCACGCTCTCCAGGGAGATAATCGCCGCCCCTAAAACCAGACTAATCTTTGCCTGCCCTGTTCATTCTCTGCATCCACCTACTGCTGGCCTTGTCCCTGGTGCTTGGGTGGGGGGCTTTGTTAGTAATGAGTGTGTACTTGGTTCCAGCATCCCCAAAGCCCGAGTATGGCACACACTAAGAGGAGGCAAATCTACATTCAAGATGAGACCTTTAGCTGTCCTCCCTAACTCTCACCTGCAGGTGATAATTTCCTCCCCAGATCTTCTACCGCAGGCAGCAGGGTAGAGCTCGCCTGCCCCTCCATCTAAGCCTCTAGCGCGGGTTTGCTCAGCTTTGGAAGCCTTGCGGAAGTTCGCGGTACGGCATTTGGATTTTCATCCATCCTTTTCCTTACGGCCTGACAGGGATCTTGCTAGTTTGCTTTCAAGTGACCCAGACAGGCTTTTTGTGTGCCTCTCTTCTTTCACTCCTCGGCTTGATTGCTCCAGCACTTAAAAACCCCATTGACATGCCGGTCTAGCCCATTCAGACCCCAAAGACTCTCCTGCTGTGGTAACACGGGCTGTGTATGGGCCCAGGCATGGCTCTAGGCCACACCTTGGGCCGATGACCCCAGAGACAGCCCTTTGAACATCAGCATGGCCTCGGATGGCCTTCATGGTAACACACACTGCAACAGTGATCCCTGTTGTCATAGGGGCAGGGACCCAGACGTGACCATCTGTAGTAGCACGGTCTGGAACATCACGTGGCCCTGGGAGGCAGCTTAGACCTGTCCCTCACCACTTCCGCATCTTCAGTTCTGATTTTCTACAGTGCAGGGACCGCTCTGCCTCCCCTCCTCCATTTCTGCACCACATGCCTGTTCATGGACCGGGACCCCTCTAGCACCTGCCTGGGGTGCAAGGCCCTAGGTGAGCCTGTGGCTGTCCTCCATCCACCCAGTGCCCAGCATTTGCTGATTTTTTTTTTTTGAAAATTTTCTTCTTGGTATTTTTCCAAGGAAATTCTGAATCGGATAGATTGGGATAATTCAAGAGTCCCCAGTCATCACCACACTAGGGCATCATATTTTCATTTCATTTTCTGTGCATTTTATGCACAGATGCGGCATTTCAGGGCCAGGAAAATGGCTCAGGAGGTAGAGGTGCCTATGGCCAATCCTAGTGACCTGAGTCCAAGCCCCAAGCCTCTCATGGTGGAAAGAAAGTTGCCCTCTGACCTCTAAACGTATGCTAGTGCTAGGGCACAAGCTTGTGCGTGCACACACACACACGCACACACATGTACACACACACGCACACACACATGCACAAATATACAAATAAATGTCAATTTTCTTTAAAGATTAAAAAGGTATTTTCAAATAGAGTCAAATGAAAGGTTTGTCAGGAGGAGGTGAAGCAGGAAACACTCCTGTTTATTGTATTGCTTTTCAGGGTAGCTACTGCGGACACGTGATACTCTCTTGGAAAATTAGAAACCTAGATTACCTCAGGTAATTGCAACTGGCAGAAACCAAGCAGGCCAAGCACACGGAGGCTTCCAGAGGCAGCAAGGATTAAATCACTGACCATAAGCAAGAGGAAAACATCCAGCAGACTGGATTACCACTCCACCCAGAGCTAATAAGACTGAGGGCACACGGAGACAGGAGGGCTAGCCTACAGGTGAGACCAGACAGACCCTCCGCGGGCACTGTGACAACCCAGATCTCTAAGATCGAGCCCACGGCGGTTCAGAAAGCCCGGCGGTCGATGGAAGCAAGGGCTGCCGCCCGTGCCTGGTGGAGAATCACACATGAAAGCCCTCAGTGTCTCTGTTGGAGGTTTTCATCTCACCCATCAGAACTTTCTATTTATGCTTCCTCCTTTCCATCAGCAAAGAGAGGAGAGTCATTACGGACAGCGGATAAAAAGCAAAATGTGGAGCGGAATTTACATAGTTATTCAGCGACTGTCACGAGCCATGATGCCCATGGCGTACAGCTGAGAGGGTCTCTGATCTGAATAAAAAATGCTTCCCCTTGGTTTCGTGTCATATATATAATATCACGACGAGCTCATCTACATAGCCCGCGATAATGCACGCTTTCCCAACGACGGTAGCCACCACCTAATCAGCCCGCCCCAAGCTAATCAGCTCCAATACGCTCACAAGTGGCAGAATGCATGCAATTATCCCTAATTCAGCTTCCAAGCACAGAGGTGAAAGATCAGATTTCACCAAAGGGGCTTATCAGGAATTCATGAATTGATAATCGTGATTAATGGGAGATCACATGCAAACCTTGGTACAATTTACCTGGTCCTGTCGCCTGTGTTCCAGAGAGATGTGAACTCCCAGCTGGAGCAAACAAAGGATGTCCAGATTATCCGATGAGTTTTAGCCTCCAAGATAAGAAGTGTGTATTCATTACTTCAAAAATAACTTTAAATGATACAAATCAGTGTGGCCGAGTGACGGTTAGAGCTATGGAACAGCCCGGCCTAGATTCCAGGAAAGAGAGAGAGATAATTACTCGGTCATGGCATCAGCAGTCATCACTATTAAGTGTCTGAGGGGGGACATTCGTGGAATGAGGCAATTCCAGCAGCTTGCATCTGAAGAGCTGTGGGCTACTTTTGAATAATAGTCCTTGACAAACAGCGGCATCAAAATGTATGTCCTCCAAAAAATAAGAGACCTGCATGCAGACCTGAAGGGTCTCATTTGTTGAAATAATATTTATTAGCAAATATTATATAGCAGAACCTATGGCAAGAAGTGAGGGTGAAAACAATGTGTGAAAAAAAGGCCCATCCTCGAGGAACCCGCAGTCCAGCGGAGAAGACAGCACGGGGCAGGGCTACTGAAATCATTTCTATGCCACAGTGGGACACCACGAAAATGGCTTGCTTCCATCTTAGTGGGTTTTGTTGTTTTGGTTTAGTTTTTGCTCTTTTGGCTGCAATGAGTTATCCCGAAAAGAATAAAACATGCCCTAGCACAACTCTGGTATAGTTCTCTTGCAAGGTTTGGACATCCTGGACATCCAGAGATAGAAACAACTCGTATGTTCCCAGATGGAACAAGGCAGCTAGAGATTACCAGTGGAGGAAATGGCGCTGGTGCCGGGACTAAGGGGAGATCCCCTCAAAGTCAAGAGAACAGCTTCAACAAAAGTGACCACCAAAGTCACGGGGCAAGACCCGGGAGGAGCCGATCACCCGTACCATGGGGTGGCTGTGGGGAGCTGGAAATTGAAGCAGTGAGGCTAGAGAGAGGCTCCATTGTCAACTGTTGGAGGGAAAACCCCGTGAGCACATCTCCCAGGCGACCCCTCACACCTCAGGCAAGGCAGCAACACAGTCAAGGGGTTTGGGCTGAATTCAAGGCAGTGCCTGCCTGTCCAAGAATCACGCTAGCAAAGAAATCCTGTGCTGTAGGAAATCTTACCTCCAGTAGCCTTTAAATAACCCGCCCACTTGGCTGATGTAAAGCGGGGCTGCTCTCTTTTCCGGCTGCGGGATTCGGTTGCTGTTCCCTGTTCCATCAGAGGACTGTCGTCTGTGAGTCTACCCCTAAATAAATAACCCAATATTGTACTCAATTCTGAGCTAGTGTGGGATATCTTTTTTTTGTTTGTTTGTTTGTTTGTTTGTTTTTCAAGACAGGGTTTCTCTGTAGCTTTGGTGTCTGTCCCGGAACTAGCTCTTGTAGACCAGGCTGGTCTCGAACTCCCAGAGATCCGCCTGCCTCTGCCTCCTGAGTGCTGGGATTAAAGGCGTGCGCCACCACTGCCCGGCTGTGGGATGTCTTTTAAGCGTCCTTCTTCAATCCTGTGCATTGCTGTGCCTGTTTGGGAACTTCCCACACACATCTGAGATTGCTGGGGAGCAAACATTGCCAGGTGCCAGAGATGAGTTGCCCACCAGTACTGTAGCCAGCGAAAAGAAACCTGGAGATGGTGGACCTGGTTTGAGGAGTTCGTTGGAATCCACCTACTTCATAAAGAGCAACTTCTGGTCAGATCTACGCAGTCAAAGCCAGATGTAAATCTGGAAGAGTAAAGTAAGATTTTTTTTTTTTAATGTTGGCAACTGATTCAGAATGTGAAATAGGAGGCCCAAATAGCATCCATGTTCTGTAGTTATTTGTAAACAAGTATGCATGGAGTATACGCTAAGACAATAAAATTTAAAATGAGGTAAGCTGTAGGAGGTGGGTAAAGAATGTCGATGTCTCCATTAATAATTACAAACGGAAACTCACATTCTTCCTGGTAGTTACAACACCTCCTATATGCCAGGCAATATTCTGAGCGCCTGCCATCAACAGCTTACAATAAGCTTACGGTGCTGGCACTGGGATTTTTCTCTATGTCTCAAGCGACAAAACCAAAGCAGAGAACGGTTAACTAACCTACGTAGTTAGAGGCTGGTCACATAGTTAATGAGTGAAGATTCAGAATCTGAGCCCAGGAAGGGTGTAGAGCTCGGGCTTGTAACCAGGTGACAGATTACCATCCTTTGCCATTAGGTGTCTCTTTCTTTGACATCCGCAGACTGACATTTCTGTTCACTCGGGGGAAGCAGAAAATAACCCGGCCTTGCCATACTGTGCTACTTACAGGTGCAGCTTCACACCTGGAGAGAAGGCAGAGTTGGGAAGTTTCGGACATGATTTTACGTCATTCTAAAACAGGCGTAAGACTTGGAGCCCAATCCCAGAAGGACAAGGAATTATGTTCCCTTGAAAACTAGCGTATATGCCACTAAGAGCTGCTGGCCACGTTACTGCCATCAGCACTATGACCAACAAATGGTGTCACTGGTCACTTCTGGTCTGCCGCCACCATACAGAGGCGGCAAGACCGTGAGGAAAGATCATTGTCCCCACCCATCTTCCGCCTGTGCCTCTGACACCCCAATCCCTGCTGTAGATTGACTCTGTGCACCCAGTTAAAGTGCATGCTCTTAGTTGCCCAGACAATCATAAGTTTTTCCTGAGTTCAGTCACTGGTGAATAGAGTCAGAGAGAATGAAGTTATAAAAGGGGAAAAAAGATAAAATGGACCAAAGCACTTTGTCTCTTTAGAATGTAGTCTTCCGCGGGTGGTGACCGCAGCGTTTAGTTATTGCGTTGGTTATTTGGTCATTTAATTCTGATGTTTTCATAACTATGAGGTTAAACTGTCCGGTGGAACTCTAGGGCTTATTCTGGACTATGACTCCCACCTAAGGTAGAAGTTTCAGAATGGATACGAGAAGGCTGTCTTGAGCGATTTTAAGATCATGGATTCTTGAAAGGCTTTAAAAAAAAAATCACAGATGCTTCACATAATCTAGCCCTTTGTCTAGTGTGCTTTCTTTGATAGCTTTTAAAAGACTCTAGCTGTGGGCTGGAGAGATGGCTCAGAGGTTAAGAGCACTGACTGCTCTTCCGGAGGTCCTGAGTTCAATTCCCAGCCATCTGTAATGAGATTTGGTGCCCTCTTCTGGCCTGCAGGCATACATGGAGGCTGAACACTGTGTACATAATAAATAAATAAATCTTAAAAAAAAAAGACTCCTTAGGGACTAAAACAAGCCCCCCAGCCCCTTGCTTTGTTTGATCTAACAATGCAAAACCCATTACACAGCAGGGCGGCAGCGTCTGCACAATGGGCTGGGTAAGTTGGACATTTCCTTATCGTTCCTTAAACACTTCCCCCCTCCAGGTACCCAGACTTCCTCCCTTGGTCACAAAACACGGTCTGTGCAGAACATCTTACTCCTAAAAGTCCTTTTGAAGGCAAAGCAGAGAGCATCTCTGGTCAAAGGAAGATAATGAAGAAGGCCATCTAGGAAGATTCCTACCAGGCCCTGCCTGGGGCTCATCTCATGGTCCCCAAATCCTCAAAGAGTCCGTCCTTCCCCTTCCAGGATCCTTTTCTTCAGGGACTTGTAATTATGAGGGATTAACCCTGAGCAGAGGAGGAGCAAGAATCCCCATGCCCTGTAACTGCAGGCCAGAGAGTACGAGTAGCGTTTTCTAAAGACTGTATGCTGGGTGTCTGGGAAGTTGTCTTTTCTTGTACAAAAGATAGAGGTGTTTGGTTGCCGAAATACAAAGCTTAGGGAGCAAGGTGAGACATTGAGGCCACCCACACTGTACTGATGGCAAAAATCTGTATTTAATAAGCCCTGTATGAGCGATTGACTGTGAAGCCAAAATATAACCAGGTTCCTGCTATTTACCTCTCATTTTCTGTACGGGCAATGAAATTGGCTCAGTGGCCACAGGTTAGCCAGCCTGCACATCCTCCGAGACCCGGATGCTTGACTGTCTTGATCAACATTAAGTTTTTTGTTTGTTGTTGGTTTTGCTGGCATACAGCAATTAGACCCTAAATAATGCCGACTGTTTTAAACACCCAATTAGCTAGCCTAAACCATCCTATAAATGGTCTGTGAAAGTATTCCCCACATATTACTAAAATTTAACAACAACCAGATATCCTATTAAATGTATTTTCCCTTGATTTCGTCCATATTTTAAATGATACACCCAATTTACCTTGCGGGTCTTAAATTCCAATAGCAAAGGAACAAAAAAGATCTTTTTTTCTCAGGTGAGGCCCCCCGAAGGACACTTCCCTTTCAGAATTATCAAACAGGTCTCTGCACTGCTGAGTTCAAACACTGAGCACTCAATTTAGTCAGAAAAGAAAAACTACCTTCTAAATAATTAAACATGCAAAACCCAAACCCTGGCACCCATTGCCCAGTAAAGCTCCGGGATGCCAGCAAATGTGTATTGAATGAGAAAGGCTTTTGAACAAAATCCAATAGATTCCCCTCCTCCTGAAGAAGCCAGTCCCCGTGGAGGACAATCACCAAGTGGCCATTGCTTAGCTCCTGTTATCCAGGGCGATCCCATAGCTTTGGGCTCTGCCTGCAGAAGTTGTGGGAGAGGGTGAACAAGGGGAAGGGGACAGGAGGGAAGATGGGGAGGGGGGACATGACAAACATTAGCAGACATCATTCACTCTGTCTCAGTAAAGTCTCAGAGCACCACAACCCACAGACTTCTCCTTTCTTTCTTTCTTTCTTTCTTTCTTTCTTCCTTCCTTCCTTCCTTCCTTCTTTCCTTCCTTCCTCAATCCCTCCCTTCTTTTTTCTCTATTTCTATCAAATGCTCAAGGGTTAAGACTCTCCAGGAAGCAGAAGACTTATCAAACAAGAAAAAGAAAAACCGATAACTTGAGTAGGAGTTTAACAAAGATGCTATTAATGATAGCAGAAGGAGCACAAACAGTGGTCCAGGTCACAGGTGAGAGCGCCTGGGAAAGGGGACAGGTGAGAGGGATTGGTGGGGTGAGCTGTGTAGGCATGCCTTCTGACAGGAGCTAGGAACAAGTCTTTAGCTCTAGGGGACTCCTGGGGAGGGTGCTGATGGAATAAATCCCTCCGTTAGCCTTCTTCCAGAGCATCCAGTCCAGCGGGATGTCAGCGAGCCCCGGAAACTGACAACAGTTTCGGAGCACGCCTGGATCCTGGGGCACAGAGGAGAGAGGGGGTGGGTTAAGAGAAGACATGGGGCATGCCACTGCATCCTCCGTCTCTGCCTTTGATTTCGGGCTTAATGACATAATTAACACGTCCTTGAGACCATTATTTTTCTCTCCCTCAATCGGATTTCAATTTCTTTCTTTTAAATTCCTCTGTCTGCTAATGATGGGGCCTATTTTAATTCCAGAGACCTTGATTGTCTGGTTCCTAAACTCCAAGACGATTTCGAGAGTTGCAACCCAATGTAAGCCTTTGGAAAACTGGTCTGCTGTCTCTGTCACACAGATAACGAGCTGGGAATTTAAATATCCACAGTTTATTTTAACACACGCCAGCGCACATTTTTTTTGGAGCTCATACTAAAAGAGTAAAGATTAAAATCTGCCAGTCAAACGCTGAACTGAACTGCTGTTTCGGTTAAAATGAAGCACATTCTCAATAATTCTGTGCTCAGATTCTCCCACAGTGGTGCACACTCCTTATGCAGTGGGATGTCAGTCTGGAAGGACTCACAGAAGTCAGACTAGGAAACCATAAAAAATGTGTGACTGTCAATGTTCCTACAACGGTTGTCTCTTTTTCTTGCTCCAACATCATAACACGGGCAAAAAAAAATAAAATAAAATCCACTCGTGATTCCCCCTGCCACGCGAGATTTCCCCTTGCAGTATTGCTACAATAAAATTCTTCCTTGCTTGAGTTCCTATAGAACCCCCGT
Organism: Microtus oregoni; assembly: GCF_018167655.1. Classification (NCBI taxonomy): domain Eukaryota; kingdom Metazoa; phylum Chordata; class Mammalia; order Rodentia; family Cricetidae; genus Microtus; species Microtus oregoni. Next base: position 275,293 of record NW_024544794.1, read on the forward strand.
CCACTGGTTTCCAGGCAAAGAGTCATAGGGCCTGTTTTTTAAAATACAAAATTACTTCACATCTCACAGGGATTATTTTTCAAGCAAGCATCAGTGTTTATATGTGCGGATTTTCGATCCAAACCCCACATCCCTCCGACTGCCTATCTCGGATGCCTTCTCTCCTAAATGGAAAAGTAATCAGGGGAGATCAAGTTAGCTGGCCAAGCGCATCTCTCCAAAGCAGCCGCCAGGACGGAAGGCAGATACCAGTCAGCGAGGCAAGACAGGGGATGCGGATCCAGAGAGATGCTTAAGAATAGAGTCTTGACACTATCTCTTCACTTGCTCCACATATCTCTGAGCAAGCCAGAGTTTCTTAAAAAGTCATTTAAGAACTATCTAGGCCACAATAATAGCGGGATAGATGAACGGCTGGCTCCTTATGACAGACATGCAAAGTATGACCGGGGCAGGCTCTGGTCAGACTGTATTAGAATTAAAGCTGTTTTGCACACCCCTGTGGTAGGTCATCAACAACTTTCTGGTGGTGATTCTAGATGCCTGCTATGATTGCAGCTTGCTTAAATACTCCTATTCTCTATGCCAAGGGCTGACCGAGTCAGAAACAATAGACTCCAGCCAGTTTCCAAGCCTTGCTCTTCTTTTGGTACCATGTCTACTGATGTGTACTCTTTATTAGATAATACTATAATAAGCATTTTTTTAAAAGACCTACTAAGGAAAGCATGATCTGGTAAAATCTCACAATCCCAATATTCAGGAGACTGATGCGGAATGACCTTGTGTTCAAGGTCGATCTAGGAGACACCTTGAGATCCTGTTTCTCTAATAAAAACAAGCAGAAGTTGGGTGGTGGTGGTGCACACCCTTAATCCCAGCATTTGGGAGGCTGAGGCTGGAGGATCCGAGTGAGTTTGAAGCCAGCCTCGTCTACAAAGCAAATTCCAGGACAGCCAGGCCCATTACACAGAGAAACCTTATGTTGTAAAACAAAAACAAACAAACAAACAAACAAATGCATTAAGTTGGTACCACAGCCAGGAAAGTATTTCCATGCAAATATAAAGACTTGAGTCTGGTTCCCAGAATCCAAGTAAGGGGGGGTGTGATGGTGTACCCCCATAATCTCAGCACTGAAGGGGCTGAGTCAGGCGGATCTCTGAGGCTACCTGACCAACCACCCCATCCTGCTCAGAGAATTCCAGGCCAATAAGAGACCTGAAAATAGTGGATGGGGTGGTGTTTGGAATGAGAATGGCCCCCATAGATTCCTATGCTTATTTAAGTGCTTGGTCCCTATTTGCTGGCCTGTTTGGCGAAGGATTAGGAGGTGTGGCCTTGTTGGAGGAGGTGTGACACTGAGGGTGGATTTTGAGGTTTCAAAAGCTCACCAAGCCTCCCGACCCCCAACCCCCACCGCCATGCCTGTGGACCAGATGTAAGCTCTCAGCTACTTCTTCAGCTCCATGCTGGCCTGCCTGCTGCTGCCTTCCCTGCCATGGGATGGTCACAAGCTCACCCCTGAAACCATAAGCAAGGCTCCAATGAATGTTTTCTGGTATAACTTGGTTTGGTCGTGATGGTATCAATAGAAGAGCCAGGTGGTACTAAGGCTGTTGTCTGACCTCCACATGCAGGGAGAGGAAGGCATCTCTGCACACGCTTGCACTTGCATGCACACACGTGCTTATAAAACAGGATCTGAAAACAGGGGAGAAGGGAAACGGAGATGCAAGAAGGGAGAAAGGAGGGAGGGGATGGAGAGAAACAGGGAGGGAAGGGGAAGGGGCGCAAGCAAACCTTCGTCAAGCTGTGTGATAAAAATCCTTTCTTCTAGACAAGAAGCTGTCCTTGGAGACCCCACACACAGGGAACTGATAGAATAAATGAACTCTATCTCCCCCACCTTTACTTGGCTTAAATTCTACTTTATCTAATTATCAGGTGTGCGCTCTTGGCCAATTTTATTAGCCTCTCTTAACCTTGAATTCTTTTCTCCTCCTTTCTTTTCAAATCTTGGGTGACGATAAAAATCCTATTCCAGGGGGCTGCTATAATGACTAAATAAAAATGTAAATCCCGTGGGGCGTCGCCTACACTGCTGATTAAATAAACATTTCCTTCTCCACATCCCTCTCCCCCTCTCTTCTCCACATCACCGAGCAGGCTGCGCTCAGGTAAAAGCCACTGCTCTTCCAAACAGGCTGGGGAGCAGGGACAGTGCCCTTCAGAGAAATCTCAAAGGTGACATCCATGTCCCCTCTTCCCCACAGGACACCCCTTCCATGGTCCCATCTCAGCTACAAGGGTGCATAACGTTTTAAAAATACGTCTCCTTATTCTGGTCTTACAGAAATCAGACTGCTAAAAACTTATTTTTCATTCTGAACAGAAGCTTGTCTTTGAGATCTTTCGGTCCATTGATTCTGTCCAATATGGACACCTTCTGTGCTGTGGAAATGTCCCTAGAGTTAGATGAGAGGTTCCAGAAACTGGTCAGCATTGGGCCTTTAATAAACCACCTGACCTGCTAGGAAATACGAGGAGCATATGGCCAGCCTCCTTCAGGGCTCCTACAGATGCTCCCCGGCCACTCCATACACCTCACTTCCAGCCATTTTGCAACCCTCCCACTCCCCCCATAAGAAAGTACCCTCTTTTGATACTTTACACTTGCGAGTTTTAAAAGACAATGAAACATTTGTAACAAGAACTGCCAGAGACAATGGCAGAGAGCCCTGTGCTGCCAGGCAAAGGTTTTCCAAATGCTGGGCAGCAGAGACAAGATTGGGAATACAAGACAGGACAAAGAGCAAGCACCTCAGGGGGTGTGAGGCAATAGTGTGGCTGTTTAAGAAATCTTGAGATTTGGATGAGGGGTTTAAATGAGATACGGAGCAGGAGTCAGAAAGAGGGCATAGATTTAAAGAAAAAAAAGATGTCATTCAAGGGAAGAATTCAACCCAGCGGCTGGAAACTGTGAAAGCCCAGAGTTAGAGATGCCAAATCTACGTGGCGTGCTGAAAGAAGCTGAGCTGATGGAGGCCTCAGGACACAGGGAATTCTGAGAGGAGGCCGAAGGCAAGCGGAAGCATGGAAGACGATTCTACGATCCACATGTTGGCACACCCAAAATAATGGCTTTGAGCAGAGGCGGGAAGTCAGAAGGGAGAGGGAGACTCCTGTGGTGTCCAGGTCAGTCACCCGGGCCACGGTGTTGGATTCTAGGCAGGTGACCGTTTGGCTGGCATGGGAGCACACATGGCAACGGGATTCACGCGCACTGACTCTGAGCATCCACCAACATGGCTGATTTCCATCTCTTCTCCAAGCCACAGTGTGTATCTCCTTCACACGGTTTCTGTGATACCACAGTAACTCGTGTAGACCTTATCCTTTCTCCCAGACCGTACGTTGTCTGCGAGTGAGCATCACACCTCCTGCCTTGGCTATCACCCAGCGTGTCTAGAACAGTGCCTGTGTTCGGTACACACCAATTAATATTTTTAATAAATGAATAGATTAAGTGTCACTATGGTGCAAAAGTCCCAACAGGCCACGTGCTTAATAAGCTCTCGGGCTAAAGACGCAAATCAGACAGGATGGCATTACAAGTTTGTTTGAAACACGCCCACGCATGCAGCAGAGAAATGACACACGCAAAGAGTATTTAAAGACGTAACTCCAAAACAAAGCCAGAAACTTTCGTGGATGAACCGAAAGAAGACGTTCAAAGCAGCCATCTTTGGGAGTGGCAGTGTCTGCCCGCAAAGCTTCAGGTACCAGCAGACAGAGGTGAGCAGAGGTCAACTCCCACAGGGCAATGGAACCAGAGTGGCTCGAAGCTGCCTGGAGAGACCACTGAGTGTCCTTTACCCACGGCTGCTGGGCAAAGCACCCTAAAACACAGTGGTATGTGGCAGCAGAGAGGGCACTGTGTTCGTGGATTCTACGTGAATGAAAGGGCAACTGCTTCACAGGGTCCGAGGTGTCGCTAGGACTCTCTGATGGAAGGTCTTGCCTAGCTGGTACCCGGGTAGAAGAATTGGAGCAAGAGAATACATTTCCAAAATGGCTTCTTCTGGAGCCTGGGATGAAAGAAATGGCTGGGGAGGTCACAGCCAGGACTGTAAATGTCGGAAGAAAACAAGAAAAGGCAGAGGTAAGTGGGAAATGGGATGTTACAGCAACCGCCCTTGTCTGCAGGGCGATGTCTCCCAAGAGATCCCCACCCTTGCACAGGTGTCTCCAAGTGTGAATAGCTAATCCCTGCACATAGTCTGGTTTTGATAAACTTTATGAATTGAGCAAGGCAAGACATGAATAATAGCTAATCAGGGGTTAGAGAGATGGCTCAGCCATTAAGAGCACTGACTATTCTTCCAGAGGACCCAGGTTCAATTCCCAGCATCCACACGGCAGCTAACAACTGTCTGTAAGTCCAAGATCTCACACCCTTACACATACATGCAGACTAAACACCAATGCAAATAAAATAAAATAAATTAAAAAAATAATATTAAATAATAAATTAAAAAATGAGCCAGGCAATGGTGGCTCACACCTTTAATCCCAGCATTCAGGAGGCAGAGGCAGGCGAGTTCGAGGCTGTGCTGTGTCTATGACACTGAACTTCCTAATATAGGTGACGTGACAGGAAATATGAAAACCACTAACATATGTGGAATATGATGGCTGGATCACATAATGCCTTTTCTATGAGTCTGGTGAGTTCGCTGGGGAACGTGTTACCGAGAGCCAAGGAAATAGGATTTGGCCCTAGTGTCGAGACGCCTGTCGGCTAGACATGTCATGGGATTCAGAATACTCTAATTGGTTTAGTTCATCCCCCGTCTATGCTTCCAAACTGGGGAACGTGTTACTGAGAGCCAAGGAAATAGGATTTGGCCCTAGTGTCGAGACGCCTGTCGGCTACACACGTCATGGGATTCAGAATACTCTAATTGGTTTAGTTCATCCCCCGTCTATGCTTCCAAACTGCTCCAGATGTATTTGCAAAGAAATAAGACAAAAAGAGATTCCCAGGAACACGCAAACCCCACTCCAGCTCTCCCGAACACGCAGTGGCTTTGGTTCTAAACCCCAGACCTACAAACTCTCCTTTGGCGTGGGTATCTGTCTGGCTGTTTCCTGAGTCAGCAAATCCAGCTACAGGCAAGGGATCCAGGTGCCTTTGTGGGGACTGAGCTTTGGGGGAGTTATTGGATCGCTCTCTCCCCCACCCCTTTTTAAATTAAACCTTGATCAGAGCCTCTCAGAACATCTTCATCCGCGGGGAAATGAAAAGGGCTGTCGTGGGAGGAAAACAAAACCCAAATTTTGTTAGCAAATATTAAGAAAGATTTTCAATCACAGCCAAGAAAAGCTGCCAGATGGCCTGGAAGTAAATAGTGGGGGAGTGGTTTGTGGGGTTATGAGGGCTCTCGAGAGTCTCACACTCGGGGACAAGGGAAGCAAACGCCAGGAGAGAGGGATTTTTTAGCCGTATGCGATTCGACACGTCTCTGTTAAAGCAGCACTGAGTTCGCGCTCCTTTTACTTTTGCCGCATTTCACTCTGAAAATGCTGGTTTGGAATCGAGGCGTGCATGCATCTGCAAGAGGCCAGAAATGATATCAATACGAGGTCAGTTTTCTAGCCCGTCTTTCCTGGGGACGCTTGGGTGGCTGTATTAATATGTATTAATGGTAAGCAGATGCCACGGCTTTGAAACAGCCGCTTAATTGAAGAAAACAGGGCCGCCGGATGCAAGGCCACGGAGGGGCAGCCAGGGTGGTTTACGAAGGCGCTCAGCTGAAATGAATATCTCGGCCAATTTGCAACACGGCATTCAACAGTCATGGGAGTAGTTCGGCTATGGGAAAATTTTAGCTATTGCCTATGATTTTGAAGTTGCATGTGGTGCTTATTAATAAAGAAAAGGCTCTCTCCCCCTCCTGATATCCCTTTATATGGTTACTGACTAAGTGGTTTTTCTTCAAAGCACATCCTGAATTTTTCCACCTCTCTGTATCTCCACAGCCCCCTCCCTACCACCCTCATCCAGATGACCCTCCCCTCCCCATGACAGTGAGGGAGTGGGTGCCTCTAAGCTGGTCTCCAACCTGTTCTCAGTACAGCACAAAAGTACTCTGTCTGAGCTATAAACTCGGTCACGTGACTTCCTTGGACAAAGTCCTCCCTTTGCTTTCTTTCTATTTTACTGAACAGCTGTGACCCCACCTCCCTCCAGACAACCCACAACCCTACACAACCGATGCCCTCCCCTCCCAAAACACCTGCCAAGGCATGGTTTTAATTTTCAACCCAAGTTACAGTGTGCTTACATAGGGAAATCAAACAAGTTTGCATGGGCCAGGAAGACGGCTTGGTGTTAAAGTGCCTGATGTACAAGTGTGAGGGACCGAATCAGGATCTCAGGAAGCCACAGACGTGGCATGGCGAATGTGGCAGCCTGTCTATAATCCCAGAAACTGAGAAAGAGAGAGAGAGAGGACCCCCAGTAAGTGGTCTAACCAGACTAGCTGAATTGACAAGCCATGGGTTCAGCCAAAGGCCCCGCCCATCACATCAAGTGTAAAGCGATTGAGCAAGACATTTTCAGCCTCCAGAAGCACACATGATCACCAGGGCATATGCGCATGCCCCACCCATGTGAATACACATACCGAAAACAGCAGGACACACACACACACACGTGTGCGTACCCCATGCGTGTGAATACACATACCCAAAAATTCTATAGAATGTATACTCCCCTGAGGAAATGTCACCTCCTTCTGTTTCTCTGGGGGAAACCTTGCATAACTATTTCTTGATATGCCCTAGGGTTTTGCACACATCTCTCAAAACTGCGATTTCAAACCGACTTTTGGTTCTGTCCTAGGCATGTTCTGCTGGTGCCGAGTTGTGGCAGAGGACGTTTGTTCTCTGACATCCGTCTCTGGTGCTTCCCCATGATGAGTTACCTGATCATCATGATTAGATCGATATCCTGCTACATCAACATTTGGCTACATCAACATTTTCCCTTCTGAGCCACAGAGTAGCGACGCTCACTCTTCTTCCCCTGGACAGCAAAGCTCACTCTTCCTGCCTCGGACAGCGAAGCTCACTCTTCCTGCCCTGGACAGCTTTTATTTGCTGCAGAGTTGATCATTACCATGCTTTCTCCATTGAATTGATCTTCTCACCACCTCAACAGCAAATTCTTCTTTAGGAGTGTGGACAGCATTCTCATCTTTCTTTCCTTTTCCCTCTTTCCTTTTTTTTCTTCTTCCTGAGACAGGGTTTCTCTTGTAACTTTGGCTATCCTGAAACTCTGTAGACCAGACTGGACTTGAACTCAGAGATCTGCCTACCTCTGCCTCCTGAGTGCTGAGATTAAAGGCGTGTGCCACCAGTGCCTGACTCCATCTTTCAAACAATGGGGCATGTGACAATTTATATATCTCCTTAAGGAAACATTCCTTGGCTGGACCTCATCATGTAGTGGTAGCTGTCATACTGACCCTGCCTTTGTCTTCCTTTTCGCGGAACTGTAGAAGGAAGCCAAGAAGGCACATACATCCCGTTACCCAAACGTCCCTTGCATCCCCGAGTCTCAAGGCCTTGACAAGTGCCGATTCCTTTAACTCATGGCTCTCTCTGACCTTTTCCTACTTCTCTTAGCCTTTAGATCCGAGCCATTTCAGAGCCACACACTGATTCCCACTCAGTGGTCAGACCCTTTCCATAACGCCTTCCACTCTAGCTGGGACGCTCCTCTTGCAAGTGTTAGTGAAGTGTACTAATACCTTGAAATATGCATCTCCCTCCATGGCTTACACTTGACCTTTTCCCTAATCAGACATAGCCATTTACCTGGGAACAAGCGGGACTCTTCAGAGGATATGACAAGAACAAGAAACAGCTACCACCCGATCTTCTGACTTCCCTGTAAAAGCTTGAGGGAATTTAAAACATGGGTCAGGGAGTGGAGAGGAGAAACAACGCTGTCTGGGGGAGCAGTTAAAGACAGAAGTGGAGCCTGCATCCAGACACAGCCGAGCTATCCTCACCCAGCCCTAGGGAGCCCTGGCAGACACCGACACTATCACCGGGTGCCACTTAAAGTATTCAACAGCCCCGATTCATTAGTATAGAAATAAGAATATGCTGGTGTATAAATAAAAATTCCAGAACATACTTTCTCTTATTGTTTAAATTATCTAGATTAAGTATAATATAAGACTGCTAATATAACATAGAAGTTGTAGCACAAATCATTTATTAGTTCATTCCGATCTAATGCATTGTCGAGTCGTGGGAGTTGACCGGGTATGGTCTCTCTCTGCCGCCAGAGGAGGAAGATCCTCCTCGCAGTCAGGCCTCATTCTCTGCCAACCTCTGGATTCAGAGGCAGCTGAGTTGGGCAGTTCCCGGGCAAACACTCACCTCCCATCCCAAAAGCAGTGATTCTCTTTGTTCTCCTGCCCTGAGGCTTCTCTAAGCAAAGGCCACAAGTGCCTTGAAGCAAACCTCTTGGGAGCAACCTTGAATCTTGGTAAACTGGCATCTACAGGAAGCAATGTCCAGAGCCCAAGACTCTCGCATTCTGCCATCCTCTTGACTCAACCTCCCAAGCAGCCGGAATTAGGGACCTAAGCCACTAGGCGTGGTTTAGGGGACACGTTCTGTGTAGTCTCTCAAAGGGTCACCCACCATATCAGGTCCCAGCGGCCCACGACGGAGAGCAACGCCATCACATCTCCTCTCTGCTTCTCTCCCTCTTCTGAATTAATTATTCTCCCTCTGCCCTCATCCTGCTTCCCTAGGTAACCTTCCAAAACACGCTAGCTGTGCTCAAAGCCTTGCTGAGGGCTCTGGTTTTGAGTCTCTAAACTCCATCTCCAGTGAGTCATGAGTTAATCTTGGGAACTGTGTGAGCTTTTTCAATGGCTTCCCCTTCAAGTGAGGTCTACAGGGGTTGGAGAACAATGTTTACCTGGTACCCCCATTTCAGACTAGCTGTGCCCAGCACCCCCTAGGCCTTTGCATTCCCTGCCAACCTCCTTCCCTTTCCTGAGATAGATAGGCTTTGGGTGGAGGGCGGATAGAGGAGGACAAACTGAGGGGTGTCAGTTGACCCCAATGGATGATGAGACCATGCGGAAGATGGGTCAGCACAGAGGGGAAAAGAGAACAGAAGAGGTGGAAGGAAAGAAGACAGGAACAGCAATGATTGGCAGCTAGGTCGGCGCTCTCACCTCACAGTGTCTGAAGCTCGCACTGCATGGTCTGCTCTGGCGACTGAGAGAGGGACCAGGAACAAAGCAATGGAAGCAATGGGCCAGAGTGTGGGCTCAGGGCAGGGGAGGTAACAGAATTCTCGTGATCAGTTGCTTAACCTCATGGCTTCTTAGTCACCAACTGGGGTCTTGGAGAACCTTCACAATCTCTCCCTGGACCATATTTTTTTTTTCCCACAAGCATAGTTCAGTTGAATTCTTCGTAGAGTGCCAAATTAGTCTTCCTCAGCTGGTATTTGATGCTCCTTACACTCCACCACGAACACATCCCAAACGCTGAGACTTTAGGAACTGGGCACCACTCCTTAATGCCTAGGACAAACAACCTGGCAGCCCTAGTGTGCCCCAAAGATCCGCACTCCAAGCGCCCACTCCAGAAAAGCCTGTGCCGCAGAGCACGGGATCTCTAATTTACTAAACTGTAATGTTATTGCTTATTGAAGTCGTTCCTGTTATTTCCCAGTTGGTACGAAAACATTTCCATATATTTCAATAACTACATCAAGGCACCTGTGGAATATCAATCCTGCCTGAAGATCTTTCTACATATCAGGGGGGACCTGCACCCCGACGCTACCTGCACAGCCATGGGCAATCCAAACCATACGTCCATCCTTGGAACTTTTCAAAGGCCCATTTGTGGCCTGAATCTCTGAACTGTAAGTCACCACCTCAGTGAAATGTTTTCCTTTATAAAAGTTGCCGTGGCCCTGGTGTCCCTTCACAGCAATAGAAACCCTAACTAAGACACTCTCCGAACCCTGTGTCTACTTCTGTGTAATGACTCATCTTAACCAGACTCAGGTTAACACAGATAGCTCTCATTGCTTCTAAAGTTTTCCTAGATTAAACCTAGGTGGTTCTCACTCAGGGTCCCTTCTGCTGGGGTCGCAGCTGAAGGTCTGATGAGCTGGCATCACACGGGTCCCTAAAATGGCTTCTTCACCTGCATGCCTATTCCCTGAACTGGCATCCATGGAAGAACTTACCATCTGGCCTCACCTCAGATCCACTTTGGGCTTTGCTACTTTGTAGTGGACATAGACACGGTAGATTGATCATCTCAGAGGGATCCTTCAGAGTCACCAGATGTAAGCCTTCTTCTGACTGTCTGCAAGCCACCTGGCATAGCCCCCACAGTATTTCTTCTTCATTACAAGCAAGTTACAGATTAGCAACAGGAGAGGTGAGACAATGTTACCAAAATTCTGAATCCTGAAGGCCGCAGATCCACCACATACCTGGGTATTGTAGGGAGAACAAGGACCTTAGACAGAACGCAGAAGCAGTGAAACTCACCCGGCTTGCTGAAGCATAGCTTGGATGGTGCTCTTTTCTGCATGATTCTGTTGAGACTAGGAATTGGTATACTTTCCGGAAAGCATGAAGTATTAAATATCTCGGGCTCTGCAATCTGTGTAGTCTCCATCACACTGGACTCTGCAGTCATAGTGTGAAAACAACGGGGAACAATGTGCAGCTAGTGGGTGTTCTGTGAAAATTAAAATTTTTATGAACCCCAACCCAACGGGGGTGCTAGGAACTGACTGACCTCTGGGCCTCTTTGAGAGTACCAAGCCTTTTAACCACTGAGCCATCGCTCTATCCCTCTTTTTTTTTTTTAATGGTGTTTTCCTAACCATTTCCAAATGTGAAAACCATTCTTTGTCTTCAAGCAAAACCCAACAAACAACAGCAAAGCAGCTGCCCGCATCTGACCCGCCGGCTGTAGTCTGCCAGCCCCTCGTCTAGACTCCCCTAGACTCAGACCATGCTTGCCTTACGCTCTCGCGAACCTGTATTTAGCAGTTCTCAGCAAACATTTATTGAGAGAAAAAAATAGTTGATTTGCAAACAGATTAAGAAACCCTGAAGGAAGAACTTCTCGGAAGGGCTTTTAGTGTTACCTTCAACATGCATTTTCTCTCTCCCTTAAAATCCATGTCCAAAATTACATTTCCAGCCTTATTGACATTCCTCTGGAAATATAGCGGTATCGGCACACGCAAGTCTCTCTCGCCCGGGCTAAATGTGCCCAAAGCACCTTGAATAATTGGAAACTTCAATACCAATGAGTGGTGGGGGCTGACTGCCTTTCTCAGCCTCTTGGAGAATTTGCAAGTACAGGCTATGAATCAGTGCTATCATAATTCCTGAGCCACTGCTAAAGTCCTGGCAATGCGACACCATAGAGACCCTGAACTGCCAATGCTTGACCTGCAGGTCCTTGCTCAGATCCCCTCATTTTCCAACCATTGGATTGGAAACCCCTACTTGAATGCCCAAACCATGGACCTAGAGCCAAACCAACAGGCTTCCATGTTTACTGTCCAGCATCTTCCTCCTCTTCCTTCCTTTCTATAAATGACACCAGTAATTGCTAATTCCTGAGGCTCAACCCTGGAATTGTCCTTTTCGTCTCTCTCTTCCTCATCATCCTGTCTTCCAAATTGCTATAGGAACTATTTAGTTTCCAAGAATGCTATCTAGACCAACTGTCTCCTAAATGGGTTCCTGGCCCATCCCTACATAGCCTCTCCTACTTCCAACATAGAGGGCCTATTGTTCTTAACTCGGGAGCAGCTTTCAAATGGGACTTAGGAGTTTTCACCTTGTTAGATAATCATTTGAATTGCAAACGTCCTAAAGTCTAGCCTTGGCCATGTCACTTGGCTACTCCTGAACATTGGGCGGTCCTCGGTACTGGTCAAAGGCGACAGAAAGTACACCTACAACCTCCTCGACATTGCTTGTATTCCTCAGAGTCTAACTAAGCCCACAGCTTCATCTCTCAGAGAGGGCCTACATGTTTGGCAGAGTAGGAGTGATAAAGACTAGTCTCCCAATATTTAGTCTTTCCTTCTTAGAAGTATTCCTCTTGACTTTGACATGGGGACAGGGCCACTGTATTTCCCAGCTCACCTTCTAGGTCCGTCTATTTTATCAAGTTCTGGTGGTCTGATTGGCTTTTGAGTTTGGAGGGGGTTTTTGTTTGTTTGTTTGTTGCTATTTTTGTCCATGCAAGCTGGAGATGTCTAGGAAGAGGAACTTCCGTTGATAATTGCCTGTAGGTAAGTCTATAGTGCATTTTCTTGATGTAATGGGAGATGTGGGAGGGTGAGTGCCACCCTGGGCAAATGGTTCTGAGTTGTAGAAGAAAGCAGGCTGAGCCTGGCGTGAGACGCAAGCCAGGAAGCAGCCTTCTTCCTCCCTGAGTGCCTGCCCTTATTTGCCTGGGCTGCTCCTCCCCAAGGACCTGCGGTTATAGTCTTTAACAGAACAGTAATGAAGACATCTGGAGAATAGGGAGTCTTGGAAAATATCGTGCACATCCTGTAGGAGGCGCCTTCACGTGGTGGGCGGTACCAACTCCCTCCTGTGCCTGTGTATTCGGACAGCTGGGCGGAATGTGGATTTGGAGCCAGGCTTGGGTTGTCATCTCGCACCTTAAGATGGAAACCAATTAGGAAGAATGTCGGCACAGCGTAGAAAGGGACCTGGGTTTCTGGGTGTTTGGAGCCGTTCTACCCACCCTGGAGCCCACAACTTCCAGCCTCCTTAATGGAAGACAAAAGGGAGCTTCTATCTTGCTCAAACCGTGTTTACTTTGCTATCTGTTCCTTTCTCCCTTTTAATCAGTTGCAGCTGAAGCGAATCTTAATCGATACCAGCGCTGTTCCTCCCGCTTCCCAAACACGGTCTCCTGGCACTCGGGGCCTCCCTGCTTTTAGCATCTGCTCTGTGGTTTTACCATCCCCTTGTTAACCCTAGATTCTCTGCCTTGTATATCTCTACCTCATTGCCAAGGCCCAACTCCAATGCCTTCCATGTCCAGACAACCCCAAATCTCTAGTTCCTAGATTAGCCGCTGCTTCGGGTCTTCCAAACACTTCCTTACTTGGTTTTGCTTTGAGACAGTGTTTCATTACATCACTCAGGCTAGCCTCAAACCTTCCATCTTCCCACCTCCACATGGCTAGGATTCAGGTACGCACACGATCTCTGGCTCCTCTAGAATTTTTAACGCACCGTTGCCACGCCTTGCCTCGTGGTGGGCGTGTCTAAATTACCATCCCGTCAGCGCCGCTCTTCCGTGTGAAGGCAGGCAGACTCTGCAGCGCTGTGACTTACACACAAGAGGCATTTGATGGGACATATTTTAAGTGTCCCCACTCCCAGGGACACTCCATTCGTTGGTAACTACCGTTGTGACTGTCCTCAATTCATGCTTTACAATATGGTCACCGCTGATTGTGGACACCTCCCTCCTGGCTGACCTGCCTCCAGCAAGGCAGAGTAAGGGAGCCCTACAATCACATGAATTTGGGGGCAACCCTAAGGTTAAGACCTCACGTTTCTTCTTCTTATTCTTTTCCTCCAATTGTGCTCTCTTAGGGTTTCTATAACACTCGGAAGACACTTAACCATTTGCTGTCCTGTTTTATCAGGATCCTTGAACACCCAGTTTGCAATATGGTGCTGTCTTCCCCGTACTCCCATGCCCAGTGCTCAGTGAGATCTTCCCTTTCACCTTCTCTTTGGTAATAAGAGCAATCTCAGCTATTACAGGCCAGTTTGTTGTTGTTGTAGTTATTTGGTTTTGTTGCTGTTCTTTTTTTGTTTTGTTTTCCAAGATGGGTTTCTCTGTAGCTTTGGAGCCTGTCCTGGAACTAACTCTTGGAGACCAGGCTGGCCTCGAACTCACAGAGATCCGCCTGCCTCTGCCTCCCGAGCGCTGGGATTAAAGGCGTGCGCCACCACCGCCTGGCCAATCAGATTAATCTAATTATCTTTTTACAAAGCCTGAGGTTTATTTGTAAACCAGGGAAAAGAAAGAGGGAAACGCTGCATTCTTTTGTTTACCTGAAAATTCTGACCACAAAGTGAGTGAAAAACCAGAAGTGAGAAAGATAAAGGAAAATGAACTTCAGCAAGGGAATCACTTCGGGCTTTTTCTCCAGTGCGCTGCGCCTTGAAACAAACCTGCGTTCCTCTGTTTCAGAGTTCAGCAGACAGCTGGAAACCCACACAGGATGCTAAAACCGTGTGACCTACATTTGCAGCTAGGCAGCCTTTCCTGAAGTGAAATCCAGGATGCAGAGCCTTTAACTTGAATTTTCTTGGGGAGTATTATGTATGGGATAATAGGGTAACGGACACACTCCGAGTTTTGCCTCCAGACATCTTAAACCACAGTAATCTTCCTCTCCGTCCTTCAAACAGCAGAGCCAGCGAGTGTGAAGCCAAGTGCTAGAAACGCTCCCAGGTTAAAGTATTTCTTGGAAAAACTTGAGAACTTCTTTGGTTCTTTGGGAATTCAGCTGCATTTCTGCGTCTTTGGGATTAATGTAAACTCCGAAATAACTTTCGGGGTTACCTCTGCTTGTGAGTCATGCAGATAAAATAAATAAAGCTAAATGTTCCTGTTTTGCAGTCAGATCCTCCTCGTGCCGATGGCCTGTGGGTACCTTTTCAGGAGCCAGAAGCAGAGGTCTAAACGGAAATTCCACAGACCCTCAGGATTCCCCCGAGAAGCCTTCCCAGACCTGACAACAGGGGCTTTGATGTAGGTGCAGAGCCGGTTTTGTGGACTGTTGATACTGGGAGTGAAAGGAGGGTGCCTTTTTTTTTTCAGTTCCCTGGTGCAGGAGGGATTTTTGCCTCCTGAACTTCTGACCCCTCATTTGTAGACTGTCAAAATGCATTCAAAGCCTGAGGTGGTCATCACATCCCAGCAGCCTTTGCAGTTGATAGTCAAGAGCCCATTACCCCCCGAGATTTCCAGAAGAAATGTGATCGCCACTTTTTTTGTCTTTGGAGATGTCACTTTTGTCCCCAGTGCCTTTCCCACTCTTCTTTTATTCTCTTTTTTCCTTTTCGCACATCTAACTAGTTTGTTCATTTGGGAAGAAAATTCTTGCCAGACTACCGAAACTGATCATTTTCTTCCTACGGGTTAGAACCTCTGTTCTCCTATCCATAGCATTTACACAGCCCATTTCAGAAAGTCTGTCTGGACTCCCACTGGGCTGCCTCTCCCAAGGCCTCACTCCCAGGAGATGCAGCGGATGCACCTGGCCTGGTGGAGTTAGAAAGGATGCAGAATGAATAACAATGAGTTGGATTTGCTGTACTGGCCATGTCTCTATCCCTCTGACTTCTTTTCCCATGCCTATAAACTCACTGCAGTAGCCTAAAAAGCTACCCAGTATTAACAGGTTAAATAATAATGGAAATAAGACTCCTTAAGGACTCAGAGAACAAACAGCTAATTAAATGGAGAACAGAAAGCTCCTCCTTATGGTAAGGACGTAGTTATTAAATGTAGATGGATTTAGAAAATCACCAATTGATAAGAAGTATAATTAACTGGTTGATTTGAGAATCATCGATAGTTTGTTTGGAGGAGGAAATTTTAAGGAGACTGGAGAGAACTGGGACACAGCACTGCCATTTACCACCTGGTAGGACGTGTTACCAACACAAACAACAACTAGGGCAATATGTCACCACCATAGAGTAAGCCCTGAATATCCCAGCACAATAGAAGAACATGAAAATGGCCTTAAAACCAACTTTGTGAAGACAATAGTGATCTTTAAAGAGGGAATAAATAAAACCCATAAAGAAATCAAGAAAAAGACTATCAAATAATGGGAAGAAATCAATAAATCCCTTAAAGAATGTCAAAAAAAATCCAAGAAAAAAAATGAGCGGTTAAAGGAAACAAAACTATTCGAGACCTGAAAACAGAAATAAGTGATAAAGAATACACAAAGTAAGAGAATTCTGGAAATGAAAAATCTGGGTAAGTGAACGGAAACTACAGAAGCAACAAAATACAAGAGATAAAGAGATATATATGAGATACAAAAGAGAGACTCTCAGGTACTGAAGACACAATAGAAAAGAGTAAATACGTCGGTCAAAGACAATGTTAAATCTTAAAGATTCCTGACACACGCAACATCCAGGAAATTTGAGGCACTATGAAAATCCTAAACCTAAGAATAGGAATAGAGGAAGGAGATGAAACCCAGCTCAAAGGTCCAGAAAAATTTCTTAATCTAAAGAAGGAGATCTTGAGGAACAGTGTTTGATTCTAGCGCAAGATGCTGTGTGGAAGCGAAGGGTTTCACTTGCTTGGTTTGCTAATTTCGTTCGCCTACGCACACCTATTTCATTGTTATTGCCATTACTGGGCTTGGACTATAATCCGGTCTGAGGAACTAGGTCCGGCTCCTAGGTTGAAGGGCGGGATGGAAGCAGAGGCT
This sequence comes from Microtus oregoni, assembly GCF_018167655.1. Classification (NCBI taxonomy): domain Eukaryota; kingdom Metazoa; phylum Chordata; class Mammalia; order Rodentia; family Cricetidae; genus Microtus; species Microtus oregoni. The sequence continues at coordinate 291,881 of NW_024544794.1, forward strand.
TTCCGCGCAGACGCACACTGATTTGTCGGCTTTCTCACGTCCAAAGCAACTTAGATATTTCTTCCTGCTCTGGTTTCCTACCGGTTTCCATTTGGTAAAGAGAATGAAGTTTGGCATAGGACATAAAATGTATTCATTAACCTTACAACAACTTCAAAAGTCATGCTTAAATAATGGCTTCGTTTCTCCTACAAACACCTTCTCAACAAACTGTTGGAAGAAAATGAAACTCCAGAAGGGTTTCCTGTGAGAAATGCTTTATTTTTGGTTCCATAAGGAGTTATCCTGAGACCTGCATTCATAATACCTTCTTTCAAATCTAATAAAAAAATTTTTTTAAAAAAATCTCAAATTCGGCTTGTGCCTAAGAGAAGAGGTTGGAGCAGAGGTGGTCCCTAAAGCCCCTGAAATGAACCATGGCAGGTAGCATCATAGAGAATACCAGCTTCCGCGTAGCTAATTTTTGTTTTGCTTCATTTTTTTTCTTTCTCCTTTTAATCTGTACGGGCGTTCTGCCTGCATGTATGTCTGTACACTACATGTGTACAGTGCTCAAAAGGCCAGAAGAATAGCATCAGATCCCTTGGGACTCGGGTTACAGATGGTTGTGCGCTGCTGTGGGTGCGGGGGAATGAACCTGGGTCCTCTGGAAGAACAGCTCCTAACCTCTTAACTCCTAGCCATCTCTCCGGCACCACGACTTTTGCTTTATAATAATTATTTTAAAGCCATTATTTCCTTGGCGTGTATTGTGTGTCTGTGTGTGTGTATATATATATATATGCTCATGCGGATGGAAATCACTATGCAGGCGCATGTTGCTGTGTGCGTGCATGCGTGCAGAGGATGGAGGCCCGCACCCACCATCTTGCTCTATCACGCTCCACCTTGTTTTCTGAGACGGGGTCTCTCACTGAACCTGGAGCTCCCGCATTCTGCTAGGCTGCCTGACCAGTGAGGTCAGGGATCCTCCTGTCTGTTCTCCCTAGCGCTGGGATTACAGGCGCAGTTTGCCACGCAGGTGCACGTTCCACTCTTGGCTTTTTGCACGCTTACCGGCAACCCAAACGCAGGTTCTTGTACTTGTTGGGCGAGTGCTTTACCAACTGAGCCATCTGAGCCCCCATTGTCTCCTCTTTTGAATGATTGGGAGGAAAGCAAAGGTACCTGTCTCCGTTTGGCTTCTATTGCTGTGGCAAAATCCCATGACCAAACTTACCAGGTCACTGTCTGCCATGAAGGGCATCATGGCAGGAACTGGACAGAGATTGTGAAGGGCTCTGCTTCCTGGCTTGCTCATCCTGCTTTTTTATACAACCCAGGACCACCTGCACAGACAGGGGTGGCACCACTCACAGAAAGCTGGGCCCTTCCGCGTAAGTCACTAACCAAGAAAATGCCCGCAGACATGCCCTCGAGCCAGTCTGATGGAAACAATTTCTCGTCTGAGGTTCCCTCCTCCCAGATGACCCGAACTTGTGTCAAGCTGAGAAGAAACACTACGTGGTACAGCTTCTTTGGTGAGACAGTTGACCAGGAAGCTGACTGGAATTAGTATCTTTCTGTCTTTCCTTATTGCCTTTAGGGAAACATGTCTTCAGTTGAGCAGTTTGGGGGATTGATGAATAAGAGACTATGAAAACTCATAATCCCAGCAAGATGGAAAAGAGATTGGTAAACATTCAGGGATTTTTTTTTTCTTTCAAAGATTCATTTTTTTACAAACGTTAAGTTCAAATGGTGTTCCTACGCAGTTCTCCGATTGCACCTAGGTTTGATACTGAGGGTGGCGCCAGTCCACAGTGTGCGCAGACCTTGAGTCCACGGTGTGCGCAGACCTTGGGTTCTCAAGCTGCAGGGTAGCAGACCAATCTTTCTTGCTCCAGAGTGACAGCTGGACCAGTGTGACAGGGTAAACATCTGACGGCTAACTTTTCAAAGAGAGGACAAGAAGTACAGGCACCTCCGTGTTCTTTACAAAGGCATTCTTCTTGAATGGGACACAAAAATAGCTGAGATCACAAAAGACAGATGAATAAATTAGATTGTGTTAAGGGGTCAATGCTCTACACATCATAAAGTTGATGAGCTATGTGTGAAAATGCATGTATCACCACCAGGGATGGACATAGTTTATATTACAGCATAATAGAAAACATTGTTATGCTAGATTTGCTCAATGAGCCAATATACCTGAGAAAATATAGTTAAATGACAGAAGATTTATCTTGGTTCTCAGTTTCAGAGGCTTCAGTTTTGTATTTCCTGGGCTGTGAGAAAAACATGATTGGGAAAAAATGAAGAAGAGACCTACTGACTTGATAGCACCATGAGAAGGGGAGAGAGGCGTGGAGGAAGAGAATGCGGAGGATGAGGAAGAAGAAAGAAAGGAGAGGAGAAGACACGAGAGGGAGTCAGTCCAGGCTCCATCCCCAGTGGCTTGCTTCCTTCGGCTATGTCTACCTCTGAATAGCCATTAAGCTATGAATTCAGCAGTGACACATCCCTGACCCGATCACCTCTCTATGACCTTTCCTCTGAACCTACACATCTGTAGGCATGTAGTCAACTCCTGGACCTCTGTGGGACACTCCAGACCCAAGCCATGATTCATTTATAAATAAATCTTTAAAAAGACATTGAAATCTGTTTCCAGCAACAGGCGTGTTTTCTGCTCCTAGACATTCTCTCGCAAACCTCAGAGGGGAAGCAGGGAAGCTTGAGTCAGTTGGTGGAAATTGGGGTGGAAAGGTAACAGCAGGAGCTTTGGTGACAATAGAGGGGCCAATGACCTTCTGGTCCATCGAGACAGCCACCAGTCCGCTCAGCAGCAAACAGAAATGATAGCGGTCCAGGGAAAACTACTTAGTGTAGAGATCTAAGGAAAGCAAGGAACTTAAAATGAAATATCTAATATCATTGCTACTTTTAAAATTTAGATTAGTTTTTTATTTAAATGTTTGATTTAAAGTAGAGGACTATAGTGATCAGTTGGTGACTATATAACACGTGTCTGTGATTTTTGTTTGTTTTTTCTTTCTTGGCTCGTTTTCAATGGGAAGATTTATTTAAGGAAGTCGCGTCATATATTTTCTTCATGGATACGGTGGTTTCTCTTGCATCCAATAGCCTGTGTTTCATGTCACAGAATCTCAGCATCCCTCATGCAGGCTCTTGTGACAGCACCAGTATCTAATGTGTGGCAGTGGCCGCCATTTGTCCAACGCCTAAATGCTTCATACGGAGCTTGTGGAATTATATAAAACTGCTCGAAACAAAAAAATATTTCAGTAAAAGCTAATTAAAGTCGTGCCTAATCTTCCTTGTTGGAACGTAGCCTAATGTAATAATTCCAAATACGGAAAATACTGTTTGCATGACTATTATATAATGCCAAATGTAAACCCATATGGAAATCATTTAATAAAATACGATAGACTCGCTTTGTGACTATTAATTATACGTGTCATGTGATCTCAGGTCTGGAGCTTTTTTGTGATTTTTTTTTTTTTAGCATCTGGCCATCCTTTTAGAATGTATGGCATCTACCATGTCCGCTCTCTTCGCTGGTCTATTCTAGGCATTATTGTGCATAATTGATGTTCGATTTATGATTGCCAAATTATCAGATAAGTCATCTAGGAATAGACATGCCGCTTTAAAAGCAAACATTAGACTTAAAGCCGTCAGCCACAACAGTCAGCTGGCGACTGTACACCACGCAGCTGGAAACGGCTGGAGTAGAAGGTTCAGGACAACAGTACTGTGAGGTGAGGCAGTAGGGTTTAGCTTTGACTACTTTGAGACATGAAAATTGTAGAGCTAAAGTTGTACCTCAGTGTAGGGTGTTTAGCTACTTACGATTCATGAGGCCCAGGGTTCAATGCCCAGCATAAGAAAGAAGGAAGAAAGGGACGGAGGGGAAGAGAAAGGAGGGAAGGAGGGAAGAAAGAAAGAAAGAAAGAAAGAAAGAAAGAAAGAAAGAAAGAAAGTTAAAGGGAATGGAATGAGGTAAATTCTATCTGGAGTCTGAGCCGGCCTTTCTAACCAGTGGCTCACCACCACAGTAACAAGGGACCGCCATGAAGGTTCCAAGTGTCCCAAGTGACTTCAAGGCCCATCTGGTCTATATGGAAGAGAAGGCAAGAAGGGGACAGGATAGGAGGGAAGACTTCTTTGACCCATTGGCAGGCTGTGCTTTACCTGGTCACCTTCACAGTTGCATGGCGCAGGAAAATATCTTAGGAGATCTAACTCTCAGGTCAGCCAACCTACAGAAGGGCCGTGGACAAGGTTTCCTGACGTCCAAAAGCTGAGCACGGTGAATGCCTTTGAGCTCCAAGGGGAAGCAGTGAACAGTGTGTACATCAGGACACAGCATCCTAGGAGCTGAGAGACGTGGAGGAGTGTAGCCCATGAGGTGGCTTACCAGGGAGATTCTAGCCTACGTCGATCCTGGGTCGTAGCTTCATCGCGTGTGCCTCAGAGAGCAGAGCTATCACGCACGTCTACCCAGGAGAGAGGAGCATGGCGTCTCTGAGGTGTCTGCCCCCGAGAGCAGAGCTGTGGAGTCTGAGCTCACTTCCTCTTCCTCCCAGAATTCTGTTCTGTTTACTCCTCCCACCTATGTTTTAACCTATGAGGCCAAGCAGTTTCTTTATTACTTAACCAATGACCTTCCTCCATCAGAGGAGCTGAAGGGCGGACCATGCAGAACCACAGAGAGGCACAGTGGAACGCAAGGGACAAGGCTCACTAAACAATTCCAGAATTCACAAAAGCACCCCACGAGAGAAAACCATCAGCTAGGCTACAGAGCCCAACATCAAGGAGTAAGAAGCAAAGTGGGCCCTCTGCGTTCCCCTCTCAACTCCACAGCATTCTAGCAAGAGTCCGGAGAGGCTGCTGAGGCCAAGGATAAAACTCCAGAATGCCTGAGAAAGGCAGTGTTTGGGGTTTAGTATTTGATGTTGCTTTATTTCAAGACAGCCTTGCTATTTACCCAAGGATCACTTCAAGTTCACTGCGTAGCCCAGACTAGCCTCCAGCTTCAAATTCTCCTGCCTCTGTCTCACATGACTGAGATTACAAGTGCATGACGTCATGGCTCCTGATTCAGTGTTCTTCCCTCGAATGACCTGGACTTTCTCTTAGTCCCCGAGAGCATCAACGTGCATTGATGTACTAAGGTGTCTGGAGCGGCCATGTGTGATTGTGCGTGCCTGCAATCCTGATGTTCAGGAGTCCGAGGCAGGAAACAGATGTGAGGTCCAGGAAAGTCTGGTCTACCAAGCAAACACCAGGCTCGGAGGGCTGCACCGTAAAACCTTGTATCCAGCGAACATGCAAACTAAATAAGAGCTTTAAAACAAAGAACATGGCTGGAGGAAAGGGATGGGGTTTGCTTTAAGTATTGTCCAGCAATAGAGAGAGGAAGGCAGGCAGGCAGAGTCGTTCTGGAATACTGTGGTGTAAGAAAAGCTAAGTTTCCACAACAGCTCTCCACCCTCATTCAATGCACTGCTTCTAAGGGGAAAAAGAAAATGTGTCAACACGTGAATGGACATCATGAGAACTATTTTTTATGGCTGTTGTTATTATTTTGAGACAGGGTTTTTCTGTATAGCTTTGGTGTCTGCCCTGGAACTAGCTCTTGTAGACCAGGCTTGTCTCGAACTCACAGAGATCCGCCTGCCTCTGCCTCCTGAGTGCCGGGATGAAACGCCTGCGCCACCACCGCCTGGCGAGAACTATTTCTTAAAGAGAAGTAGCCACAACGCAGGGGAGTCTATCATAAATAGTAGCGGATGGAAGGGGTGGGTATGGAAAGTCTGAGTAGGAAACTTTGGTGAGAAAGGAGAAGGAATAAGGAAAACCTTCCAGTAATGAGCATTTGTTGGTCCTCCGAACTAACGCTGTCCGTCTGCTTCCCCTGAGCCTTGTCACCAGCTCTCACATCCCCTTGCCTTGGTTTAGGCTCAGCCAGTCCCAATCAGAGAAGCTAGCAGCAGATCAACATTGGGGCGGGCCCTATTGGGACACTTACTGCCTTTCTCGTTCTCTAACGGGGCAAGCGTCTCTGGCCTGCCACTACATTCCTCTGGACCCTTCTGGTTTCCTTTGTCCCCCAGCAGCTTCCTCTTCAAAGTTTTCATGAGGCTGGTAATCTCTTGCGGACCCCTTCAACGTCTGGAGCGGCCCCTGCTTCCAGCGCCCACACCCTGCCCTCACTTCTTTAAAGAGAACCTTTATTAACCTCATCTAGTTCTATCTATCGAGGGAAATCTATGGATCTTTTCAGAAGTCTAAATGAAACTGAACCTTATCTCCAGACCGCTTCCGATTTTCCAGCAGAGGTGGGGAGAAGTCAAAGAACTCACTGGTAGCCGGTGACGAACAAGCTTATTGATGATCAGGGAAAGACACCACACAGAGTGCAGGGGCCAAGGTGTACAGTTCTGGATAGCGCGACGGCGAAGGAGTCCGATTACTGATAAAGCCACGGCCGGGGAAGAAATCTCATCTTAACCGTTCTATGCTCCCGTTATAGGAAGAAAAGAAGACGTTGCGTGAGAGTTTTCCCACTTCGGACCTCAGCATCCTTGTGAGCTCAGTAAGTGGGCACAGCGCATTCGTTGGCTTTTCTTAATCTATGCAAAAAGGGGAGGGATAATACTTGATGCCTAGGACCCAAAATATGGGTAAGACGGTGGCCGAGGGAAAATGCTCCCATCATGAGCTTCTGTCTGGGAAGGTAAGGTGGACATAAAGGGGGCCTGAAGAAGGAATGTTACCCGGAAGCCCTGAGACTCAAGCCTTCCTCGGGCGCTCCCCGAAGATCCTGATTCCTCATGTCTGAAACAGAGCTCCGCATCATCCTTCCAGTGCCGGCATGTTTTTGTTTTAGGCTGGCCTCCTCTTCAGGTACCTTGCAAGCTACACATTCTCTGAGACATCTACCTTTCTTGTCTGAATTTTGCAGATGAAAAGAAACCATTTAGCAGATGGGTTCTGACCCAGACAGCTTCACAAGGTGCCGGACTGCTGGGGCTGTCTCACTGCCATGCAGAGATATTCTTCCACTCTGAAATTTAAAAACCATGGCTACCGCCTGTTTGGACGTTAAGGAATGGCAGAGGCATGATCAGGTAACAGTCTCTAAACGCCCATTTTCTGGCATTGCATGTCTATTAGCGAGAATTTTTAAATGTGTTTTAAAAACCACTTGGAAATTTTTAGATGCTCCTGCTTTCGAGGCTAGTTGGGCATATTATTTTCCCATCATAATAAACCTGATTGGTCCTGCTATGATCTTCAATATTTGAGAATCAATGCATGCCAGCCAGGAATTGGCTAGCTTTTAATTTGCCCTTTAATTTTCAAATCCAAGTGGTTCTTAAGAAAGAAATTTAATATATTGATTTGAGATGCAGTTCAAAGAAAAATCAGTTCCCTCTAGGCAGGCGCTTTAAATGAATGATCAATCAGCCACAGAGTCCGCTGCTCAGGGCCTGAAGTCTCTGTTGCTTAGGCAGCCGTGTGTTCTTGAGAAAAAGATGCTCACGCCTGAGGGATGAATGAAGTATCCAGAATGGAATAAACTTTCCCGAAGGCGTGTACCGGGAATGCATATTCATAGGATGAAGACAAGAAAAAGAATAACGTTATCTAATGAAGAACACAGCTGCCGATATGGATGCTGAGAGAACCCAGCTAAAACAGCTGGCTTTTACCGCCACTGTTTTCTCCCTTTCTGGTAATTCTTTCTTCATGCACAAACCTACGTATGTGAGTGACATGTCTATGTGCGTGTGCTGTGTGTGCATTTGCATGCAGGGGCACACACTCATGCATGCAGGGGCCGGAGAAGAACCTCAAGTGACCCTCTCTGTTCACTGTCTACCTTATTCCTTTGAGGCAAGATTTCTCACTGATTCTGGAGCTAAGCGAGTGGCCAGCAAGCCCCAGTGATCCTGCTACCTCCCTTACTACATAAATACACACACAGCTCTGGGATTTTACGTGCACATGTGGCTTTTCAAGGCATGCTGTGGAATAATTGTTTTGTACACTGTGAATATATATTACTCTCACTGATTAATAGAGAACCAGGAGCCAGGCAGAAAGTACAGGTAGGACAGTCAAACTGAGAATGCTGGGAAAGGGCGGAGTCACTGGAGTCGCCAAGGGATGCAGAGGGAGCAGACGTACTGGAGGACAGGTAAAGCCACGAGTCACGTAGCAGCACATAGATTAATAGAAATGGGTTTATTTAAGCTGCAAGAGCTAGCTAGTAGTAAGCCTGAGCTATAGGTCAAATATTTGTAATTAACACAAGTCTCTGTGTTATTCCTTGGGACTGGTGGCCAGGAAAGAAAGGTTCACCCACAAAGGCCTTTATACAGGTGCGGGGATCCAAACTCAAAACCTCACGCTTGTACAGCCATTGATCTTACCCAATGAATCATCTCTCCAGCTCTCAATCCTTTCTCAAAAAAAGTCTCCAATTTTTATGTCACAAGAAAGCAAGCAAAGAGCGTTAGTGAGCTATTTAGAAAAACGTGTCCAAAGTATGTGCCATTGCTTTAAGAGAAATGCATATATTCAACAAACATGAGACTGGGTCTACTTCCAGGAGTTGGAGAGCGGAGGTGGGAGGATCAGGAGTTCACGGTCATCAGGGCTGCACAGGGACTTCATGAGATTCTATGCAAAAAAAAAAAAAATAGAAAGCACTTTAAATACTCATTAAGTAACACATACAAAGGCATGTCGTAAGTTAATTATTCAATGAATCTTAATTATGTGATAGTCTTCCTGAAGATGTTAATTCCCTAAGCAATATGCTAATTGAAAGAAAAATATTGATGAATAAGAAAGCTCTGGCCCCCACAGTAAGTGCTTCCCTTTCTGTCTGGGTATCATACTTGTGGGGGAACAAGCTGGTGGGTTTGCAGCAAACACAAAAGCCTACTACTCAAATAGCTCTTACAATATTGAGCCTAATAGAATCTAATAGAATGGGCTTGAAGCGGTGTGTTAAGAGGCCTGTTCCTTTTCCTAAAAATCTTAGGACAGGTGCTTACCTCTCTTGAAAGCCAGGGACTGTGGACCTCCTTTGACCTGGGATCCACCCGGAAGCATCTCTGTTCTGGTCCTCAAGGCTGAAGCATGGGTCCGAGGGAGCAGCCACTCCCCTTCATGAAGAAATCGCGATTCCAGAAATGATCATAGAATTTAGGCTAGACTATGCCATCACTTCCTGAAGCTAGGCGGTGGCTACATTTACTGCTCCCCACCCCCAATCCTCCCTTTTCCCCCTGAGTTTAAATAATTACTAAATAGTTTGGAAGAAGTAAAAGTGCATGTAAAAAGAGAAAGAGACTCAGACTTCCAAGCACAGCTCCAAAGCTTGCTTTTTTTCTTTTTTTTTTTTTCCAGTTTCTTCACAAGCGAGATGCTTCTGCGAAATTTAATTGGCTCATTTCTCATTTCTTGTCATCTCTTTCTTGTTTCCTAGCCGAGGGGCAGACCACTGCACTGTGTGCCATGTTCTAACCTCTATCAAAGGCCTTATTATGCATACGTTGTCATAAGTAATATCAAAATCCATAATCCTCACCTTCAGCCGAGTTAAATATAATTGGACTTAAAACAACCAATTACGTCCCCAATTCAGCGGGTGCACAGGTGAAGGGCGCCCTTTCCCTGAAGGAAATGGGACTATCCTGGCTCTGTAGGATGCGCTTAGTGAAATCCTACCATTGCCCCTGTTCCTTACCAGGCCTGTTTCCCAGGGCACTTCCCTGAGTTTAGGGGATTTGCATGCCAGCCTCCCACCACTCCAGAAACACCCTCCCTCGCCCCAGCAGGCTTTCCTGCCTTTTCTCTGTAATGCGAAGCCATCCTGGATTCTGAGACTCCCTCCAGAAATCCCACTCCTTCTGGGCTGAGCTCAGTGGCTTCCTCTTCTCCAAGGTCTCACTCTTCTCCTGTGACAATCGCCTGGCCTGCTCCGGTATCTCGCCTGTTTTTGTAGCCGTTGGGGGTCTCTACTGTTTCACTTTCTATCCTGTGAATTCCTTAAGGGTACGGCTTTTGGTATTTATTTATATATCCCTTTGTCCTTCCCATAGAATGCCGTTGCTCTGGATAACATTCCAGAGCTGTTTTTTAACAAATGAATAACTAACCACTTAACACCTTGTGTATTTATAAAATCCCTGTGAAGGTCAAATACGCTTTCCTCTCCGCAAAAGAATTTGCTAATGGACCTTCTTTTGCTATTCATGTCTATAAGGAAATAAACATACTCCCCCCCCCCCACACACACACACAGAGGAAACAAAGCTAATGCTGGCTTTTGTTCTGCCTGTAGCAACCCTAACTATAAAGCTATTTCCCTCTCATTGTCGCAGTGAACTTGTGCTATGCCACGGTAAACACGGTGTCTCCTGCAAACCTTCTTAATCTATTCAGCTCTCTAGCCAGGGACATAGAAGCCGCACTACGTCCATCCGTGATTGCCTCCTTTATCAACACAGGTGAGGTGGTCTCAGAACCCTATCTCCCATGTCTTTGTTACTTGAGATTGTTTTAACACGTGTCCTTTGAAGTCGTGATTTCTTTGTAATTATTTCCAGAGTCTCTTAGAGGGCGGCCCCGTTCTTGCTGACCCACAGTCTGCAGCGTGAGAACCGTGTGGTTATTGAAGCCAACAAATCAAAGAATGTTTTCCCTCCTGCCTCGGTATCTGGAAGAACCCTTTAGTGTGCGTTAGCCATCGACTGAGCAGATCTAAAACCAGAGTGGAACGCTCAGCTGCGCACATGCTGGACTGATCCCCAAACTGGATGAGTTCCACCATGAAAGGCGGTCTCTGGTCTTTGGTCTCTGAGAAGCGTTTAAGAGGCCCCAGTTCTCAAACTTGAACTCAAAGCTCATGGCTCTCCGCCATCTTCTTTCCATTCCTTCCCTGTAGCTGTCGACTGGGTCACCTCCAATGCTGGCTATTACAGACCAGCCCTCCACTGCGCTCCTAGGAATGGCTCTAACAATACCTATGGCTCTCTGCTTCAACAGTCAGTTGTGCTCACCCAAGCCTCTGCTCGGGGCCTCCGACCCTAGAGAACGCCGCAAATGGTGTCTCTACCCTCGGCGCTCCAGACGATGCTGTGTCCAAAAATAACTAGACAGGCAGGTTGGAGTCTAGGAAACTTTTTAGCTCAGAGATTTATTTAATAATGGAAACACTGGTCCAAAATTTCCTACAGGGACCTCTGCTTTGGAGATGGTTTTATTTAAACAGAGCTACGAAAACACCATTTCTGAACTGCTCAAGGACGGCCCAGTATTTAATCTTTTTTTGTGTGTGCCTTCTGGAAAAGCTTTTCAACTAGAAAAAAAATAAAATAAAAACTTTTTCTTCTCTTTTCCCCAACCTCTTCTATAAGCGTAACCAAGACTACAAAAAGAAAAGGAGGAAAACAGAGCCTGCTCAGGTATTTATGAGTGGATGTTTCGTTGATAAGGACTTTATTTTTTTCCCAGAAAAATCCGGGCATGGTTTCTTTTCTCTTCTTTTTTTCCAAATGCTAGCCTATATTTAGCAGGGAAAATGGTCACGGGTATTTTTGTTTCATTTACTGCTTAGCAATGCTGTGTATATTGTCATTATGATGGTTAAAACAAATGTTGTAGTTCTTATGATTCTGAGGGAGCTTTGAATTCCCTAGAAGATGTTACGGAATGCTGAAATCTCACTAAGTGGACCAACAAAACCCTACCTTTCCTAATCAGGAAACTGTGAACCCCCGTTATTCGCGTTTTAACTTTTCCTAACTCTGGTCTCCAGCAAACTCAACGGTTACTGTTCTATGGCTGCCTTAGCGTTTTCTTCTTCCTTTTTGTGTGTTTGTTTGGAGCAGAGGCAGCTGGGGCATAAGACCCAATAAGGAGGCGCTGCAAGGCTTGCCCTCCTCACGTCTGCTGTGGTCTAGGGTGGTGTGGAGAGAGCGGCATCAAGCAAGACTCAGGGGTTCGTTACCAAACCCAGAAAAGCCAGATTTAGACACCACAAATTTTCCTTCCTATCAGGTCTAAGAGGCACCTATTGCCTCCCACCCCCCAAAATGTCAGGCCCACTGACTCGATCCAGCTCGATCTGGTCTCTAGGAAGGTTTCGGGAGGTTAGATAAAAGCCAGCATCCCTCAGCTGTTTCCCATCGGCCAAAGGGAGTCAGTCATTTCCTTTATCTCTGGCAGAAGGGACATGTAGCTCCAGTAGACAGGTACCTGTATCTGCATATCAAAGCCCATGGCGGCCTCAAGGCTCCCTCAATCCCTTTCCATAATACTTGCTATCCTGTCAAAGCCCCTGCCTGCCTAGTCTCCCGGCCCTCCCCTACCCCCAGCTACCGACCCTTCTTATGACCTGCTCTTCTCCGTTTCTTCCATGTTTACCTCTCCCACTCTCCCGCTTCCCTCGCCACAATTCTCTCTTTCTTTACTCTTCCAGATGCCTCGGGTTGGTCACTCACATCTGCAATAAAAAAATCTTAGCCATACCACTGAGTGGTCAGGACGGCATCTCTTGACCCACCCTCTCACGCACATTTCCCTCCACGGGGTCTCGTGAAGCCCAGGCTGAGAGTGGTCTTGAATGGTCAATCCTCCAGCATGCACCTACCAAGCGTTGGCATCGCAGGGGCGCACCTCTGCACCCGGTTCGGGTTAGGACCGAAAAGCTATAGGAACCCAGCTCCTATGGCCTTTGCTGCTCCTGCCCAAACCTGAAATAACTGCACATGGTCCTTGTGTTTCCTATCACTGAAGTTATTGCTGGGGTCAGGTAATGGCGTGTTGCACGCAAAAGCACTTTACAGACCATGAAGGATCAGAGAGACGCAGAACGTTACTTTAAGAAAGAGTAGAGGAAGCAACTTCCAAACCAAGCCTATTGTGAGGTCCTCTGGGTTTGTTTTCCAAATTATTTTCCTAATTGCTTTTAAGGGGGTGCCACAGCAGCAGCAGGGTTTTCCATCTATCGTTTTCAAAGTCTGGGCCAAGCAACTCGTCATCAAAGGTAGAACTGCAGTACCCATCATTCAGTGCGGTCTTAGCATGCGGCAGTGCCTACAGGAGGCCTTAACCAATGCATTACAAGGAAACCCTTCACCATGATAATGGCCCAAAGACGTGAGGTTTTGTTTCTTGTTCTCGAGCAGCTAACTAGCGGCTCCTCGTAGGCAGAGCCTGGTCTCTAAGTGTTACATAGAGCACTGGATTGGTCCCATATTTACGGTTCCCAACCTTCAACCCAGAATTCCTTAAGGTTCCTTCCCTTGATTCTCAGAGCCAGCAGAGGGGCAAGAAGGGAAAGCGAGCACACTCACTCCTTAACCATTTTGTCTACAAGGGATGTGTGCCGCCTCTCCTTGTCCTCCACTACCAAGGCTTTGTCACAGGTCCCGTCTATTCAAGAAGAGTTAAGAACCATAGCTGCTGCACACGGCGCCCCCGTGTCTGCGCCCTGTGCTCTGGCACCCAGTTGGCGAGCTTCGGGCAAGGGGCTGGAGGTTAAAATACACAGACACACACAGACAGAGAGACAGCCACACGGGTCATCCTTGAATTCCCCAAGAATGCCCCCTTTATTGTGTTCAGGGGCAGATTATATAGAGATAGCCACGCCCCGGCCAAACCCACCAGAAACCACTCTCCTGCCATCAGAACTCCTGAAGGTCTCGTGCTCAGAGCAGCTGTAGGCACTCAGATCAGGGGATTACAACAAATTCAAGATCTGGAGGGTCTCACTGCTCCCAACACATAGCACCTGGGCACACGGCTATAACTGCCTGGGAAGGCATGCTAACGCTGGCGGATAATTGGCTTGGAGCCACTGTCAAGTATCACATAAAACGGTATAAAGAGCAGCTGTGCTGGATGGCACCTTTGACATCCACCTCAGCATCCCTCAAAGGGTACCTGCCGGAAAGGTGACCTAAAATCAGTTTCCTGACGTGTGATACATTCATAATCTCTGTCACTGCGTGTCATCTTCCTGGGTACCTTTGGTCAGTAGTTGTTCCAACCGACGACTAAGCTGCACCCCACGTTAGGACATCAGGATCTGGCTCACTACTTTATAAAGGACATCTCCGAGACTGTCTGTGGGGATGCTAGTTTATATGATAATAATCACGGGTATTTGGTAGCAGTTTGGGTCCACACTTACGGTGGCTATTGTTAACTCAGGGATTTTTTATTTTTAATTATGCTTTCCAGATTGAATGTTGAATATGAGTATCTTCACTGGGAAAAAAATGTTTGATGTAACTAAGCACATGCATGAAAATTATAATAGAATAATGTCCTCTTCTCTAATTCTGCCTCCTTTTAAATTTGAGGATTATTTATTAAAACAATAAGATTCCAGAGCCCACTGAAATCTAAGAAAATCAATTCTGTGTCTCCTTATGTGTATCTTTAAGAGTGAACGCAACTCTGTCTTTAAAACATTTATTTTTCCAGGTACAGAGAGGCACAGCTTCAATCACAGTGCTCAGGCAGGGCAAAGCGCTGCGACCCAAGTTTCTCTCGTTCAAAGAGAATGGAACTCTTGCCGAACCTCACAGCCAGGGTTAATAATACACCCTGAGGTCACTTAAGACTGTGTGCTGAACCTGATTGCTTAACCTGCTTTTAAGAGAGCCATGTAACAATCAACTGTAGTTGCCTTGGATTTCCCGTGTAATCAGTTCTTACCACCTAAGCTAATGCGTAGCTGTAATCTTGGGTTATGGACTTTTCCAAACAATTCATGTTCCTCAATTGCCGAGAGTAGCAAATGCAGAGATTTAAAGCAATCTTCTAAAATTAATATCTAGCATAAATGTTGAATACAACATTTGGATATTGGCTGATAAACAACCATGTTTGTAATACCCTTTATCTAGGTCAGCCGGGGTCAGTTGGAGCCGGTGGCTTAATCTCTTGTAGAATTCTGTTAAAGATTTCTATAGAGCATGCCACAGTCCTTCCCTGTGTTACGATTCCTATGGAGTTCAATAAAGACAGAGTGGGGTCCTTTGTTAGGGACAGACACACAGACATGTACAGATACACAGAAATAGACGCAGGGACAGATTCACAACACAGCCAAAGTTTCAGACTCACACAGAGGACAGAAGACACAAGGCACACGAAGGAGAGAATTCAAACCTGAACTTATTCTTGCTTACATGACTCCAAGAGCAACTGCTTTGATTTCTTTCTTTGATGTGATGTTGATGCATTATTGGTAATTGGGAGGTCATCACTAATTGTAGTTAATCCATGCACTCAGGAAGCAGAGGCAGGCAGATCTCTGTGAGTTTCAGGCCAGCCTGGTCTATATATCAAGTTCCAGAGCAGGCAGGACTACATAGTGTGACCCTGTCTCAAAGAAAATATTTTATTTGTTATTATTGATGCTGGTGGTGATGGTGGTGGTGGTGGTGGTGGTGGTGGTGGTGGTGGTGGTGATGATGGTGGTGGTGGTGGTATTGGTGTTGCTATTGGTGGTAGTACAAGTGTATGTTAGGAGTTAGGGGACAACCTTTTTGAGAATTGATTGTGTCCCTCACTGTAGACTCCATAATCTGTGCTTTCATTTACTGGTCACCCAGACCGGAAAAAAAAATCACACAGACACTTTATTAAGTACAATACCGTTTAGCCAATGGCTCAGGCATATCTCTAGCTAGCTCTGACATCTTAAAGTAACCCATTTCTACTAGTTTATGTTTTGCCGCGTAGCCGTGGCATTGCCTCATTTTCTACATGTCTTATTTCCTTGGCAGCAGGCTGGCATCTCTTTGACTGTACCTACTCTCTCTATACATCTCTGTTAGGATTTCCCACCTGGCTTTGCTCTGTTAAGCTACTGGCTGAAACAGCTTTATTCATCAACCAGTAAAAGCAACACATATACAGAAGGGCATCTGACGTCACTTCACGGGGGGTCCTAGGGATAAAACTCAAGCTGCCAGACCTGTACAGAAAGCACTTTCACCAACAGAACCACAGCTCTGCCACTCTCAAAAACATTTACATTATAAAAACTACTTGCAGCAGAAACTCTAAATTTACTTGCAGTGTCTGCCTTATTAAGAAAACATCTAAATACACAGGCACACACCACTTTAGAGTCCTTCTTTGTTCCCAAGGTTATTTTTTAAATGACAGAGTAGCTTGGAGGTTTTTCTTCAAGAGCGGCGTTTGAGATAGGACACCGTCCTTGGGAAACATGGCTGTCTTGATCTTGAAGGAAGGACTGTTAAGAATCTTTCTCTGAAATAAATACACCCTCTTAGAATTCTGCTGTGTTTTTATTTTTATATTTTTGCATTCTTAACAAGGCTTATGATGTTCTTGTGATCCCTTGCCAACATTTGTCGTGAACAAAACTGTATGAGAAAAATGCTTTTCTGAGCCCACATTATACATTTTTCCTGAAAGGGTTGAGCTGTACAGGGTAAGTTAATATTATAAATACCGAGTGTGGTTTGTAGAAAGATGTTCCTAAGTGTGGGTGCCAGCGGGTTGCTGGAAAGGGCTCGCTTGGCTGAGAAACCCACCCTGCAAGCACAACACTGTCTTCAAGGGATCAAGCCTGCCAGGAGGGGCGCCTGGGGAAATGGATCTAGGAAGAGATCTCCTTCTTTCCTTGAAGAACTGGCCATTGGCCCTGGAACTCAATTGCCAGTGACTTCAGAATGGCATCAGAAAGAAAGAGCCGCGCCAAGATGGTCAGGACCCTCTGGAGACCCGGTTGCCAACCCGAAAGTTCTAATCTCCCTTCTTGACCTTAGGCGGTCTGCTGTATATCTCTGAGCCCTCCCGCCCCTCCTCTGGAGAGTGTGAGTCCGGACGCCACCGAATTTTATGGGGGGACTAAATGAGAAAGTACTTAAGAAAACATCGACCGTAGAAAATGTGCAATGAATGCCATTAAATAACACTTTAGGATCTTGACAAAAACATCATAGATAGCTACTGGAGGCTGTGTTTTTAATTTCTCATTACATTTATTCATTTATTTTATGTGGGAGGAGGCATGCACATGGTCGAGTGTGTGGAGGTCAGAGCGCAGTCTCTAATAATCCAGCTCTGCCTCCATCACACTGCTCCTGAGAATCAAGGTCTGCGTAAGGCACGTTCCGTAGCCCACCGAGCCATCGCATCTGCTCCAAGCGAATTTCCAATGACCGGGAAGCAAACACCTTTGTGCTACAGGAGGCCCCATTCATTTTACAGAACTCCAGATTTACTTAGAGGGGGCTTTGGGGGGCGTTTAACCCTCTCTGAACGTTTAACGAGAAGACCGCTAGCAGCATCACAAGATGTCACGGCGCGGTAGCGTGTTTCAGGAGAAGACCACCCGGCAAGGTGACGCCCTTGGATGGCACCATCCTGTAGGAGGCAGCTCCAGCATGCAAGTTACCCCGGCTTCCCTTAGTCACTTGCAGACCCAGAATCTCTGACAAGAAAGCGTTCACTGGGTTGCAGACCTCAACAGATTCTCTTGGTTTCCTGCTTTGTTAGAGATGAGGGTAAATCGGCACAAGGTGTTGGCCTAGCTTATCCCTGCCCCCAGGGAACCTTTAAAAAATGAGGGAATTCAAATAACTGTCTGGGGAAAAATATTCTTTTTGTTTTTCTTCCTTGTCTGCATAGTTTCCTTGCTGCTGTCTGCTTGATGGAATCAGGGTTCTTGGTCTGGCTCTTAATCCTTAAAATCTTACAGGTTTAGGAATGTCTTTTTTTTTGTATTGTTTATTGTGTATTTTTTTCAGTGTTATGGATCAAACCCAGGGTCTTGTGTATTCTTTTTTTTTTTTTAATTCTTGTCTCATATATTATATCCTTACTGCAGTTTTCCTGGCCCCTGTCCTCCCAGTCACCCCCCATCCCTTTCTCCCCCAGATCCACTCCTCCTCCCCACTGGCTGGATTTCTGAAGTTGAGAACTTCTGAAGTTATTTTCTATGTAAATGCAGGACTTGTTTTGAGAAAAAGATTTAATCAGCTACACATCTGTATTAAAACCGGATCGAGTCAGCCTTGGGGAGGGCTTCCTTTTTTTACTCCGAGGAACAAAAATAATAGCAATTCGAGATTAGTTACTAAGTTTCCAATTCCGCATCATATCACATTGAATTTCCCCTGTGAAAATACCTGACTTCAAAGGCAGTTCTGCAGAACACAGCAGCCCGACTGTTTGTCAGTCACACGGCTGCAGCTGTTCAATCATTCTCGCTGCATGTCCCCAAGACCGAGTGAGAAGTGGGCCCACATGTCCCCAAGACCCAGCGAGAAGTGGACTCACTCCATTCTGAGTAAATGTCGGCTGAACGTGGTCACGATCGGTCAAACTAATCTGAGACACACAACTCTATGACAAGCCACAGTCTCTAAACACAGCTCTCTGTAAGATCCCACGGGGTCTGAACGTAAGCATCACCATTGGTTCAACAAGGCCACTGAAGAGCCCCTTCTGCTTGCAACTTGTCTATCAGGAGTCAATAGCACAAAACCAAGTGGAGTGACCAGCCACCTTCCTTTACACAAATCTGTCTTTGACTCTTAGAGTTCAAGGCAGAAACCATCAGCCTCTGTAAACTATTTTTGATCAACTGAAACTACTCCTCTGCTCCAGTGAGCAGAATTTTCCTGTTTGCAATTTTCAGCTGGCAGATGAGAAACGCATGAAGCTTTATCCAAATGGAAAACTCAGTCATTCTCAGTAAAGTAGAAGAGGGAAAATTGCTGGCTCTCGGAATTTGTCACTGGGGAGAATATTAACCCGGTGCCACTTATTTCTTTGAATAGGAACAGGTCACAGAGTATTGAATAACTTCTAATTCCTCCCATTTTGCTGGACTCCCATCTTATTAAACTTGATCATTCTCCAGTTCCCCAAGGAACAGTCACCCGCCTCTCCCTCTCCAACCTATCTGTGCGCACACACACACATCACACATATACACACATCACACATACACACACATCACACATACACACACACATCACACATACACACACATCACACATACACACACACATCACACATACACACACACATCACACATACACACACATTATACATACACACACATACACACACACTTCACACACATATACAGACACTACACACACTTCACACACACGTCACACACATACACACACGCTACACACACACTACACACATACACACACGCTACACACACTTCACACACATACACACACGTCACACACACATACACATACATACACACACTTCACACACACACTACACACACACTTCACACACACACGTCACACACGCATACATACACACATTTCACACACATACACACACTATATACACACACTTCACACTTTCACTCACACACACATTACACACACACATTACACATACACACACGTCACACACACACACATCCTTCACACTTTCACACACACTTTGAACATTAAACACGCATTTCAGTTTCTTGAAATTTCTGGACAGAACCAGACAAAGGTAGAAGACAGGGGAAGAATTCTCTCTACCCAGGGCTACAGCCAATCCCTAGCCGAGGATTGCGCAGTAGTGAGGCAAGAGTAGCCCCGGGGACATTCTTTCTGTGTCAGCTTCCCTCCCCCACCCACCCCCAGCCCCAGTGAGTTACAGGGGAAAATGCGCATTGCTGAGTGCTGAGGCCCTGGGGAGGAAAAGCAGTGTTTAATAATTAAGACTGAGCTGCCTTCTAGACTCTTCATTGTTTGGGGTGTCTGTCTTAAGTCCCAGAGAAAACGCTGCAAACTCCCCTGGAAACCAGTCCTAAGGGGAAGAGGTATGAACTAATACCAGGTTCTCATATGGTGTGTGTGTGCGTGCATGCGTGCATGCTGGAGAGCTGAGAGACAGTTGCCAACATTTATTTTGCTAAATACAAAACACTATAAGATCTTGCTATCCATCGTCACCAGGTCTTCGTATAAAGAGCAACATCTCAATACCATATGTGGAATAAGAGACTATTCCCCCTCAAAAGGATAGTTGATAACAGCAGACTAGATAGACAATAGAGAGGATGGATGGTTGGAAGGATAGGTGATGATCTCTTTCTGTCTCTGTTAGGGTAGAGGGGGGCTCGGGTCTATTAACATCCATCCTCCAGCTTTTAATCTGTTCTCCACTTCTAGTAGTTCTCACAGAGGCATCCTTCAGGCCGGTCCAAGGTTACTTGGGTTCCTGCATACTAAACAGAGGTATCTGGAAGTGTAACTCCAGTGCCTCCCCCATTCCCTCTGTGGTGTATGTCAGTGACTGACTTACTCACCTGAGCAGAGAGCCTCCCTCAGGAGAGGGTAGCCTCTAAGGGGTAACTGACGTGCATCCATCTCAGGCTGGATCCTTCCTTGGAGCCATCTCTTGGCAATTCATTTAAAGGTAATTCTTTGTCTCAGGTCGGTTTCTAGGGAGCAGAATTAGTGGATGGAAATGTCTTCCCAGAGAGCTGACAACCTCCGAGTGCTGGGTACAGATGCGAGCCACCAGGGCCATGGACAGTGTTGATTGCCAACCTGACAGAATCTAGAATCCCCTGGAAGATGCTCCTCTTGAAATGTCTGAGGTGGGAAGACCCATCTTCTGTGGGTGGGGCCATCCTCTGACTAGAGTTCCGTAGTGTATAAAAATGTAGAAAGCTGAGCAGAACGCAAGCGTGTGTGCGAGCGTTAACTCTTGCTCTGCTCCTGACTATGGGCGTGGTGTGTCAGACGCTGCTTGTTCCTGCTGCCTTCACTTCCCCTCAATGATGGACTGCAAGCTGGTGTTGGGAGCCAAGGAGCCCTTTTTCTCTTAAGCTGATTTTGTCACAGTAACAGAAATGGAGCTAAGACACCATGCCAGGCTACCCGTCTATCTACATACATACCTACCTACATCTATCTATCTATCTATCTATCTATCTATCTATCTATCTCTATCTACCTACCTATCTATCTCTATCATCTATCTATCTATCATCTATCTACCTACCCATCATCTATCTGTCTGTCTATCTACCTACCTATTTTATTTATCTACCTATCTACCTATCTATTGATCTTAAAAGGTGATAATTTAAGCTTTCTGAGGTTGCCATTGTTCTCACTTCCTCTTCTTCCCAGCATTCTGTCTGTTCACTCCACCCACCTATGTTCTAACCTATCAGGCCAAGCAGTTTCTTTATTAATTAACCAATGAAAGCAATGGATATATGACACTCCCACAACACACACACACACACACAGGAAAACACTAATAAAGTATGTCTTGGAAAGAAAAGCAAATAACCAGCTACTGGTTTGATTCTGTACCTCTCGATGCAACATTGGCCCATCTCCCTGAGCTGGATAGTTTATGTCGACTCGACACAAGCTGAAGTCATATCAGAGAGGGAAACCTCAGTGAACAAAATGCCTCCATAAGACCGGCCTGCAGTTACACCTACAGGGCATTTTCTTAATTAATGGTTGAAGGGTGAGGGCCCATCCCTTTGTGAGTTGTGCCCCCCCTGGACAAGTGGTCCTTGGTGCTGTAAGGAAGCAGGCTGAGCAAGTCAGGAGGAGCAAGCCAGTAAGCAACGCCCTCCATGGCCTCCGCATCAGCTCCTGGCTCCAGGTTCCTGCCCTGTGTGAGCTCCTGCCCTGTCTGCCTGTGATGATGAACAGCAATGTGGATGGGTAAGCAGAATAAACCCTTTCCTCCCCAAATTAATTTTTAGTCATGGTGTTTTATCACAACAAGAGAAACCCTAATTAAGGCATCTCCCTCCTCCCCCAACCCCACAGAATATGAAAACCTTACTCTCCGGTTCCTGTAAACTAGCCATTTGATTATCATGGGCAGGTATTTTCTGTCCTCTGCCTCAGTTTTATTTCGAGATTATATATTAGAATGCCTCCTGAGGTGCCTGTTAGTTGTCTGACTGTATTTTATGCCATTTGGAGTGGTTGGTTCCCTGAGAGGTGGGTTTGTAATCACATATGGAGTTCTTTAAAATTTCATGCAAGGCCAGGTCTGGCGTATCTGTATAAAGGCTGCAGATTTAGGAGACGTGGGATCTGACGAGCCATTTGGTTTGAGTGAACTGGAATTGGTGCCTTCTTTTTCCTGTAAATAAACCTACTCACCAATCTATGTAACATGTATAAATATTAGCTATTTCTAATGAGGCCAAAGATGGAGAAGAGAGAATAAAGGGGTTTTCTATTAAAGATGATAAAAGCATTATTTATGGCCCTTCTCAGGAGATTTTTCTAGATGCTTTACCCCTTTTTCTCTATTTGTCAAAATAGATGCACTATGGAAAAATAATGCAATACATAAATTCTACTTTTATTAGCATAAAAATGAAAAGTAATCACAGGAAATGATTACAGTATAAGTATGCTTATGAATTCAGTGTTTTTCTGAGTAAAAGATACAGCACATGATTTCCAGTGGGGGGAAAAAAGGATACCACGTCCCTTTCATGGTCTAAACTTGACTCCCTTTTAACATCAAAAGGAAAAAATACCTGGGATGCTTCCTGTGATTTAATGTCATTACAATTAGTCTGAACAAGTCCCCCATCGTTCTGAGACACCCAGAATTCCACAGAAATGCCAGTTCTGGGCTCTGGAAAGAGAAGAGTGACATTTGCCCTTGACCTGTGTGTCCCACAGGATGGGTCTCCTCGACAAAGGTGAGCCAGCGTTATCTCCAACAGGGTCCCTGCCCCAGCACGGGCACCTCTGCTTCCCTCTCTCTGCCCTACTTGTCCAGATCCAGGCTGAGGATGAGTGTCTTGCTTTGGCTTCCAACAAAAGGAGTTCTGGAAAAAGCCCCAAGACGAGCGAGCGGTCTTTCCATGGACGAGCCGAGACCACTGCAGGCGACTGTGGGTGGAAGGTATGTCCCTCCCTCAAAGTTGCACGGCCTAGTTCCGAGGCTATGCCCATCTGCAGTGCCACTTCTGGGACTGACAAGAAGGGAAATGAAAGATCAGCATTTTGAGATCGTCATCTTGGGCCAGCACTGTGGCTCAGGACTCAAGGTGTTTGCCGCCAAGCCTTCCAACTTGATTCCGGGACCCACACCGTGGAAGGAGAAAATCAAATTGTGCAGGTTGTCCTCTGATCTTCACAAGTAGGGGAGCACGTACACACGCGCACACACACGCATGCACACGTACGCACGCACGCACGCACGCACGCGCACGCCCGTACATACCCGTGAATGCAATTACAAGAAAAGATTCAATAAAAGATTTTTCTCTTGAAGGATATTTGCATTTTCGACCTCTGACGTCTCTCTTGCCCTTCCTCTATCAACAGACCGCCTGCTTTATTTGCTGGCCCCGGTCCCAGGTTTTGTGAGGAGGAATTAAGCAGATGGAAAGGGCAAAGGAAAAATAACAAGATGGGCTAAGAAGTGAGAGGAAATGAGGAGAGTCGAAGGCCGAGACAGTGGAAGGTGACTCGGCAGAAAATTCAGGAGACAACGCGAGGTGCGAGAGTCACAAGATGAGCTGCTCTCGGCCTTGGGAGAGGCAGAAGTGGGCTCTGTAGAAGAGTTGCCGTAGGCTCTGAACTACATTGAAAAGAAAGTCAGGGAGGGAGGAAGCGTTTCTGAGACACACAGTCGAAGATGTGAACGGTTCTCAGCTTCTTTTGCATGATCCCCTAAGCCAGGGCATCTCAACCTGTATATCGCAACCCTGTGGGAGTGGGGAGTCGAGCGATCCTTCCACAGAGGTCACCTAGGACCATGGGAAAACACAGATGTTTACATTATGATTCGTAACAGTAGCAAAATTATAGTTATGAAGGAGCAGTGAAAATAATTTGATGGTTTGGGGTCGCCACAAAATGAAGAACTGTATTCCAGGGTGACAGCATCCGGAAGGCTGGGAACCACCGCCCCAGGCAATCCTGGGCCTTAGAGTGCTATGTCATTTAGTTAGATTTCCAGTCAGTCTCTCTATGGCTTCAACGGTGCTCAAATGACATCTCACTGACAAGCCTCAAGTGCCAGATCTACTTTGTGTGTAGTAATGAGAGGTACCTAATGTGACCCCAAAACTCTTGCCACAACTAGAAAATGTCTCCGATCCCCATGGAGATGTGAAAAACCAAAGACAGTTCTTGTCTGTTTATTTGTTTGTTTGGGGGTCTTGTTTGTTTCCCCCATGAAAACAACCATGTCTCGGGATACAGCTCACAGAACTGTCTACTAGAAATTAATATGTAAGTTATGAGTCTACTACTTACATATAACCCTCGCTTTTTTTTTTTTATTTAGCTAAGTCATCACCGGCAACTCTCCCAAGAATTTAGCAAGAGAATAAATCAGATGATCATCAGAATCACTTGTGCTATAGCGAACGTTCCAACAAAAGGAGAAAGAGTACCACAGCTGTTGCCTGTATCACGGATCCGAGCACCCCATGGCCCAGTCAAGCAGACACGCAGAGATAAGTCTCTCAGCTGTGTTTATGAAATCATAAATAATGCCTGCTTTTATTCTGCAGAGCACAGTGTGAGATGGATCGTGTCTCGTTGGCCAGAGAGTCAGTCAGGAATTCACCTTCTGGAACCAGGCCTTGTCTGACGCTGAAGGGTGCTTTTCCGTGAGTTCTCCTGCCTGCTGCCTCTGGGAGCAGGAGGGAACAGCCAGGTCCGGGAGCAGCCTCCTTGGCCTCGCAGGATGCTGCACGGAACACTCTGGAACCTGCTTTGTTCTGACCGGAACTCCCCAAACTTTCTACCCTGACACAGCAGCCTCTTGGGGACAGCTGAGGACACGGTGAGGTTGTTCAAGAGGAAACAAAGGGACCTCTTGGCTGCCTTGAACGCTGGAGTCATTCCCAGGGAGATAATTTTTTTTTCCACTCTGCCTTTTCTCTCAACATCCCTTTGCTACCAGGAATACATTTCACCTTAAGAATTTCCCCAAGCCACGCCTCCCCCCTCAGACCTCAGGGTGCAGGTCTGTGCTCTGCCGCCTGAAGAGGAGTCCTTAGCAATTCCACGCCAGAGCACAGAGAGCTTATCGGAAAGAATGACTTAGAAGGAATTCGTTGTCTGTTCCCTACCCAAAAATACCCCCTTCTTCAGGGCAGCTCTATGTGACAATAAGTAAACTTGGGAGAGAATAATCAACTACTCCACATAGAAACGTACATGAATTTCTTTGCAAGAAACTGCCCTGAATCTTCGGTGGAGGAAATCCTTCAGCCAGTTACCTGCCCACTTGGGCGTGGCCTCTTACACTATAAATGCAGCTGTAAAGTGTGTGTGTGCGCGTGTGTGCTCTTTCTCTCTCTCTCTCTCTCTCTCTCTCTCTCTCTCTCTCTTTCCCTCTCGGCTGTTTTCCCATTTGTGCAGAGGACTGTGATCTGTGAGTCTACCTCTAAATAAATAACCCTTTATTATATTCAATTCTGAGCTAGTGTGGGATTTTTTTTTTAGCGTCCCTCTTCAGGTAAGTGTCCACGGTTGATTAATTCTGGTAGCAAGCAAGACTATGGCATGCTGATTTGTTGTCCTCAGCTAAAACAAGTCTCTCCCCTTCCTCTCTCTCTCTCTCTCTCTCCTCCTGTCTCTGCATCTCTGGTTCTCTGACTCTCTGTGTGTCTCTCTGTCTCTCTCTCTCTGTCTCTCTGTCTCCCCCCACACCCTTCTCCCTCTAGGATGCATCTGTGCACCTCTTCTGGGTTTCGCTGCTGAGATATAATTTCTCAGGCATATGCCCCCTTCTGAACGTGTTATAGTTTCTTTGGTCTTGGTCTTTTTTGGCTTCGCTTACACATCATTTAGCACAGTGTTTTGCCCTTGATAAACTTTCTGAAAGCATAAACGACATGAGCAGAATGTCTATTTGTCATGCGACAGCCAATTAATACTCTCTAACCATCCTCCAACCCCCCAGGACTGCTCCACCTCTGCTAAGGGACATGATCCCAGCAAAGAGAGCCTTCTCAGCAACTTAAGTGGACCCGAGGTCACTGTGCTAAGTGAGATGAGCTAGGAGCAAAAAGAATAACGCTGATCAATCTCATCACATGGAATCTTTCTCTTTTACATCAAGCAGATCTAAACAGGGCGTATAACAATGGTGGCAGGTGGAGGGGGGCAGGGTAGGAGAGGAAACGAACAAGCCAAAAAGACAAGTCTGCTCTTCAGTGGGGCGAAGAAGCCTAGAGACCGGGTGCACAGCTTAAGGACGGCATTGCATCTGTACTAAGAGTGTGCCGAGAGATTTTAGGGGGCACAAGGAGAGTACGGACAGCGATAGCTGCGCAAGCACTCTTGATTACAGTCATAATTTCACTGATTACGTGTGGATCAGAATGGCATGCTGTGCTCCCCCTCTGTATGCAACGACAATGAAGTGTTTAAAATAAGGGACATCTAAACGTGTTAGTTAAAGACCTTCTGATGTGCAGTGACCACTCTGTACGGTGAAGAGGCCATTCGTGGGCCACATTCTGCTTTGTGCAGCTTCTTTTCATTAGCATGATAAATGCCGGAAGCTATTCAGAATGAGCGCTGCAGTAGGGCACAGTGCACAGCTTCTGTAAACTGGCAGTGCGTTCAGAAACACCCGTTTGTGTACAGGGAAATAAGATAGTAAATACACAACTGATTAAGATAGCTCTAGTTTTGGTAAAAATTGTATGGATCTATTAAGAACGAGGGTCTAAGACTGATTTTAAATTTTACTTTTACAAAAACCGAGCAGGAAAAGCAAGAAGGAAAAAAATCAGTTTTAACAAGTCCTTGTTCCTGGGCTGCAGAGAGGGCTGAGCAGTTAAGAGCACTTGCTGCTCTTGTGGAAGACTGGGGTTGGTTCCAGCACCCACACTGAAGCTCACAACTGTCTATTTCCAGGGGGTCTGATGCCTTCTTCTGCTCCCTATCCCTGCCCAGGCACCAGGCATGTATACATGCCTATGGTACATACATGAATATACACACATACATGTGGGCAAACACTCATACACGTTATATATGTGTGTGTTTTATTGTTTGTTTGTTTGTTTGTTTGAAACAGGGTTTACTTTGTGTATCAGCTCTGGCTGTCCTAGAACTCACTGTAGACCAGGCTGGACTCAAACTAAGAGATCTGCCTTTTTCCTGTCTCCCAAGTGCTGGGATTAAAGGCGTGTGTCACCACCGTCCAGCTTAAAATAAATATTTTTTAAAGAATTTATATCCAATATTCAGCCGAGGACAGCAGAGAGAAAGAGAAAGGGTTCCAAAGGGGAAATTGTGTCTGGGAGAGGAGCATCTGCAGCTATTAAAACATGCTATGAAGCCCTTGTAACTATAAGTGTGGAGCTGGCAGAGGAAACGAGGAGGGGATGGACAGAGAGGAACAGAAGACACTGATGTGGATCCAGATGGCCATGCTGTTTGATAGAAATGGGCACTGCAGCTCAGGGAGGCGAGTGAACATTCTAGTGACCAACAAAGGCAATTGGAGAATTACAAGGAACAATAGAAACTGGATCCATCCCTCATCCCATGCACCAGAATCAGTTCCAATATAAAGATGTCAATATAAAGAAGTAAGATCATTTTTTAACAGGAAGACAATAACATGATTGGACATAGAGTTTTGGGGAAAATGTTCCCAACTAGAACTCAGATATCTAGAATAAAGAAGGGAACCAGATGGATGCACTTAATGATTCTTTTTTCCAAATTTTTGTGTGGAAGAAAATATCCTAAGCATGGTGTCAGAAGAAATTACAAACTTAAAGAAGGTGTTAACAATCAACGTTGATGGAGTTAGGAGTCGTAGTGTTAACAATCGACATCATTGATAGAGTTAGGAGTCTCAGTGTTGACAATTGACATCATCAATAGAGTTAGGAGTCTCAGTGTTGACTATCAACATCATTGATAGAGTTAGGAGTCTCAGTGTTGACAGTCAATGTCATCGATAGGAGTCTCAGTGTTGACAATCAACATCATCCATATAGAGTCAGGAGTCTCAGTGTTGACAGTTGACGTCATCAATAGAGTCAGGAGTCTCAGTGTTGACAACTGACATCATCAATAGAGTTAGGAGTCTCAGTGTTGATAACTGACATCATCAATAGAGTTAGGAGTCTCAGTGTTGATAATCGACATCATCAATAGAGGTAGGAGTCTCAATGCAGAGTTCATGAGAAGGAACCTTTGTCAATTTCATAAGTGTGATTTTTCTCTTATGCTTATGATTTTGAAAAAATATTTTTATTTTTTGACCCACACTTTAATATTTATTAATTAAACCACATGCTTTCTTTAATTTGCTTCAAAATAACCAAGTACAGAGTGTAGAAGAAAATACAATGGCAGGAAATGGGTGGAGTTGGGTGTTATGAAATCAGAAGATCTATTATCTCCCTCTGAATATTCTTGACATTTTCCACCCTTAGAAGACAAAATGCTTTTTAGATATCTATATGAAGTATATAATTAGCCATCAATAAATGTCAGTAGCTCTTATTAGAATCATGTTCATGTGTGTGAACATGAGTGGAAGACAGATACAGGTACGCACAGCCTAATAAATCTTTATCTGTTGTGGTTTTGCCTAAATAAAAGTTACCATTTTTACCACTATGATTGAATATATATTGTTAGCTTTAGCATAAAGACAAATACTAGAAACAACTCAATATAAGGTCTGTAAATTCCTAGACATTGGGAGTATATTGAAAAATACCAGTCTGTTCTTTGAAAAATAAAGATCTTTGAGGCTGAAGCAATATGTCTTATGGCTTTGTTGTGTGTTGTGGTGTGGTGTGTTTCCTTTTGTTCTGTTGTGTGTTATGTTTTATTGTATTCTGTTGAACTATGTTTTGTTCTGTTCTGTATATTGTATTGTGTCTCGGTGTGTTGTATTTTATGGCTTTGTTGTGTGTTGTGCTGTGTATTTCCTTTTGTTCTGTTGTGTGTTGTGTTTCATTGAATTACGTTTTATTCTGTTGTATTGTGTTTTGTTGTGTTGTGTAACAGTTTCCTCTGAGACTGAAACATTCCATCCTGCAGGGAAGCTGAAGGTGTATCACCCCATATGAGTTCAAATGACCATAGATGACCAGGAAGTCCACATGCCAAAAGCGTAACTACAAAGTGACTTTGGGGTTTCACTTGTATTTTCTAGTAGCTTCTCATCTAGTAGGCAAGTTCTATACCATTGAAAGAGGGCCCCATGAGTTCACTTGGTCAAGATTTCACTTGTTTCCTGGCCCAGGCTGCTCTATCTCCCAGGCTACAAAGATATACTGTCCAGTAGCCCTCACAGCATTGGGGCATTGCCCCTTCCCACGTATGCTAGCTAGTCTCCGTTGCCAATTGGATAAACAGATTAGGAGATGGTGAGGCATCTCTGGTTATGTCTGTCAGGGAGGAATGACATTTGGGGCCGGAGAGAAAAGACCCACTGTGAAGGACAGCAGCCCCATCCCACGGGCTGAGAACCTAGAGAAAACCTTGGGAGAACAGGAAGCCAGCAAAGGCTTGCGAGCACCGTACTTATCTCCTCAAAGGAACACTATTACTGTCCCCTTAACCTGTGCCCAGCAGACTGCAGCTTCCTTGTGGCCTTTCAATGTTGACTCATCACCAGCGGCTTTCCAGGGGGACTGTATAGTCTTCGGCAAAGGACAGCCTGAGCTATGGCCAGGTTCTTTACTTCTGCAGCTGAAAACAGCCATTGCTGGTCTATCCAGCTTCTTGACCCAAGAGACCTCCATGGTGTGTGTTTGTTTGTGTGTGTGTGTCTGTCTGTCTGTCTGTTTTATTCCTCCTGGGAACTTAACCTGCTCTTCACTTCTGGGTTACAGATTTGAACACTGACACAAGAAAGAAGACAAAATTTAAAGCACCTAACTGCTCCTAGCCCTCTGGCCACCATCTCTTATTTTTTTTTCTGGCCATCCATGCCGACAGGTAATTCTTGATAGGTACCCATCAGTTTTGCAGCTAGGAATGCCACGTTCGATTAACCGTCTCTGTAAGTGTCTCTGGGGCAGGCTGTCTTGGCTGCCAGTTCTTCAAATAATCCTATCCTCCTGACCTCTACTTCATCAGGTCCTATCGTTCCTGTTGTTAGCAGCAAGCTTAGGTCTGCATTAGCGTCTCCCGCTCCAGCTATGGGCAAGAGGAGACTACGGTAAACAGGTTAGTAACAGTGTGGTCCTCTGACCAGCAATGACCACGGCCTTGCTCATCGCAGACCCTCTGGGTGTTGCCACAAAACAGGGTCTTTGGGCCTTCTTAACTGAGCCTTTGACTTGCTTCTCTCATGACTGCCATGGCAATTTGGCTGTTTCAATTTCATGCAGTCAGTGACTTTTCTCTGGCAAGTTCACGGTATCTCCTAAGACGTCAGCCATTGTGTTAAATCCTGTACCTTGAGTTATCTAAAATTTGTAAATTCTCTCCTACTTAATTCTATTCCTGTTGCTAGGATCAAGCCCCCTTCAGAATTCCATCCCACATAAACAAACGTCTTGCTCCTACTAACCAGTACCTTTGGGCTAAGCCTAGCGGCTCCTTCAACACATACAGCTCTGCCACCCCTAAGAGTTCCCTAACCATCCCTGGCTGGCTAGTGCTATGACTTCACCCTGAATCTAGACCAAGTGGCCAGGAGGGAAGACAGGGTGGTTCCCGAGGAGCCAATTCATGATGAATGCGAGGCAGGGCTCTCTGCCTGCTGTAAGGAGAGAACCCTCCTTTATAACAGGAAGTTATGGAATTCTCCTGTAAATGTGAAAACAGCTCAGGAAAGTTCTGGCCACTAAGAATTTTAGGCTTGATCCAGCTGGACATCTGTATTTCAAAAGCAAGGCCCCGTTTTCCCCTCAACTAGGTCCTGACCTTGGCAGAACAGTCAAGATTTGGTTGGCTGTTTAACGTCCTCCAGGATTTGGTCACCTGATTAAGTCCCGGGTCTGGTTTTCACACCTGGCTTTCCGAGTCCTCAGAGACCCATTCCTGCTTGGCATCACCTTCATGACCATCAGCAGTCCTCAGCGACAGCCACGCTATCCGTGGCGCACAGAGTTCCTACGCCCTTCTCAATTGCCTGCCGAGTCTGTCAGCTACAATACGACATCCCATGATTTAGCCATTGGAATTTCCCTGTGCTGAGGATCGCTGTCCATGCCAACGCTCTACGTACACCTCTGAAGACGGTACTGCAGGCTTCATTATTGACAGGGACGTGTGATTTAGCACTCAAACTGTATCTTATCCCCAACTGCCAAACCTACTTCCAGTATAGGATTGAGGGAAGGTAAACTTGCATGGAAGCAACAACCAGGCTTATGGAAATTACGGATAATTTCCCCTTGGACTGGGCAGCAACCTCACTCTTGTTTATTTTGTTACCTGGTAATTTACATGCATTTGTATGATCTTTTGGCTATAGCTGATTTATTTTAAGGATTAAGAAGGCAAAATTCCATTTACCCATTCTTTATATTGCAAGACGTCTCAGACTACCATCGTTAGAAAATTACCCTCCCCCCCCAAAGCATTGCCATAGTTATGCTTTTCCTTAGACTTGCAAATGCTTTCAACCAGGTGATGTGCCTTCCATGACTGCTGGGAATGTCTATAGCCTGCGGGAACTAGCTCGCCGTGATTAGTGGGCGTGCATCTCCTTGCCCCATTTGGTTGTCGTCTTGTCTCGATCCTTGATTTTGAGTGAACATACTTCAACAATCTTTCAATAACTGCAGTTTGCTTTCCTTTTTTAACCAACTAGCATTTTGAGTTTCCCTTCTGACATACAAAGAGGGATAGATAAATCTCCGGAAGTTCTGATCACACAGGTCCTGAGATACCTGTCTCAGTAGATGAAAAGAGTATTCCTCCCATCAAGCCCCGATGAGCTGTGTAGACTTTGCTTCATTAAATTCCATCATCCCATAACCTTTGATGCAATATTAATGCAATGATTCTTTATTTTTTTGCAGGATAGGCTTCTTAAATATTGATAAGAGTTTGCGTGAGCCATGGTTATTAAATATGATTTTAGGTGGTCAGGGGGTTGTTTTGTTTGTGTTTTAGGCAAGAGATGAAATGACCACATCTGTGTCTTACCAATATACATATTTAGCAGAAAAAGAACGTAAAAGAAGGTCGTAGAAGGGGAAGAGAAGCATTCGGTGTCTTTGCTAAAGCCTAGGTGAAGAATACATGAGACCATGTCAATGGCACTGGAGACCAAAGACTGAACTGAGAAAGTTTCAAAATATGCCAGAAGGACAAGATGATGGATTACGGCCACTAGCGAAAGGCAAGTAGTTAAGCGTATCGGATTAACTAGGTAGGAAGGATGCCACCAGGACAGGGTCATAATCACGGATAATTAATAGGTTTGGCAGAGAAATGATTAACTTATGTTTTATGCACCATGGCCTTGAGAGGTCCGGAGAACCACCAGGGATTATCATCAGGCAGGGACAATTACCAAAGGACTATGTTTCGATATCCCTAGACCATCTTTCCAACTTCTCACCTGCCAGCATCTTAGTTATGCCTTTCCTCTTCCCCCCGTGAAGAAGCAAAATAGAGAAAGTCTGAGCTAGAAGCAGCCATGGCCCAATCCTAGAACCAGAGGCAAACCCAGGGAGTACTAATGTGGAGCATTTCTGCCTTTAGACTCAAATCTTTGCAAAATCATAGGAAATGGCTGAAGAGGTGGCTCAGGAGGAAAAGCACTTACTGCCCAAGCGTGTAGACCCGAGGTCAGATCCCCAGAACCCACGTCAACGGAAGGCACAGAAAAGCTGAATGGGTGTAGTGACCGCCCATACTGTTAGCCCAGGAGGCAAGGCAAGGAAACTCCCTAGCCAGACTCACCAACGTGGTAGGTTCTGGTTCAAGTAGAGACCCAGACTCAATATCTAAGGTAAAAAAAGAACCAAGGAAAACCCTCAGTGTGAGCCTTGGGTCTCTACGTGCACCTACACATACACATGTGCCCATATATATGTGAACACCACATGTATACCTCCATAGTATACATACATATTTACATACACAAAGAAAAAAATCACACTGCAAAGTATGTTCAAACTCTAACAAATCCAAATCTTGTGAGATTGTGATACGGTATAAAGAAAGGATTATACACTGACAGCCACACAGTCCATAATTCCCAGTTGGCCCACACAGACATAATCAATGTCTAACAACAGGCCTACTGCATATCAGTGTACAGTAGCGAGCCAACTGGCTCTTTTATAAATGGGGTCTATAAAGCACTAACAGCAGGCCTGCCTTGGGCTTTCATTTTTTCCGTTGAGCTTAGCTGACCTTAAAATAGATTTGCATTGAGGGAAATGTAAGGCTTCCTCAAATCGGGCAGGACTTAATTCAACACAAACTGTGGGGAGCAGGGGACCCGTTGTCTCTGGAGAGACTTGCTACACACTCGTCTACGTGAAAGCGAGGTGAAGGATTATCATCACCCTGAAATTCTCGTTTTCTAGGGACACTGGAGAATGAGTCCGAGCCGGGCAAAGACGCCCTTCCATGGTGTGGCTCCTCATCTGTTGTAGGTGAGTGGTTTCTCTTTGGTAGCCACGCCTGCAATTATGTCAAGAAGCCACTATGTGATGATAAAGAAAACTGCAGAAAACTGCAGAAAACTGCCTTGAACCTGTTGGGGTCGCTAGCTTGGAAGACAGTCACAGTGGGTGAACGGCCATAGGTTCCTCAGCAACAGGCTTCACTTTCGTAATCCCAGCTGTGGAAACAGGGCGCTGTGGACACGTCCTAAGCGGATTTTGTTTTCTGGTCCCTGACCTTGGTACATATCCCCATTTTCAACAGTACTCACAATTCCTTATGTCACAAGTGGCTTCCGAATTAGTCTACCAGGTCAACATTAGGAACCCTTTCTGCAAGGTTAAATAGACCCCGGGAAAGCCGGGGCTGTAAGATCTTGAATACTTTGCTGATTATATTTATTAGTCAGGAATCTCTAGAGAAGTAAGACCAATAGCGTGTGTGCGCGCGTGTGTGCGCACGTGTGTGTGCGCGCATGTGTGTGTGTGTGTGTGTGTGTGTGTGTGTGTGTTGGAGGGGAGGCCCAATAAAGTGAATCCCCAGTCTAAGGACTGTAGACCTAAGCCACAGCTCAAGCAGACAGCAAAAGGGCTTTCCCCTGTCTTTTCTTGTATTCAGGCTCTTAAGAGACGGGTAGATATTCATTCTCTCTGGGGAGGGAAAACCTATTCTGCTGAGTCCACTAATTCAAATGCTAATCTTATCCAGAAACATCCTCATGGACATACCCGGAAGCCCCCAAGGACTTGTGTGTTTGAATGCTTGCCCTATAGAGAGTGGCATTATTAGGAGGTGTGGCCTTGTTGGAGTAGGTGTGGTCTCGTTGGGGGAAGTGTGTCCCTGTGGGAGTGGGCTTTGAGGTCTCATATATGCTCAAGCTATGCCCAGTGTGGTAGATAGTTCACTTCCTATTGCCTGTGGATCAAGATATAGAACTCTCAGCTCCTTCTCCATCCAGCACCGTCATCTGCCTGCACGTTGCCATGAAGATAAAGCACTAAGCCTCTGAAACGGTAAGTCAGCCCCAATGAAATGTTTTCCTTTATAAGAGTTGCAATGGCCATGGTGCCTTGCTGGTGTGACCCTGAAACCCTAAGGCAGACACGTAAGCTTTCTTTTGCTTGTTTTGGTGGAACTGAAAGTTGAAGAAGCAGTCTCAGAAGTTTGATTGAAAGAACAAGCTAGGTTGAGATCTTGTTACTTGGAAGGAAAGAAAGTCTTGTTATCTTTAAATCTGGCTCAGCCTTGGTTAGTGAGGCTGCATCTTTGAATCCCTGCGGGCAACAGAGGCAGAGCGGAGGGCCTGGCGCAGATGCCCTGAAATTCATTTGCCATGTCCCATAAAAACAGCGCTCTTGGCTCCCAGCTCCCCGGGTTTCTCGGGTCTCTTCCGGAAGGGTTTGAAGCTCCATCCATGGTGGCATCTACGGAATCCTAAGTACTCTAGGCCAGTCTCACCTCCCTATTAGCAATTTAAGCAGCTTGCCTTCAGAGCTGGGGACCTGACCCTTTTTTCTCTCTGACTACAAATGCCGAGCCATGAATTGAGATTGAAGTTTCTCCCTCCGATACTTTGAGTGGTATTTTCACCCATCCTCTTCGGAACGGACAGACTTCCACCTGCGGATAATCTGAAAATAAGTATTTCCCCCCACCCAACCCAACCACAGTTAAGTGAGTAACTCATTAATTGATTTCAATCACCTGGCACCATCTGACTGTGAGGCCTGGAGACTACCATCAGGGTTGTTATGGTTCCTGGCTCAGAAATCTGGCTACTTAAAATATATGCAAAGAGTAGGTGAGGTTCAGCTTCACGCGCCCTGATAATGCACCTCTAAAAATAAACGTGTACTCAAGAGACAAGTACTGTGTAAACACACTCAGAAAGACTCCTCAGCAACTGCCTGTAGACACTGCCACCCTCTACCCAGGGAAGCTGAGGGCACAGCATGCAAAGAAAGTGTTATCTTTGGGGCGTCTGCTGAACATGAACGAAAGGCAGGACAAAGAGGTGCTTCTCTGGGTTCAGGCAGGGAAACAAACATGACTCATTGTTCTGTCTTAAGCAGTTGCACGTTGGCTGTTAAGTGTGCTCCGTGCAGTCTTCTTTCATTAGAAACTCAGACCCCATCCTTAGCCTCAACGCTGGGCCGCGAAATGCTGATTTAGAAGCCCAAAGCTCAATGTGCCTGGCTGTCGCTGAGAGCTCAAAGGAAGTCTAGGACACCCCTGGCACTTAGTAGTTGCTTAATAATATTTGCCCCCATCTTCCCACCAGTTGTGTTTGGCTCCCCACTTTCAGCAATTCAGGTTTGTGAAAATAGGAATGACCTTGCTGGTACATTAGCACACAGACCCTGTAAAACCATGACAATGGAGTCTTCCCTTGATGCACCTTTAAAAGTCCCCTCACTTAGGATGCCCTTAAAAAGGTAGCTGCCTGTGTGCAGTTCTCCTGGATACTTTTCATATGTAGAAGACAGGGCTCATGTTTGCAGGGGCCGTTTTGCTCCCAACAGAAATTTGTGCAAGGCAAGGGCTAAAAAAAAATTGCTGTTTAGCGAAGCAGGCAGTTGAAACTATTTAACTTAAAAATTAGGTTTGGGGATTATCGTAGGTCCTCAACTATTCATGCCAAGTGTGTTCTTCATTATCATGGGTAAATAGGGAAGGCTGTGCAGAGGCTGTAAATTCACTGCCAATCGTTACAGCAGGAAGGCCTCCGGAACCATCCGTTTCGGGATTTATGGGCTTGGGATGTGGATGTCTGCCGTGGATTGCACTCTCATGGTGATGGCGAAGCTGTTTTGGCTGAGCTGTGTCAGACCCTAACCCCTGCCAAGATTTGGAGGGATGGGGAGCAACACGTGGAAGGGAGAGAATGTATGTATCTGACCACTTCTGACTTCTCCGAAGGCGGAAAGCCCCAGCCTGCCCTCCAGCACAGATCAGCTTGCCCAGCCTCCTGGTCAAGCCTCGCTCCTCTCCAGTCTCCCACCCCACCACCCCTACACTGCCCATTTATTCCACATCTCTATTAGAGGTGGTAAAATATAACCCAGTCCAGCCTGAAACTCAAGTATCTCTACAGGAACTTTTTACGTTTAGGCAGATGGTTTAGTTTCTTTCCTCTTATTTTGAGTTTGTTTACCGTTTTGTGATTTTATATAATTATACATAACATTATTGGAGGACCAGTGAGGTTTTCCATGGCTCCATTTATCTGGGGTCTGATTTTTTGCTTTCAGTATTTACCAAGTTGGGAGCTAACGTTTCTGGTTACTGGCTAATGGTCCCTTTCCAGTCTTCTTCCCAAAGCAGACTTCGTGAAGACCATCATTCTAGTGCCTCAGCAGGCCCCTCTGGGGCCTAAACTTGAGAAGCCTGGAAGCTTAGAAATGACTCTGTGAATGATTAATTTCACAAGCTGAGCAAGCCCAGGGCTCCTGGATCTGCAGACGGCTAGTTCCGTGTGTCCACTCTGCTGAGCCACAGTGTCCAGATACATGGTCAAATGTCAACTCAAGATGATCCTCCAAGGGCAATTTTACATCAGTGAAAAAATGAAATTTATGCCCTGGCAATGCTGAGGCACGCATGGGCAGCCCGTATATGGTGGTTCTGTTGAACTTGTCCATGTTGGGTTTCAGGGTCTAAGTTGATGAGGACGACCGACCAGTTCTTTTCCTCAAGAGGACACCAGATCTCATTATAGATGGTTGTGAAACACCATGTGGTTACTGGGAATTGAACTCAGGACCTTTGGAAGAGCAGCTCTTAACCGCTGAGCCATCTCTCCAGCCTGATTTTACATCAGCAGGGTTTGAGTAAAGCAGATTGCTCTCCATAATGGAGGTAGATCTCATCTAATCGGATGAAGTCTTGGGGAAAAGACATCAAAAAAAAAACCAGTGACTGACTGGAGCCCTCTAAGAGTGTACAAGCTGTGTGTGGTGACCATGCCTGTGATCCTGGTCCTTGGAAGTAAGGCTGAGGATCAAGAGTTTGAGATCATTCTTGGATGTGTAGCATAGGGAGTTTAAGGCTAACCCAGGTTATACGAGCCCCTGTTCTGAACAAAACACAACCTACAACAGACAGAAGTGTATTACACTACAGGCATTGGCTCATTCCTCTGTGTCTGGCTGTTGACTCAACTCAAAAACATATTCTCTCTCTTTGTTTCTCTCTCTCTCTCTCTCTCTCTCTCTCTCTCTCTCTTTCTCCACCTCTCCTAATATTCTACCTG
Source organism: Microtus oregoni (assembly GCF_018167655.1). NCBI lineage: Eukaryota > Metazoa > Chordata > Mammalia > Rodentia > Cricetidae > Microtus > Microtus oregoni. The sequence goes on from NW_024544794.1 coordinate 329,771, forward strand.
TATTCCCCTTTCCCTCTATCCCCACTTTTCTCTACATAGAGTTTTTGTGTTTCTTACCCACGTTTCTCACCAAGGCAGGCTCTAGCCTCCCTCTTCCCATCACCAAGGTACTTGGGTTGAGCTGAGATGCTCGAGTTCGCTCTTGCCCACCAAGACCAGGACTTGACAACACAGGAACTTCCTGGCTCATCCCATTTCTTATAATTTACAGATCCCTACAGTGAGGTTTTGCGGAAAATTTACTATGTGCCAGGCACGGAGAGGCCCAAGATGAAGAAGGCTCTGCACCTAGCTCTAAAATTATACACTGTAGATTCAAAACTTCAAAGCTAGGTGACATGAGATATTCTCAAAGCCCTAAAGAACACGGAATGATTTTTTTTAGTCTCCCGACTTTTCTCCTGAATCATAGTTTTCACTTGGTCACATATAACCTATGCCTATGAATATTTTCACACCGCTTTAACTTTGCTCGAGCAGAGAAGTCGTTTTTTTTTTCTGATCCATGTAAACAATAGCTCCATCCAGCACCCTCAGTGATAAACAGAAGGGATATTAGAATCGACGGGTCGGTGGACTTGTCCATTAACCTGGGACCCAGCCGTGGACCCCAAATCACGCACTTGCACCTGAAATCCAGCTCTACTGTCTGAATGATCCAGCTGGTCCTCCTAGTCTGCAGACTGCCTTTGTTCTTCTCCAAAGTATGTGCTGGATGCTCGGGTGCCAGGAGTTAAGTGCAGAATGGTCCTTCTTCCTCCTGCCTCGCCTGCCTCTGTGATTGCTGCTACCACTCTGTTCTAGGGGACATTCACACCCGACCTGGTCCTTGTCCTCAGGGGACATTCGCACCCCACCTGGTCCTTGTCCCCATTCCACTCCCCCACAGTTCTGCCTCTAACTTAGAATAGCCAGAGTCTGCCATCCAGACCCCTGTGACCTCTCTTGCTCCGTATTTCTTTATTTCAGTCTAATACCAAACCCTTACAAGGAGCTAAGACCAGCTGTTTGGTCTTATTTATTATACAAAGATTATTTAAGTTTTCGGCAAACTTTGCGGTATTTTGTACCATGTGACCATCCCGTGTTGTCATTCTTTTGAGCTTCGTGAATGGTCTCTTTCCGTCTTTTGTTGTTAATGTGGTGTAATACATTAAAAGACACAACCGTCCGTGTGCACAGCTCAGAGAATTTCCGTGAAGCACAGCCAGCCGCTGGGTAGCCAGCGTCTAGACTAAAGGACAGGACATTATTGGGCCCCAGAAGCTCTTCGGGTATGCATTCTCACTAACAGAAATCACTGATGGAACCACGGGGCTAAAGAGACGGCCCAGCGGTTAAGAGCACTGGCCGTTCTTCCTAAGTACCTGGGTTCGATTCCTAGCACCCACATGGCAGCTCACAGTTGTCTGTATCTCTAGTCCCAGTGGGTCCGACTCCCTCACACAGATATTCAGGCCAAACACCAACACACATAATAAACAAATACATGGAATGACATGGTCTTATTGTTCAATGAAGGACCCTCTAATAGACAATCTTGCCCGTGAGCTCAGGCAAGACATTCACAGAGACTCTTCTCTCCCAGTCCTCCTCCCTTCCCCCTTTCCTCTCAGAGGTATAAACCAATATTGTCACATGACTTCCACTCCCATCTATATCTATACATATTTTTCATAATCTCTAGATTTCTGTTCTGTTGTAATGCCTGCTTTAAGGAGGGCCTACATTGTCTCAAGTGTGTGTGTGTGTGTGTGTGTGTGCGCGCGCGCACATATACGCTTCTGGCTTTCTTCACTTTATATATTTATGAGATTCACTCATGAGTAACTCCCCCCATGAAAAAGCTAATTGTGCAAACAACAGGAGAATGGATAAATTATCTATCTATCTATCTATCTATCTATCTATCTATCTGTATCATGGAACATCATTTGGCCATAAAAGAGAACAAAATTGTGTCCTGGTGGATTCAGTGCATGTCTTGGAGCATGTCTAGGACATATGAGGCTCTGAGCTAAATCCTGCAACCAGCATCACACATATGTGTGTATACACACCCATGCACGACTAATTTGAGCTACACATGGTGGCACTAACCTGCAGTCCCAGTGCTTGGGAAGTATAGGCAGGTGGATCAGGAACTCCAGGTTTGCATCTAAACGGTGAAGTGAGTTTGAGGTACTCTGGGCTACTGGAGCCTCTGTCCATAGCAACAAAATGGAAAAAAAATCATGCATTTTTGCAGGAAAATGGATGTTACATGAAGTAAGCCAGACCCAGAAAGGTGAATATCACATTTTCTGCTCATTTGTGTAGCCTGGGCTTTACACAGATATATAAAATCCCATAGAGAAATACTCACGTATAACATGAAAATAGAACCAAGACTGTTGAGGGAGAGAAGGGAATTATCAAGAAGAGGGAAAGAGAAGAAAGAGGTGAATATGAGACAGAGATATAGCCAAAAAACTTGACGTCCATGATGAAAATGTCTTTATGAAGCCTGTTGCTGTGTACAACAAATATACTCCAATAAAAGAGATAAACGTAAGGGGGGAAAATCACAATTCTCCAGTTCTCTTTTCCATAACAATCGGAGGACATGCTAGCAGCTACCATTTATAAAGAGAAAGCCACATCTCTGCGACAAAAATAGAAATTAAAAGCCTAATTATATACACTAATAAGGCTATTTAAAGTCTCTTGGCATACACATTCAAATGCTCCGACCAGCTATAATCTCTTTTTCATCTTTGCAACTGAGTCTACTCTTTCAACCACCAATAGGCTTCAGGCTTGGGTCAGATCCTCCCTAAAGATCTGACGCCGACCGACGTGGATGTCTGACACAAATGTGGCCCACAGCCAACCCCCTGTAGTAATAGGAGCAGCAGGGCTGCATCCCCATCACCCCAGCCGCCTGCTCGGCTAGCTTATGCCCGAAATAACAGCACACAAACTGTATTCATTTAATCACTGCTTGGCCCTTTAGCCCTAGCCCTTACTGGCTAATTCTGATATCCCGATCAACCCATCTCTAATAATCTGTGAGAACCGGTCTTACCGGGAAGATTCTAGCCTAGTCCATCCTGGGTCGGAGCTTCATGCCCGGAGCGGGGCATGGCGTCTCTCTTAGGCTTCTGCTCCTGAGAGGAAAGCTGTCGAGACTGAGCTCACTTCCTCTTCCTCCCAGCGTCCTGTTCTGCCTACTCCTCCCACCTATCCTCTAACCAATAAAATGGGCCAAGGCGGTTCCTTTATTAGCCAATGACCTTCCTCCATCAACCCCCAAATGAGTTGCTCCCTGGTACATGCAAAACTCTCTTAATATCTGTCTGATGCCAACTTCTAAGGGCAGTCTTTGGAATGGCGATAAATTCCATCAGGAGCCTGGTGGTGGAGGATCCCACGATGAGGTTCCAGTTTGCCTGTTTCCATCTGTCTTGCTGTGTCCCATGCTGACCTCTGGAGATGACGCTTCCCCGTGCTCATGAGCCTGTCCCACGTGGATCACCCAAATCTCCAAACTCATCTGGACAGGGCTGGAACACCTTCCAAGTCAGAGCAAACCTTGACTCCAGCCCAGTACGGTTTTTGTGATGTAGGACTTACTTGGGGGGGGGGGGGGGCGTGCAGTTTGTCCTTAGGGCAGACAATGGATGGAGGACTTCCTGAACAGAGGCACTTCAGGGCAGAGACTTGATGCTTTCACTTCCTTGGTGGTTTGAGCGAGTCCCTCAGTCCTTCAGAGCCTGGTTTGTACAATGAAGACAACAAGCTAGATCGCTCTACCGTCTCGTACGGTCTCCTTGAAGACTCCAACCTAAATGATTAAAGAAGAGATTAAAGGAGAAGGCTCGAGCATACCCATGCATTTGCCTGAATAACAACCCACAGCGCGTTCTTAATGGTCCAGCGACTTTCACGTGGCCATTTGCTAGAGTATAATCTGGGCTGCCTTGCCCCAAATACTGGGTAACCCTGGCTCTCCATCTGGTACCGATTCTGTGGGCATGGTCAGGGGATTTCATTTCCTGTTTTCGAGTCTGAAATCTTCGAGACCCCTAATTTCGAGTGGAAGGGAGGTAGAAGTTGGCCCTGCGTTTCTGACATTGGAAAAGATGAATAGTGTATGCTCCCTTTGTGTGGTGAGCATGTTCGCAATGCGCAGAATCCGATGTCATTAGCATGTAACAGCTGCGGGGCATATGGACAATTTCAATTTTTAACTTGTAAGTATACACGATGGTATCATTGCGTCACTTTGGGGCTTGGATCTATAATTTCAATAGTGAGAAGAAGAATATCACAGTGGGGATATCACAGTCGGGACTCTGGAGCAGTGGAACTAGTGACTTCGAAATCCACTTTGGGTTTGGAATTTCTGTCGGTGACCTAAAAATAGTTAAAGAGGAGTGTTTGCTTTTATTTTAAATGCAAATTCCATTTGACTGGATCCTCTGCCATCCGCTTCTAGCTCCCCTCCGCCTGCATTTGTGATGTCTGAAAATAGCAGCTTCAAGTGTGAGCACGGACAACAGGCGCATGACCACACGCCGTTAAAATGCTTCCGATCGTCGCGTATGATTACACGATGTTTTAAGAACGTAACAGCACGTAAAAGATTTCCATCTTCCGAGAACTCTAATTTTCTTTGGAGTTCTAATTCCATTTCCCAAGAATATTTACTTCGCATTTTTAAAACGGCCATAGGAAGCTCAGAAAAAAAGAAAATGTGGCCAGAAATTGAATAGGTCCCCTTGAGTTTGCTACAGCAGGGTAGAGACAAAGAGGGAATTAGTGTTTGTCATACGTATACACGCTAACGCCTGTGTCACGTGTTTCCACACTGCGTCCTTTCATCATAAACAGACCCTAATGAGAAGACAACGGTGAACGTAGGGAAACTGAGGCCTCCACAGGAGTGTGGAGATGCTGCTGAAGGCGTGGTGAGATTTTCCATGCTTTAAGTTCAGGTTGATAACCGATGTTTATTTGAACTCTCTTAAAGATGCTCCCCCCCCCCGTGTAATTAACATGGAACATCCAGCCCTCACCTCAAGAGCTCAAAAGGTCTTCTGTATCTTAACCCTTCCCTTTCCTCTGCTCTGCCACGCTAGGATAACAATAAAATTACATTTTACTTAGGCTGTCTCTATTCAGCTGGTTTTCTAGGGAATCTGAGGAGAGATGTCCGTGAGGTGTGATATGTTTTTCACTGGGTGTTGTAAAAATGGATTGCGTCTATATTTAATAGACTTCGCCACTATAAAGTAAGACAGTTTTAGGTTATTTCTAATTGAAGTTTTGAATTGCTAAAGAATCTATAGGAAAAAGAGTAGCAATTTAGAAAAATAATAGTACTTTGTAAAAGACCCATTTATTCCTCTAAAATATGCCGGAATTGTCCACGCAGATTAACACAAAAACCACAGGAGAGTCAAAGATTCTTTACCCTGCTTGACGATGAGTAGTCAATAAGATAAAAGATATTTCTTAAATCTCTGCAAAAAGAAGGGAGGAAGGGGAGGAAGAAGGAAGGAAGGAAGGAAGGAAGGAAGGAAGGAAGGATTCCAGATCCATGTGCAGAAGTCGCTGAATAAAAGACTTGAAGAAAGCATCTTGAGACATTGTGCATGTTGCTTTAGTCTCCTGAAGAGAAATGTTAATGAGTGGGACCCTAGCATTTAAAGGAGCTGCATTAACAATTATTATTAACACACGGGAGCAAAGAAGCATTGCCTCCCATTCTTGCTTGGCTCGCACAAAAGCCCTGTGAGTTCTCCACCCACATCATCTTCCAGGTGCTACTCCTGCTGCACGTGGGCCAGACTAGGCGTGTCCATTTGTGGACAGTTTAGACCCATTCGCTGCAGCCATTCATGGTGATTCGCTTTGTTACAGCTCACCCACATTCAGCCTCTGGTGGTCTAACCAAATTTAAGAGATTGTACAGACGCGAGGCTTAGGTTTCTAAAGCTTGAACCTCTCTGAATACTCACACACAGGGTTTTCTAAACCCCATGCTGAACTCCAAAAGTCCTGACTCTGTGTCTTGGGTGTACCCTAGAATTCACATTCGAACAAAATTTGAGGAAATGTTGCTGCTGCCAATCCCTAGCCTGCTCTTTGAGCCAGCGTTGTGGGTTTCTGGTTTTATTTAATGTTGAGCCTAGTCAAATCACTGACGGCTAGGCCTGCAGGGAAATGGCCAGTAAGTCGGTAATAATGACCTCTCGCAGGGCTGCTTGGCGTGGCTTTGCAGAGCAGCTCTGCCGAGAACTGCTCGCGTGGACTATTCCAACTGAGGTTGTAGGCTGTGACGTTTTCAGCTTTCCCAGGCCCACGAATCTTTTCATAGCATGTCTAGGAAGGCAGACGTGGGGTCAGAAAATTTACAGAAGGAGAAAAAAAAAATCAGAGATTAGCTTTAGAATCCAGAGCTTTGGGGGGACTTGCCTTTCAGTTAGTCTAGTTGACTTTTTAGGACTGACACTCAAGGGGCCAAGGCCATCCTAAAGTTTGGGAGACAATTCAACTTACTCTGTGCAAAACTCTCATTGACTTTGATGGCTCGGCCCTTTGACAGCATCAAAAGATGCTGTCGGTGGAAGCAGGAGCCTCAGAGGCTGTAAGAAAGCCTCTGGCACGGTTAGGGTTTTCCATCGCTGTGAAGAGACACCATAACCACGGCAGCTCTTAAAGGAAACCATTGCATTGGGTTGGCTCTTTCACAGTGTCAGAGTTTAGTCCATTATCATCATGGCGAGGAACATGAAGTCATGCAGCCTGACTTGCTGCCAGAGTAGCTGAGAGTCCTACATCTTGCGGGCAGCAGGAAGTCCACTGAGACACTGGGCGGTACCCTGTGCACGAGAAACCTCGATGCCGCACCCATGGTGATGCACTTCCTCCAACAAGGCCACACCCACCCCAACAAGGCCACACCTCCTAATAGCTCCGCTCCCTATGAGATTATGGGGGCCAATTATGTTCAAATTACCACCCTCTAAGCCACTGGACAACAGCCTTTCCTGCAGAGGCAGGGTTGGGCCCAAGGCACCACGGGACCCAACTATAGAGCCCTGGTCTCACAGACTCCAGTACAATCTATGAGCAGTGCAGGTAAAGAACATCAATAAACATAATAAACCTTGTTAAATATTCTTGACAATGTAACCCTTTTCACGGTTACAGGCTGGTGATTTTTTTGAAGACACCCAAGCGAAAGAAAGAAAAGACACAGGCCAGCATAAGGATACAGATTGCAAGTGTTCATTTGTGTGGTGGGAATAGCCTTATTATTCTCCTCACAGCCACACGCTGTAAGAAACACACTTTCTTGATAGATTCCCACTGCTCATAAACAGCCACTTCCAGTTCCACTTCATTTGGTCCTCAGGTCATGACACCTGACACCAGCCCGGAGCTCCGTGTGTGTGGCTGCATCGAATGAGCAGGTTTAGTAAGCTCAGATCTGTGGATCAGCGGAGAACACTTCCTCCTCCTCCTACCATCCCTTCTGTGGCCGACAGAGTAGGAAAACTCACCCAATTGAAAGCCTCAGGAAGAGGATATATATCTGTCTTCGTCTACACTGTAGAAGGGGGCGGCACATTCAGACGGTTGGTTTGGGAAAGGGAACTGGACCGTTTTCACTCACCTCTTCTTTGTTGCTGATGTAGTTGGGCCTGGAGTGGAGATTGCCTTGCTTCTCCACCTTCTAGGACTTTGTCTCCCACAGAAGAGAATCGCATAGTCAAAAGGTAACTAAATGGCTCACTTACCCATAACCACTTGGGCTATTTCCAGCCATGCTCTCCCTTCAGGATTCAAGGAGAAAAAGACAGCATTCAAGAAGGACAATTTAAAGACATTGTATTTACAAAGGGGTTGTTTACAAAGATGGGGTCATAGAACAGGGAAGGGCAGCGCCAGGACAGAGCTGATTGACAACCCAGGGTAGTAAGAGAATACCAGAGACAGCAAGAACTAATCATGAGGTGAGGTCTCCGGGAGTGGACCTGGATCTCCAGGCTGCAGCACAGCCTGAGACAATCACACGGGAAGAAAGCTAAGCCGTGACCCCCATGCCATTTTTCTCTGCTGTTCCTGTCCCTTCTCCCACTGTATTGCCCTATAAACTGAATGCATGGCATACTGTGGGTGGGGGAGTCCCCCCCAACACCACCTTGGCATATGCTTACTCAGCGATCTTTTAGCAGAAGCACCTGGAACTCCGCGTGCTAGGTTGCTCAAGTTGGTGGAATCTGCATAACTCACCAGCAGCTGAGAGTACTAAGCAGGAAGTTCTGAGAGGGGCCTTGTAACCAGCAGGTGATACGAGTTGAAGAATAACTCCCCCTGGCCCTTTAGGGATAGTCGCTAGGTGGGTTCTACGCTGTCTCCCAGAGGTTGTCTGTACACTGTGCCCCAACTGTCCACAGTGGCGATGCTTGAAGCTGTGTCCTTGATTAAGTCTTCTTCCTGTCCTGTCTCATGTCCCACTGTCCTACCTGGTTGCCTAAGGGTCCCCTCCTAAATAAGCTCCCCACTGCCCTACCTGGTTGCCTAAGGGTCCCCTCCTAAATAAGCTCCCCACTGCCCTATCTGAACACCTAAGGGTCCCCTCCTAAATAAGCTCCCCACTGCCCTACCTAGACACCTAAGGGTCCCCTCCTAAATAAGCTCCCCACTGCCCTACCTAGACACCTAAGGTTCCCCTCCTAAATAAGCTCCCCACTGCCCTACCTAGACACCTAAGGTTCCCCTCCTAAATAAGCTCCCCAATGTCCTACCTAGACACCTAAGGGTCCCCTCCTAAATAAGCTCCCCACTGTCCTACCTGGTTGCCTAAGGGTCCCCTCCTAAATAAGCTCCCAACTGCCCTATCTGAACACCTAAGGGTCCCCTCCTAAATAAGCTCCCCACTGCCCTACCTAGACACCTAAGGTTCCCCTCCTAAATAAGCTCCCCACTGCCCTACCTGGACACCTAAGGTTCCCCTCCTAAATTAGCTAGTTTGCTCATTTCTTTTTTTTTTTTTTTTTTAGTTTTTCGAGACAGGGTTTCTCTGTAGCTTTGGAGCCTGTCCTGGCACTAGCTCTTGTAGACCAGGCTGGCCTCGAACTCACAGAGATCCGCCTGCCTCTGCCTCCCGAGTGCTGGGATTAAAGGCGTGCGCCACCACCGCCCGGCTAGTTTGCTCATTTCTTTGACTCGAGTTCTGGTCTCAGGATACCCAAATGGTGACAGTAGTAAAATAATCAATAGGTACTAATAATCAATAACCTGTAAGAGTCTTTGCCTGTGATTGAGCAACATGGAAGACGATGACGGAAGCTTTGAAACAAAGGGACTCCCTCCAAGGAAGGGATTCGGAATAGAGCTGGAGAAACCATGGGCAGAGAACAATAGCCATTCATTAAGACTTTGTAAGACTGTTGATTATTTTCTATGCATGTATTTCTCTTAAGAAAATAAAAAAATTATATTAAAATATGTTTTGACTTGCAGAACAGGAGCAGCAGGGACGCCAGGGAAAGACGACACAGGACAATTAAGCTGGGGGAAGAGAGACATTTTGTTGGGAGAAATGTAATCTTTGAAGTCAAGCTAGAATGATTAGGAGATATTGGAAATCACACTTAATCTACCCAGTAAGAGATGAGGCACTGAGTCTAACTGATTATAGGAATGAGAATATAACACAGAAAAATGGACCGAAAGACGTTAAAGAGACCCAGGATCTTGGGAAACAAACTGAAGTCACGCTCCTCGAGATAATTCACAAATAAAAGGTACTGAGTAGCTTCATCAGAAAGCCAAATAGCATGCCCACAAAGCCAGACCTGGGAAGTACACAGACAAGATGACCCAGTAGACACTGGCAGAAAACTCAGGCAGGCTAAGAGAAAAATTTTCAAACAATAGATCCAGGAACTACATTTCTAGGTAGGTGCATCTCATGGTGTTATTGTAGCAGGAATCCAGGTCCCGTGAAAGAATACACTGAGAATTTGTGTCTCCCTCACTTCTGCTCCCAGAGATGGATGAACAAGTGCCTGTCAGACCACCGATAAGAGCTATCAACTCTAGGAGAAAGATAATAACTCAACAACGCGAAGGCATGCACAGAGAAGAAAAGAGAACGAATCTGAGACGTCGAGATGGCACGGGGGAGAGTCTCACCTTTAAATGGCGTTACTCCTCTTGCTGCAGTTGGCACCGTGCCCAGCAGCTGCTGCACGGACCACAGAAAGCCCACTGTTGTTCTTCCCCAACGGACTAGAAGGCACGGCATGGGAAATCCAGATGCCAGAAGACGAGAGGCTGACCCCACAAAGCTCGTGGAGAGCTAGAACTCTGACACCTGACGGTATCCACCTGCACCCTGAAGTGGAAAGCTGGGGAACTGAGCCAAAATCTGAATTTAAATAAAAACAGTTTGAAGTTTGAGTCTAAGCAAGTTAAGTAACCGGTCAAAACCAAACAGAGACAAATCAACAGTCTGTAGGGGAATGACACTCAGTCTTGATCATATAATAAACTGGTATCTATGATACAAATCAAAATACCCTACATATTAAAGTTAGAACATGGTTACCAATTATAAAAAGAAAAAGCAATGTATAGACCAACCTTAAAAACGATTCAGATATCAGAATTAGCAGGTGTGAATTTTAAAACAGCTATTAAAATCTGGTGAATGGAATGGAGAAAAATATGTTCAAGATGGATGAAAAGACAGGCAGTTGGTAGAAGGAACGCATAGAAGAATCTAATGGGGTCTCTAGAACTGAAAAGAAAGTGTTTGAAATTAAAAAAAATAAAGGAAATGACAAGGAAAATAAAAGAATCTGAAGACAGACCAATAGACGTTATCCAGCCTAAAGAACAGACTTCTGAAATGAAGAGGAAGAGAGAAAAGAAGTACAGAAAAGAGGGGAGCAGCAAGACAATGTTATCAAAACTTCTGACATGAATACTTGGGGTCCCGGAAAAGGAGTGGGGAGAGCGGGAAGGCCTGGATGTAGCTCAGCAGGTTGAGCGCCTTCCTATAAGGCAGGAAGGATGGGGTTCCATCTCCAGCATCTTACCAGCCAAGCATGGTGGCACAATCCTAGCACTCGGGAGATGAAAGCAGCAGGGTCAGGAGCTCGAGGTCAACCAGAAGACATTACAGAGACATCCTTAAAGTGCAAAGTATCTGCACCTGCATGTTACATCGAGAGAAAATATCCTTCAAGCCTGAAGAGGAAATAAAGACATTGGAAATCAGATTGGAAGTAAGCAAGCCTAGTTAAAGGGATTCGTTATCAGAAGTCATACACTGCAAGAAATACAAAGAATATTCTTCATTCTGAAGGGGACTGGATGCTGGATTAAAACTGTGACCCTGGAAAAAGAATGAAAACGCTGGAGATGGTAGAGAGGAAGTAACTTTAAACTCACGCTTTCTTCAGCCTTAAGAAACGTGGGTTAGACTTACGCAGGGCTTCAGGGAGCTTGGCAAGCTTTGGATAGAGGAAAGGGGCTAAGTGAAATTTGACCTCAGCGTTTCTGCATATACATAACTGGTCAATAATAATCCCCAAAGGGAAAGGATAGATAATAAGCTTCCTAGAGCAATTTTTTAAAAAATGTTTAATCAATAGATAGACCAAATGAAATTTTGGGATATATTTAGAAAGAAACAAACAGAGAAACATACCAACGTTGAAACGCTATAGCTACATCCAACTGTATCAATAAAGACGTGAAAAAGAAGTGGCAGTTGAGAGGCCGGCCCTAAGCAAGACATTAGGACATTTAGAAACAAGACATTAGAACCACAACTCAGGGAGAAAGACTGCAAACTGTCATCCTCTAGTGTGACCACTGCAGCCATGAATTCACAGTAGCCATGGTTACTTGCACTCAGCCTGCGTGAGACTGGCCACATGAGCAGTTCTGGATGAGAGGGGAGCTCCTGTGGCCTTACCCTTCAGTCAGGAGTGAGGTGTGGGTTGTTGGCTGTTGATGGAGTCTTGGGTGGGCGGGGGTATATTATTGTCATCAGCTATACGCCCACGGCTGAGCCCACAGGCTCCAGTGCACAGCTCCAAACCTAGGGTCACATAGACAGCCCTGGTTAAACTCAGAGGTTCACACAACACACAGTAATGTAGCAAGGAGGTTTGAAGGGAAGAGAGCAGGTTGGCGGAAGTGGGAGGAGGTTAAGAGACAGAGTGATGACTGCACTCGGTGTGTGTTAGATACACGGTACGAAATTAACAAAGAACAAATTCAATCGCTACAAGCATAAAAGCAATTCAAAAGCGAAAAGAGTCTTTTCAAGAGAGGACATTTGAATAATACGTCGTCATCCAAATCAAGGAGACCTTTGTACCTTTGCTCATACGGTAGATGACAATTAATCTGCCCAAGGCAGGCTTAAGAATATGGGCTGAAATCGTGATTTTAAAATAGGGACCTAGAAGAATAGCTTCATGGCTACGGATAGACAGCATTTTTGTCTTAAATCAGACATAAAAAGCAATATTCAATTTGGAGACAATAATGAATACAAGAATAAGTCTATTTCTAAGGGTGTGGGTAAGTCCACAGAGGCAATAAAAGAGATTAAGACCAAAGCTTGTAACTGCAGAGGGTAAGAAGAATCAGAACTCAGAAGGAGAAAATCCAGAGGTTCTGTGGTCAACAGAATGCAGAACAATGGCCTTTAGTTAGGGGACACAGCCAACCTAAGGCCACCCTGTAGGAAGGGAGCCAGGACAGCAAACAGACTAACATCTCCTCATTTCTCACTAGGTAGGTAGCCTTCTTGATTGAATTCAACGTGAAGCCAGAGGCAAGATTCAGTTGTAGTAGCTGGATGAGCCCCTGTGGGGCCCTGTGTCCATCACGTGGCATTTATAGTCCCATGATGTGTTTGTCAAAAATTATCTTTTATTATTTTGTTTGTTTGTTTTGTTTTTTTGAGACAGGGTTTCTCTGTGGCTTTGGTGCCTGTCCTGGAACTAGCTCTGTAGACCAGGCTGGCCTCGAACTCACAGAGATCCGCCTGCTTCTGCCTCCTGAGTGCTGGGATGAAAGGCGTGCTATCTTTTGTTATTTTTTACTGCGTGAATGCACAGGAACTTCCGACAGGGCCATTCTACCCTATAAATGCATGGTCAGGTTCTCGCCAATGCTTATTAGCCTCCTGGCCCCTTCAGCTCCCTCATCATACCAGCCGTTATGAGCCTAAGGATTCCAGAAACCAGAACCCACCCCGTCTCTGCACGCACCCCTCCCCTATTCACCAGAAGGCTCCTGAGTGGCTAAGGCCAGCTGCTAAAAACACCGTGTTTTTCAACAATTGATTTTCTCCTGTAGGGAGGGAGGGCGGGCCAGGCAGGGATTGATATGTCGTTGATGCTTGAGAGAGATCGTGAGGAACAAATGCTTGCTTGGAATTGAAGCGAACTGGCTGAACCACACTTTGAATGCGAGAGGATGAGTGGGCGGCAGCCGGGTAATGGATCGCCCTCGCAATAGGAAGGGTTGAATTGACAACACAGCTCTAACACGCAAGTTAGGTGATAAAACATCGGCTGTTTATCCATCTCTTTCTTTCATTCTTTCCTTCCTTTTGTTTTCTTTTAATCTTGCGGAAGTGTCCTGATAGAGCCTAATAGATCCGGGGACGCTGGAACAGGACGTGCGCTTTGCGACCTTGAGTGCGTCACCACATACTTCCGCTAAGTCAGAAGGATGAAAGGAGGAGTCAGCCCAGCCCCTCACACTGGAGATGATCTTGAAGTGGTTAGCTCAAGTTTGACTCAGCCGGTTAACAAGCAACCAAGGACCTGCCTCAGTGTCGACTGCTTTCTCTACCTTTGGTCTCGGGGGCCAGGAACATTGAGGGAGCAAATGGGTTAGTGTTCTGTACCTGAAGGCAGATGCTAGGTGAGCTTTTATTGAACTGCGTAAGTTCCCGAAGATATTGAAGACAGTGGAGAATGGCATAGTAGCAAGCAGATGCTCTGAAGTATGCAGGTATCCGTATCCGTGCAGTGCATGGATGGATGCTCTGAAGTATGCAGGTATCCGTATCCGTGCAGTGCATGGATGGATGCTCGGAAGTATGCAGGTATCCGTATCCGTGCAGTGCATGGATGGATGCTCGGAAGTATGCAGGTATCCGTATCCGTGCAGTGCATGGATGGATGCTCGGAAGTATGCAGGTATCCGTATCTCTTCCATCACAACTCTCCAAGCCCTGGTTTATTCAGGTCTGACACTCCAGGGCTAGAGAGTTCTTTGGTTAAACCTCCATCTTCCACTGATGACCCTGTTAACAAAATACATACAGTAACGATCACCATTTTTAGAGAAGCTGAGATTTAAGACAGAGAGGAAGCAACCGAAAGGCGGAGGCTTCAGGCTGGCACAGTGGGCAGAACACTCCTCTAGTTCTGGGTCCCTGGGAGGCTAGGGCAGGAGGGTCGTTTAGACCCCGTCGCTGAATAAATTAGTAAAAAACCATGAAGACAAATAAGATGTCTCTGCATTGATTCCCTTGCCATCTCTAGCCTCACGGCGGCCTGACGACTTTACAAGTCACTCCAGATATTGGAGACGTTTTCTGCTACGCTGCGATGTGCCCTGCAAAAGAAGAGAGACAGGTTTCCCATAGTACTGCTGTCTTTAAATTGAAGCAATATCTTCGGTCCATCATCCTCTTCCTGTTTCTAGTGTTGCTGTGCTGAGAATGCTATTCTGACCTAGGTGGGGTGAGAATCTACGCAGAAAAGGCGCTGTACACTGCGTCTCTGAAAGTTCCTGAAAACGCCAATACAGAGACAGAGCTTGATGAGGTGTCTAAACACATAAGCCCTCATCCACACCCACCCTGCTTCTCGTTACTCCTTTCCCACCTGGCAAGGCCCAGGAGGGATGGCAGATCAAAGCAAGCTTACAGAATTTCAAAATCTGATAAGCCAATCACCCAATGGCTCAAGAGACAAAACAATGTTCATTTTTCCTCTACTATAAAAACAAGAAAACTAATGAGAAACTTGAAAAATAGGATAAATAGAAGATATATTCTTCAAAAATAGGCAAGTTATTAGACTGGGTTATGGGCATATTAATCTTAAATGCAAAATTTTGAAGTGAAGGCTTCTGCTGATTCATAAGAAGAGGTGTTTCTCATAATTTGCACCAACCAACATGTTTCAGCAAATTAAATTTCCATATGTAAAACAGTAACCTTCAACTTAGACCATCCACATGAACTAAGGATGAATTGAAAAAAATGAATCAAAGAAAGAGCATGATACAAATACCAAAGCTATAAGATATCTGGAAAGAAGCATGAGAGTGAAGACTGGTGATCTTCTGTTAGGCAGGGCTCTTAGGTTCCAGCCCTGGAGCCCAAACCATGGAAGAACAAACGGAACTTCAACAAAACTCACAACTTCCGCTCATCAAGAGACATAGACAATGGGATGAGCAGACAAGCTGCAGACTGGGGAAAACATTTCCAAACCTTGCATACGATAAAGGAAAGTTAGGTTTTTATGTTCTGCATCCAATGTGTACAGAGAGCTGTCAACATTCAGAACTAGAAAACAAACACACTTTAAACCAGGGAGAGAAACGATTATAGGTGGCAGAGGAGTGCAGAAAAAAGTGTTCGGCATCTGTCATCAGGAAAATGAAATCAAAACCTCAGCAAGGGGTTTGTGATATGGCTCAGCAGATAAGAGCGCTTGCAACATAACCATGAAGACCAGAGGTCAGACCCCAGCACCCACATAACAAGCTGGGTCTTCTAACTCTAACTCTAACTTCTAACTCTAAGGGATGCAGTGCTCCCTTCTGGCTTCCAGACACACACAAGCATGTGTGCCTGTATACACGTATGTGCCTACTCTCTCTTATACACACACACACACACACACACACACACACACACCACACACTCACAAAGAAAGAAAACAAATCTTTTCAAAGACCCCCAAAACTTAGATAAGACACTGTATCTATTCGAGGAGCTAACATGAAAACAATTGATTGTACCAAGTGTTGGTGAAGGGGTGAACAAGAGGAAGCTCATAGCCATAGATAGGGAAAACTTTGGGGAAACATTGGTCATCTCTTATGACACAATGACTGTCCAACCCATCAATTGCACTGTTATTTGTTGACCTAAGAGACATGAGCGCGTAAGTCTACATAGGGACTTTTCTGTAGATGTTTCTAGCCACTCACTTTGTAAGAGCTAAAAACTGAAGTTCATGCAAGTCTCCCCTGGAAGATGAACGAATGAACCGGCAGCAGCAAGGCAGTACCACGGAACAACACTGGACAAGAGAAAGGAATGGGTGGCTGATGTAGAACGCAATTCAGGGAAATATGAGAATCATTTCGAGGCATAAAAGAAGCCAAGTACAAAACAAATATAAGCTCATTTAGATAAAAGCAATACAAGATGGAAGATAATTTGTGAAAAGTTGGATCAGTGACTAGCTAGCAATGGGGTGAGGAGAAAGGGAAGCGCCAGGAAGGAACACGAAGAGGGGATGGGATGGATGGGAATCGTGACCAAGTTCTCGACCCTGACAGTGGAGATAGAAAATACATAGGTACCACAACCTCACTAGGCTGTGCAGCTTCAAATGTGTAGTCTCTTGTATGCCAATATTGCATCTCAAAAATGTTAAATGAAAGAAGTTTAATCATATTTTTCAAATAAATGGCTTGTTCCTTGATAATATTTGCTGGGTGCACTCAAGGATTGAAGGTGGTTTTTCACGGCTTGATAAGGTAGTCCAACACTCCCAAGGCTTTGAGAGTTGTTGGAGCGTTGGGTAGTTGGGTTCAGAAGTATGTTGTTGTCTGAGGTTTTCCGGCCTTCCCCGTTCCTGCAATTGTTAAGTCCCAAAGAAACCACACAGAGGTCTACATTAGTTATAAACTGATTGGCCCATTAGCTAAGGCTTCTTATTAACTCTTATAACTTACATTAGCCCATTATTCTTGTCTATGTTAGCCACGTGACTTGGTACCTTTTTTGGTGAGACAGTCACATCTTCCTTCTTCTGTGGCTTGGTCACCAGGGAGTGGCATTATTTGAAGGGATCAGGAGGTGAGGCTTTATGGAGGACCTGTATCACTAGGGTGGGCTTCAAAGTTTCAGAAGACCTAGTCAGTTCCAGGGTCTCTCTCTTCCTGGTGTTTATGGAATCAGATGTGGAACTCTCAGATGCTTCTCCAGTCTTGTGTCTACTGTGTGACACCATGCTCCCTGCCTTTATCAACAATGGATTAAAACCTCTGAAATGATAAACAAGTCCCAATTAAATGTTTTCCTTCACAAAAATTGCCATGGTCATGATGTCTCTTCACAGCAATAGAACACTACAACAGGGACCGATCTCCAACTGCTTTCTCTTTTCAAATTTGCCTCACGGTCCAAACTGTCTGTTCAAACCCCAACCATCAGTGTCATCTTCTAAGACAAAGGCTGCGGAGTAAGAACATGGAGAGATTAAATATGATAAACCATCTTCTTATCATTTTCTCTGGGGAACTTTCCAGAAAGCCTTCCTTGTTAAGTTTCTCCATTATTTTGTTGGCTATAAATTTGCTGAATGACAAACCTCGCTACACTGGCAAAATGGAAGTAGGGTTCTCAGGAAGGAGACAGAGTGGTCCATGGTGGGAAGCCAGCATGCACTAACATCATTGCTCCTCACCCCCCTCTTTCCTGTCCTAGGGTCCGCTTTATCCCTTGGCCCTTATGTCTGCTAGTGGATTTCTGCTCCTCTGTCTTCCTGTTCATGGCCCTCCTAGGTCTCCCCAAGCTGTCTACTTCTAGAATATGCTGTTACGCTATCCCTGTGTGTTTAAACTGTTTGCTTACTCCTTATTGGCCTTCCCAGGCCTTGAGCATCAGGTTAGAACTACTTGCCTATGATGTCCCGGTAAGCAGAACTTTCCAGGGCTGTCAAAGCCATGTGTAATCTCCTGGGGGAGCACATTGCAGGAGAAGCAAATGGAAGAAAAAGGAAGTGACAGGCATCACCCGCAGAAGTACAGCTGATCTGGGGCAGGCTAGCCTCTACTCTGCTTACCTGACGCGGCAGGCCGTTACAGCTCCGTCCCTTCTCATCCTTTGTCTAATCAATCGGCGGTTCCAGGATCCGTCCCCATGTCCGAGACTTTATCTCCTGTTTGTCCGTGACAGGGCTGTGTCCAGAAACATCTCGTCTTCATGGCCTCCTTGGAGCCCTGTCATTTTCAGCCACAAGTCTTCTGCTTCGATTTAATCTTGGAAATTATCTTTCCTCGACTTCCCCCTAGCTGGCCGGTCACGCTCCCCTTCTCATTACAGCCATGCCTGAGCGGATTCTGAGACTATTGATAAACAGTTCCCAGAGTTACTGCTGGAGCAGGAGACGCTGGCGAGGGAGAGGGGTGGCGATGAGGGGAGACCGGTTAAAAATAAAAATTAATGCAAAAATACAATTTGCCGAGCTGTTGGCGTTTAAAATTGGCTGCGGGAGGGTTATTGACAACATGAAAATCGACGGACAAGCTTTCCTAATCAGGGCTTTCTGTTTCCCTGAACGGTAGCTCACCAGCACACCATCTCTTACTGATTGCCCTCGAATTGGCACACACAGAGGCCATTCCTTGCCCCAGAGTTCAGCTTCTCAGTCCATTTTGCCTCAATCACCCGTCCATCCTCCACTCCGCCCCTTGACTTAGAATGTTGGCTTCTGTATTCAAGCATCCCCTTGTAACGTTTGACAATGGAGTATGTATTTTGAAAATACATTCTGGGTCCTAAAAGGACCTTCCCAGAATTGCCGACAGCTGCTAATGATGTCCGTCTGTCTGTCTTTGGAACGCGTAAAATTTGTAGGGGAAAACCTGCCTCCGTAACAGTGATGCCGCAGTAGGGTGAATCCACCAATCAGTACCAGAGATGACTCATTGTAACCTATTAACTTCTGAAATGTTACTATCTAGAGGGAAAGGGCCAATTAACTCTTACAGGTATTTCAGAGAGGCTGGAGCAAGCCCCGCAACGATAAAACTGCACAAGCCAACCACAACACCGAGTGGTTGTGCCCTCGGCAGGAGTTACAGCAAGTCAGATCAGGCTGTTACCTCATATTGATCTGGAGCTGGGTGACCCGTGTCTCTGATTAATAACAATAACAACTAAATTTATTGCTTATCATTGAAGCATCTAATATATAAAATGATTCAAACACGGAAGGAATCACAGTTTTAAAAAGGATGGGCAATGATAATGTTTAAAAAAAACAGACTTTTTTAAAGGGAGTGATAATATTTTTTAAGTGAGTACCGCTTTGAGCGGGCATCGAGAGGGGTGGTGTGTCAAGGGTGGACGGGCAGCATGGGCCACAGAGGCTGTTGGGCTCACATTAGAGCTTTGCAGACACTAGCTCGTGACTTGGGGCAAGTTGCTTAAGCCCTCCGGTCCTTACTGTTTTTCATCTGTAAGGATGGAAATAAAACACCTTCTTCACACGATGCCTGGGGGACCCCAGTGAGATGCTACACCCTTCAGTTTTAGGATGGGGGCTTATGCATGGTAAAAAAAGTCTTCAGACTGGCAGACATCCATTCATGTTCCTCTCTCTCTTTCTCTCTCTGTATGTGTATGCATGCATGTGTGTGCATGCATGTATGTTGCGTGCATGTGCATGTGTGTGAACATGTGTGCATGCATATGTGTGTGCGCGTGTGTGTTAGTGTATGTGTGTACATGCATGGATGTGAATGTGTGTGTGCGTATGTGTGTGCGTGCATGTGTGTGTGAACGCATGCATCTGTGTGTATGGGCATGCATGTGTATGTGAGTGTGTGTAGGTTCACACGCAGAGAACAGCCTTAAGTGTCATGCCTCAGAGCTATCCACAATGTTTTTGTTGTTATTGTTGTTGTGGTGGTGGTGGTGGTGGTAGTTTTTTGGGTTGTTTTTTGTTTGGTTGGTTGGTTTTTGTTTTTTTAGGCATGGTCTTTGCCTGAACCTGGAGCACACAGGCTGGCCGATGAGCTACTGGATCCTCTTGTCTCTGCCCTCCGTTGTGTAGTGTTGGGACTGTGGATGCGTATCACCGTGCCCAGATTTCATATGAGCGCTAGAGATCCGAACTCGGGTCCCCACGCTCACATGGCAAGCCCTTCATCCCCTAATCTGTTTCTGCAGCCAATCCCTCACCACACTCACTGTGTAGGGTTTCTCCAGCACTCACACCGTGCCAGATGCTTCACATTGCACCAAGCGCTTCACGCTCATTCTCCAGCAAGGAAGGATCTCAGGCAGCCAGCGACAGCAGGCCATTTTGTCAGGAAGGACACTGATCTTCAGCGAATGGCATCACTCTTCCACGTTCTTATGAGTGGCGAGAGAAAAGGTTGGCTCAGGTTTCATTTAAATGACAGAAAGACGTAAATTCACAGCTGGCATTTGAATCCCTGCCATCCTAATATTTAGTATTCTGCGGGGAGGTCTTCCTTCATGGTCAACTGAACCCTCTCGTGCTGGGGCATAAACTCTTCTTGTTCTGTCTTAGCAGGGATGGCAAAGCTTATCAGTGCCTCCAGGTATCAAGGAAGACGCAGAGGAAGATGCCCTCCGACTTATCTCCCGAGGTTTAAAAAACCCAGTAAACCTTACCCACAAATCTTTCTATTAACCAAAGAATAATTTCTGTAGAAGCACTTACCTTTCCTCCCCCAGTAACTTTTCAATTAGACTTTAAACCTAATGCTCATTATTGGTGGAAGCAGGGTGCAGCATCCTTCGGCTGAACGTGCTTCCTTTAAGGAAGAAACGGTACAGGATTCTTTCCCCTTGGTTTAGATTTCCTTATCCCGCCTTTTCTTATCTCGAAGCTGCTTTCTACATCACAATGCATTTTAAAAAATGGGGTCTTAAATTTTTCAGTTTTGGGTGGTGCTTTCTTTTATAAGTCTGAGCTTAGATTCCTTCAGACTGCATTGAATAAGTAGGGAGACAAATGGCGGTGTAGATTCGTAGATGAAGATGTAGCAATGTTAATCAATCATTCATTCATTCACTCACATGGTCTGGGTTGTGCATGGTGCCAGGCACTGAGAACAAATGCTTGAAAAAACACACTCACCTCATAGTGTGTACAGTTACCTAGGAGAGCAGGGTACAGGAATCAACCGGACCGTAGGGGAGGGGCAGTGAAGCTACCGAGGTGGTGAGATCTGAGCAGGAGCCCTGAGTAACCAGTCTCTGATTCTCATGCCATTTCAACCAATCATTCACTGCAGGGCTCTCTGTTTTGGATGGAACCAACTCCTTCAGAGGAAGATCTGCTGCAGCCCTAACTCTGAGTTCTTTAGAATATGCCCCTGTGTGAATGAGATCTTTATAAGAAAGTCACCAGACTGGTCTCTCACCCAATATGGCTAGCATCCTATGCAAGGGGAAATATGAACCTGGAGACTCATAGAGATAGTGGGAAGGCAATGAGAAGGGACACAAGGAGAAGCTGGTCATCTCCAATGAAGGAGAAAGACCTAGAACAGATCCTCTACAGTCCTTGACAGGAACCATCTGCTGGCACCTGGATTTGGGACTCCCTCCTCTAGCACAAAGAGACAGCATGTTTCGATTGCTTAGTCTACCATGTAAGGTCCTGTGTGATGACAGGATGACAAGCTAGTGCTCTAGCATGGTCCTAGAAACACACGTCACCTCCCAGAATCCACAATCAACCAGAGACACGCCCACAACCGCCTCAGGCTCCTTCTTGGGCCAAGTCGTTGAGGAATCAGAAGAGATCTCCTCTAGTAGACTCTGAGTCTCCAGGGCCACTGGCACCAACCCCCATGAACAGCATCAAGCAGGACTGTTAATAAGATAAAGACTAGGCAACACCGAAGAGACTCTTAGAGCGTCGTGGACTTAATGACACTTCGTGTTAAGTGACCACGGAGACACCAATGCTTATGTGGTAAGCAGACAGTGTAGATGCTCTGTCTCCCTGTTTATCAGGGTTGTGACAAAGGCACAATCTGTGGATGGAAGCTAAATACTCATCAAAAAAATGATTTCATGAGTCTTGAGTGGTTGACGGGCTATTCACGTATTATTTTAATACCTCTTGCCCTCAGTCTTCCTATGAACACAGCCAAGGCAAGGTGGACCTAGACGGGTCCTTTTGGAATGTCTAGTGGCGTGCCTTTTAAAACAAAGCCCAGCCTGATCACGGGTGTGTGCTCCCGCTTCCAAGAAGAGGGGTTAGCCCAAAAAAGTCAGAAGCAGTGAGGATTGGTAAACGGGTGTGTCCAAGATGCATCGTTGTTCCGTCTTGCTTTTGGTATTGTTTGCTTCTGGGCTCATGGGCTTTAGCAGCTTTTTCTTTCTGCTCCAGTCTTCGTCTCCGCTGGAGCACTTCTGAGCAGAAGCCGGTTTCCAGGTAGTAGTTTGATCTGCTCTAGCTGAACGTCAGGGGAATGACTCACCAGTGTTTGCTTCTCTGCATGCCTGCCTCTCAGCCCCCACTCGGCCAAGGTTCATGATGGGCTCCTCTTTCAGAGTTGCTTGACGTCCGTCCTTTCATGTCTAAAATAATATTGTGATGTACAAATGATGTCTGACGGGGAAAACCAGGAGGGCACAGAGATGAATGTGGAAGAGTCCCCTGCATTTCAGCCTCTCATGGAGGGAGCCACAATGTAAGCACCCTTCAGCATCTACCGTCCCTTCTTCCTAGAGCTCATATTATTTTGAATGCCCTGAGCTCTGGGACTTAAAACCATACCAGAGTCTTCCATGCCAGCACATACATGTCTCCCCTTTTAAAAGATAGGTTGTTATCGATGTATCTGTGCCCGTCTGTATTTGTATGTGCATGCAGTTGAGTGTCCAAGGTGGCTGGAGGTATCAGACCTTCTAGAACTGAAGTTAGAGGCATTTGTGAGCTGGACTCTGGGCTCCTACAAGAGCTCCTAACCACAGAGTCCTTTCTCTAACCCCTCCCCTTCATTTTAAAAGGCTTATTATTCCACTGCGTAGACAGGCCCGGCTCTGTAGCTATTCTCCTCTACGTGGGTGCTGAGGTGTGGTCCAAATGCTCTGTCTCTTATACTAACCCCACAATGGACATCAGTGTCAGTGTGTTTTGTGCACGGCAGCTCCATAGAAGAGACGGCTTACACGGACAAAGGGCTGGCGGAGGCTGTGTGCAGTTTTAGTGTTTGTAAGTACTGTGAATTAGTTTATGAGCATGCTCATAGTTCATATTCCAGACAGTCAAGTACACGAAAGCTCTGATATATATATATATATATATATATATATATATATATATATATATATATATATATATATATGGGGGGGTGTATTCATACATATATATAGTGAAATTCTGATTTCCTAGAGACTGTTGTTTCAGTAATCTGATCCCCTACGGGAAGAACACTGCAGTTCCCTTTAGAACATCCTCACTACTACCAAGATGGTTGTACCACCTCCATATTTTTTTTTTTTAACCAAAGTGGACTAGACTGTAATGTAGAAGCAGACAGCCCCAGCCCCAGGGGCTTAAAATAAGCTTTATCCTCACTCAGGGTCACAGATGTGGCTGTGCTCAATGAAGCCATTGACTCCCATCTGAAGGAGTTGTCCCCTCTGTGCACCTCACTGTTTGTAGCACTGAGGGGAAAAGACGATTTGGTCACCATGGTCACAAGTGTACTCATCTAGAGGTGATCGCCAATTCTTCCATCTGCATCAGCTGAAGCAAGTTGCTGGGCTGTGCTCCCGTCCAACAAAGAGGTGAAATCCCACTGTGGTCTTGAAGAGTGCCTATCTTCCAACAGTTATATGCCACCTCCCTAGGGGAGATAACCTGATTCTACCCAGTGACAGCACCTGCACGGACAAAGTCCAGGGTCTCTCTGAGGTGGCCGCTCACCTCAGGACATCAGGACAAAAGATGTCTGGTGCCCGGGAGCCTAGCAGGCGCCTAATGCCCTGTCCAGACCACTTACTACGACATTCAAATGGATACATGGATTCAAATGGATACAGAGTTGCCTGAAGCAGGCCTTCCTGAAGGTGTAGCTTTGCTCTGAACGGACCCACACCCTGAAGATTCGGGAGTCTGGCCCAACGGAGACTGAAAAGCTGGGGATATGACATTTTGCCAAAATCAGTACTGTGACAGTCAGCTTTACTGACCTGGATGCTTGCAGTGGACACTAGGTAGAGACTGAGGAGGCGATGTGGAAGAAGGAAGTGACCGCCAATTAAAATATCTGCACGGGGACGTTAGGAAATAGAGACCAACACACTTTGCCCGCATGAAGACATTTTCTGCTCTGGTCCTAAAGAAGTTTTTTATTTCTTTGAAATTTAGTTAAAAGCACACACACAGTAAAAATAAGATTCATGGATTATAATCTTACAAAATAATCCTGAACAGAGTGTCATACTGACATAGCCTTCTGGTTATGATTTTCAAACAAAGCACTTTTTCAATTTTCCAACATGGACTCAAAAACACGGACTTATCCCTTTCACTTCCTGTTTCTTTGGGATTTTAAATCTCCATGTAGCGGTAGTGGGGATCTATTTTATATGCTTTTGTAATCTTTTATGTTTGACTCATCAAAATTCAGCCTTGTTAGTTATTTGACATGGAAGAAGTTTCTATCTACACGTCAGTGAGCGTCTTAAACCTTTGGTTTCAGAAACATACCGTCTGTTTTTCCAGGGTAAATTAACTCGAGCAACCAACGGTCTAAGTTTGATTTGAAACTATAAAACATTCAGTAGTCTGATTTCTCTTGCTGGGTCAGTCTAACTCCTGAAAGATCCTATTGTTTCCGTAAGGTTATCACATCCTTGTCCTTGCGTGGGCTGGGCCTCTACCCCGCTGATGCCGGGTTGGTCTAACTGTAACCTTTGCTATGTTTTTTTCATCACTTCGACTTCTCTGCGCTTGGCCCACACAGCGGTTTTTATTATAGGTATGACTTACTGGAAAGCCACCCTCAAATATGAAAAGGCCAGGTCTGGCTTCTGAGAACCCTTTCATCCCTCTGGTCTTGAAAGCGTTTTTCTGTCAGACTTCAGTAAGCAAGTTGGATTTGGAGTCCCTGGGAAGGTTATGAAGCCGGAGAAGAAGCAGTGAAGACAGAGTTCAATGTTATTTCTCAAGCCCCTCCTTAGGGAAGCAATAACATATTACTCCTTTTTGAATTCTCGTCTTGGGGAACCCTCGCTCAAAACTTAAATGACTTACTTCACAAGATATGAAATGTTCGCCACACTCCGAGTTGAAACATTCCAAGTTACCAATTAATTTTCCTCTGAATTCAATGAGCAATAGAATGGTGTTTGTCCTTGACATGCAGGGCAGAAGCTAGCTTTGCCCTACGCAGCATGGCGGGGCCCAGACTAGGTACCAACTCTTGCTCTGCTTACTAGCAGAAAACTTGGGCGAGTTAATTAACCTTTTTGTCCCCTTTCTTTTTTTGCAAAAAGGCGGACAAAAAACCCCACACCTGCCTGATGAGATTATCTGAAGGATGAAATCAGATACTAAAGCACTCACTCGAGTTAATTTTTAGACTCAGCAATCCAGCCTTATGAGGTAGACGAACACTCCCAGTCAGTTAACAAAACGCGTTCCTTCCCTTTAACTCTTCCTTGTAACCAGGGTGGGCATTGTCAGCTGGGGTAGCATTGGCAGGTAGCATTGTTGATCCCAATGCTACCTGCCAGTGTAATTCATTTCAAATAACGGCTTCCTCACATGGAATACACGAGCTCTAGAGATGTAACTGACTAGACAGATCTTTGTAAAAAAAAAAAAAAAAAAAAAAAAAAAAGCTCCGAGATCCATGAAGCCGCTGGAGAAAAGGCGGCTAGGAAGTTACCCTTCAAAAATAAACCTAAGAGCAGCCTGCATTTCCCTCGGCTGCCTCTGGAAGAGGTATACGATATAAAGTGCGTCCATCATGAATAATGATCGCCTTAACTCTTCCTACTGCGCTCCCAGGCAGAAACATTACCGGCCGATGCCATGGGCGTCTCAGGGCAGCTCGGTGGGTGACCATGCACGCTTAGAACCCCGCGTGAGACCCGCAGCGAAGGCGAGGGGCCAGAACCCTTGGGCTTAGTCGGGTTTCAGAGGTCGGGTTGAGCTCCAGCGCTGCTAAGGGGGCCTGATGTTCGGCGGCATTTCCGAATAAGCTATCTTTGTTTACATTTTGAGCTTGGCTCAGCCCCAGAAAGCATTACTACCTTCTACCGGGAGAAGCATCTCGCCTTTGCAGAGGGTGCTGGGGCAGCAAAGTTCATTTTCCTGGGTAGGGAAGAAAAAAAAAAAAACCCCGATTCTCTTGCTCCTCGGGCGGGTAGTGACCCGAGTGTCGGATCACAGTGGGCAGTTTCATGGGAGGTGGAGGTTTGGAGGGAAAGGGGTGGAGGTTGGTGCGGGGCAACCCAGCGAAGTGCGGAAGCTGTATAGGGGATTCTTCTAGAAAGTAGGGTGGGAAAGGAGCTAGGGAGGGCGGGTGGAGGGACGGGATCTGTGTCAGAACGTGCGTGTGAGCGGATACAAAACCCAGGGAGGCGTGATCGGCGGCGGCGTGTGTGGAAGCCGGAGCGAGGGGCGCTGGCGGGGTGTGTGCTCCTGGTGAGTGACACGGAGGGGCGGGCGGCCGCCAGGAGGGGGCGGCTGTGCGGGCGGGAGTGTCCCTGCGTGGGGGCTGGCGGCGCGGAGTTGAGGCAGTGAAGGAATCCAGCGAGAGGGCCCCGCCGAGCGGCCCTGCCGCGGCTCTCGCTCCGCTGCTTGCCCTTCGCGCTGCAGGGGCCACCAGCGCCGCGCCCCGGCCCGGGACAGAGCATCCGAGGTAAGCCGGGGTCCCCGGGACGCGGGACGCGGCGGGGCCTGCGCTGCCGGGGTGGAGGTGGTCGATCGGCCGTGCACTCCACAGTCCGGGCTCCCGGAGGCCGCCTCCCGGGAAGCTGGGTGTGGCCCGCGATCGGCGGACCGGACGCGGAGGTCGCCGTCCTTGCCTTTCCCGGGCGGGCGGGCGGGAGGGCGGCAGGCAGCTGAATGTGGGCTCGGCCGGCGCTGCTCCGCGCGGGCGCCCCCCTGCGCTCCAGCTCCGCGCTGCCGAGCTGCCCGGCCGGAACGGGGCCCGCAGGTCCCCGGCACCCCGCACCCCACGGTGCCGGCGGGATCGGGTCCTCAGAGTCCGTGTGCGCGCGGCGAGGGCGCGCGGGGCAGGCGGCGGGAGCGGGCGCCGGGGCCGCGGGACGAAGCGGTGTCATCGCACCGCCGCTGGGCGGATAAACCCGGGAGCCCGCAGGCAGACCCGACCGAGGGTCGTTTCCGAGGTGCGGAAACAACTTGACTTTTGCGTGTCTGGAAGATCAGCCAAGCTTCTCGCTCAAGGCTGGGAGGTCCGCGTTTATTGCTGACACCGGGGCTAAGGACCCAGCCTTTACCTGGACCGGGATGCAACGGAAGCCTCCCATCCTTTTCTTTCCTCCCCATCCTGGCGAGTGGAGGCTTCCAGTGCGCAGCGGGGTTGGTGTTTATGAACTTGATGAGATTTCAGCTCCCAGCAGTCCTGGTTTTAAGCAGGTGCCAAGGTTGTGGAGACCGGACACTTTCAATTAAAGATGCTTTCTGTACAGCGTTTTGCTTTGAGTGCTCTGCAGTCTCTCCGTAGCTTGAGGCTGGTGAGGACCCTTTGAACTTCCAGCACAGAGCCTTGCTTCCCTTTCGTAAACCATGATATGTATTATTTCAGTTGCTTATTTAAGACACTCAAGTATCAGCCGCCCTTGCCAGCCCGCAGATTTTAAGGGGGTGGGGAGGGAGAAAAAAAAAAGAAACACGGAAATCTTAGACTCTGCAGAGAAAGAGTAAGGTCGTGTGGCCCTTATGTCATCATTCTGTTTTGCTTTAGAGGAACGTTTCGTTGCTACTCAGACTCTGTTTTCCTGAGAGTACGCAGATGTGCAATATGGCAGGGAAAAGAAAGGACAGGAAGTCAGAAATAAAAAAAGACTACTCAAGTAGTAAAACCAATTATTTTGAAAGAACTCTTTTTTAAAAAAAAAAGTTGCTTTCTGGATAAAATATTTTATGAGCCTTATGAAATTGTGTTACTTAACCAGAAAGCAATGTGCTGTGTGTGTGGATGGGGGACAATCTTATCAAAGTAACTGGAGTGCTGTAAAAAAAAAAATCTGTATCTGGTGTTTGCTGTTTCTTTTTTATTATTATTATTTTAACCAAGAAAAAAATCAACTTTAAGAATGACTTTCTATTTGGACAAGGCGAATACTACTTCAGTCTCTAATTAGAGTTTTGAAATAAACTCAAGCTGGGTTAAACCCTTATTGTGTGGAGCAACAGAACACAAAACATGTCAGATTCCGTATGGCTTTGCGCGCGCGCGTGTACACACACACACACACACACACACACACACGACTAGCTCCAAAAGATAATTTGCATAAAAATACAATAACTTGAATGCAGAGATTATTTAAGAGATTAAGGGCGAAACGCTGAATATCTGAGAGAGTGTTAATTGGCAAATTTTGTTCTTTCATCTCTGAAATAGTAAATCATTTCTCGGGAATCGGTTTGGTTAATGGGCTGGTTTAGGCAGGCAAAACAAGCAGGGTTTCTTTTGTGTTCATTTTGTTGTGGGGAGCACCCCACAGAAGTCTTCAGTTGCTCACACATAAGGGCCATTGTGAAAAGAGGAATCTCCTAGCCCCAGAAGGTACCTCACCGTGTCAGCAGTAAACAGAGAAACAAATACTTAAGCCACATCATGGCGGTCTGTGAAGTAACACTGCCAAGTAGGTGGCCTCCACATGGAAATGGCCCTTAAGCCTTAGAAATTTCTCGGTTTTAGTCCTTTAAAAGAAAAGGGAAATCAGGCTGAGTGGTGGTGGCGCACTAGGGAGGCAGAGGCAGGCAGATCTCTGAGTTCGAGGCCAGCCTGGTCTACAGAGCGAGTTCCAGGACAGCCAGGACTGTCCCACAGAGAAACCCTGTCTTGAAACCAGAAGTCAGTTTCTTAGTCTGCAGAGGATGGCGCCATTGTTACCAGTGGGCGTTTGTTCGTGGTTGTTTCGGAAACGCAAAGGCAGTCCTGAGGACTTTTACACAGCTGCAACCGACATCTTAAGACATAAGTCAGCAGAAGAAGCTTTAGCTCCAGTTTTGATAACTGGAAACGTAGACGATAAGGCGAAATGTAGAGATTGCTTAGGGCGCGATTCAGGCTGCTACCGCCCCTTCTTACTATATCGCGAGAGTCCATCTTACGTGTGGGATAGGTACTGCTCGGTCACAGCTCTGCAGTCCTGCATCCCTGGTGATGTCTGTGATGCCGTCACCATCCTTGATGATGACAATTCAATCTGCGGTGTTTCTAAGGTGTGTGCACAGGAGAGTGGCTCCCATAGCACGGCACGGGGTATAAGGGCATACACCATGCAGTCAGACTTCAGTGATTGCTTGTCGATCTCTGAATGGTTGAACGCGATTCACCTCATCAGTTGATTCTACCGCGGCTGTGTGTCCTTCAAGTGGAATCGCTCATTAAAATGGGGTTTTCATTATACAGTTAAAGAAACGGTAAACACTGGAGGAGAAAAGCAAACCTTGTTTCCCGTCTCCTCTTTTGAAGTCGGCTGTATGAAGGTGTTATTTCCTTGATACATCAGAATGGCTAATTTGCAGTTATAAAGACTGATAGATAAAAAGGCCGTGTGTGTCTATTTTTCTGCTGAGGTTTGTTTGTTCGGTGAACGGTTAGGACTCCCTCAGTACCACAGCAGAGGGAAAACAATCTATGAAGGTGTGTGTCTATAGCACCTAGCATTTCCATGATACTGGATTATTGGATAGCTTCTACGTTCATTTTCATTTTCTAATAAAGACTTCTACGGTAGCCTCTAGCCTTCTAGCATAACAGATCTTTTGCTGTAGTTGGGATGGAACCTTTCTGGTTTATCTGGTTGCTTAGAAGTTTTATGGTGGTTGTCCTATCCTCAGGCTAGAGACCTGATGACCTTTCCTTACAGCTGCTACTGAACTTGTACCTTAGGTGATAAAAGTTCCTTTTGTTTTTTTTGTTTTTTTTTTCTTTTAATACTTTGTGGTTTCTCTGGATCACCTGAGCTAGGAATCCTTCCACCTGTTTTTCTAACTAGGGAACTGCATCAGATAGTGTTAACTTTTTCTGGTGACAATTTCTCCCAGAGACTGCCCTAGATGGCCTTATCTTTCTTCCATCTCCCTTGGGGCCAGGAATTTTTACAGCCCTCCCTGCCTTCACCTCTTTGCCTTTCCCCATCCCGTCTGCCAGCAAACCTGCATCTCCTGAGAGCACCTCTCCAAGCATTTCCCACAGAAAGCCTGGCACCTGTGAGCTCAGGCTTCCTCGATCAGGAGCCACTGCCAATCTCAGTGCAACGTGGTCCCCAGATGAGGATGGTCTGACTTAAGATTTTGCAGCCTTATGCGGTGAAAATGTGACGTGCATTCAGCAGAAATCATACTTTGAATTTTCGGCCTTGCCTCAGGGTAGGGATGGACAATGTGATATTCTCTTACCACGTTGAGTCATGGCCATGAGCTACAGTTCGCTATGACGTCAGGAGGAGAAACAACTGATGCTCTAACAGGTGTCTAACCTGCGACCAGTAGACCACGTGTGGTACTGTGGAGCCACGAATGGGGGCCAACACAGAATTGTAACTTCCTTAAAACATTATGAGATTTCTTGGTTTGCAATATTTTTTCTTGTAACTTGCTTGCACGGTTCTGTAGCATGAACACTGTAGGTGGCCGCATTCTCTTGCAAAGTCAAAAGATCATCGCCTCTTCTTATGTTGCTAGTGGTTTTAGATGTGGGTACCCAATACGTTGTGTAAGTTAAACACTTGATTATAAAATAGTGCCCCTGTCAAATGCTCTTTGTCCACCAATGAGCTAATAGCAGTGTCCTGTGTGTGTTTGAGGTGTACTAGGGTGGGCTCTGATGTTCAGCAGGTTAGGGGATACAGTTTTAGCTCTCTGTGGGTTGACTGGGAAACAAAGTAAGCCAAGGAAGATCTAGAGTTCAGACACTTTCCAATCTTCCTGCTCTTGGTTGGCATCAGGTCCAACCTCCCATCGTGTTTTTCATGTGTTTTATACTCTTGCCCAAATTTAACCGAACGGTTTGATTTCCTGCTTCTTCCAAACATGACCTCTTTCCTTTGCTTGGCTCCTTCTGCCATGTATTTTCATTTCATCCCCTTTCTCCATGCCCTGTTCTTTCGAATGCATTGTCTGCTTTTCTCCGACCCAACCCAACCCAACTCATCTTCAAAGCCAAACCCTGGTCATGCTGCCTTTGTTGATCGCTTCTTTTGCCCCTCTGTCTGCATCCTCCTTCAGTTTAGACCCTTGCTTAGATTTCTCCTACACTGTTGCTTCTTGCTTTCCCAGGGGCTTTGTGAGCTTCTTGAAGGCATCAGTATAACTTCAGTGTGCAACGGCTGAAACCGGTAGTCCTATCTAGTGTCTGATAAATGCACCCGCAGAAATACTAAGCTAGAAGGGTCTGTTCTTCAAGGATGGGCTTTGAGAGCATCTCAGCCTTACTCGCTGGTTTATGTTGAGGGTCTGACTCGCAGCCTGGCTTTTGGTTATGACCTCAATAAACGTGTGTTAACACAAATATTGGTGTTGATGTTGGATGAAAGGGACAGACATTGGACGGAGGCATCTGTCAGGGAGCCTTTCTCAGCATTCTTGGGTGGCTCTAATCAGTCTCTCCCTTCATCAGCTGTGGGGATTCTGAGGTGGGGGCATTCTCCCGAGTTGAGATAACAACCGACCGAGTCTGGCGGCTGTGACTTGGAATTGAGGAGGCTGCAGTTATTTTAAGATGGGATGATGAGTCTCAGAGTGAGCAAGAATGAAAAGCATCAGGCTCAATGCCAGTATTTTATATGTAAAATAATCAGGCTGAAGTTATCACTTAGGTAAAGGGTCTGATAATTGGCGTTAAGACTCCAGACTATATAACAGGGGTGTCCAGCCTTCTCATTTAAAAGCAACTCTGTAAACTGGGGGGAAAAATCATCTGGGGATTCATCAGAGAGTGAAAGCCGCGGCAGGGAAGAGCTTTTCCCATCTGCTAAAGCGGTGGTTCTCAGCCTCCTGATGCTGCAACCCTTTAAATCCGGTCCTCATGTTGTAGCGACCTCAACCATAAGTTTATTTGTGCTGCAGCTCCATAACTGTGATTTTGGTTTTGTGACAAATCAGAATGTAAATATCTGTGTTTTCCTATGGTTTGAGGCGACCCTTGTGCAAAGGCCATTCGTGGAGAGGGTTGTGACCCACAGGTCAAAAATGTGTATTGTGTGGGAGGCCAGCTCCTTACCCTTGTTTTTGAGATTTATTTCATAGAAAGCATCTTTTCTCTGAAGAGGTTGCTCGCTCTAGCGGGAGATGGAGTCTACGGGAGCTCAGAAGGGGAACATTTACTTCTGCTGGTGGGGACTGATTATTAAAGTAATTTGTTACGATTTCAGTCGTGGTGTTGGGAGCGTAATGGGGAGGGAAAGTGTTCACATGGAATGGAAGCTTGGTTTCCAGGATTTTTTTTTTTTTTTTTAAAAGTCTTCTCAACCAGAGTTCTGAAATGTTCAATCATGGAGCCTACAGTGTATCTAGATGTGTCCTGTGATCGTTGATGTGTGAGGCCAAGTGCTGAACTGACTGAGATAAAGCACAGGATAAACCCTGTGAGCTGTATGACCCTGTGTGGGCCTGGTTTTGTTTGCCCAACTCACATAGAATGCTCAGAAGGGCCCCCTGCAGGATGAATGTCACCAAAGCTTCCACGTGCCCAGGAGTACTAAGTACAGAGAATCCTTCATACTGTTGTCCCAAGCAACCAGTATGGGACACTACCCAGGTGTCTGCTGGAACTCTGGGAATGTGTGGACATATAGCCCTCAACTGACTATACAGCTACCTTCATGGACCCTAGAGCCAGGAGCCCTGGGTACCAATCTCACACTTGAGATTGTAAGGGGAGTTCTATGTTATGGATTCCATTCTATGAGGTGGTAAAACATCCATCACCGGGGACGTGTGCAAATAGACGTTTTAAGGAAATGCCTTCCTTAGTTATACATGTCACGCCCCTTTATCCTCAGATATCCTGGAAGCATGTATGAACCCCATTTTACTGAGAAACGAAACTGAAGTCTAGAAAATTTGATAGTTACTTTATAAAGTACGCATTAAAGCCAGGCCATGTGAACGTAGGAACCAAATATGCCTTGTGATGGAGAAAGGTCACAAAGACTTACATCCTGGTTGAAAAATGTGAGGTCCCTTGTCATCCCTGAGGTTGGCTGTGTAGGGAGAAAGAACTCTCCATGACCAGGCACTCACTCATCGTCAGAGGCACCCAGTTCCCAGAGATCCAGAACCAGCTGAATAACTTATCACAGCTATGACAGACAAGTCCACTCGTTCCGGCCTTGCCATGGACGGGCAAGGTGGTGTCTGTATGCCCCTTCTAAGCTGCTGAAGCTCGGGGAAGGTCCAGGACTTGACTGGCTGAAAGGTCACTCAGTGTCAGGCTCTGAGTGGTCTGACCCCATCTCCTGCTTCTTCTCACATCCCCCTGGGAGTGCAGCACGGTGGCCTGGAGGACACTTATATCAGTTCATCCAGACACTGGCTAGTCCGGAAGACTACAGTGAACACCTTGTAACTATGGTTCTCGGACGATCAACAGGTTCTGTGTGGGACACTACTGCCCACAGTGTCTACGGGTGTGTGAAGGATTTACAGTGTCTTAAACCCACAGCATCAGTATGCCACAGAAGAAAACAAAACACCAGTGAATTCTTCCTGTCTTCCATCTGTTTTATGTATGATATGCAGAGAAAAGATATATATGTCTTTATATGTAAATCTGCTATGACCCCTCTCCTCCCCTCAAGCCTCATTTCCCCTGGGGTGCGACCCTTCTCCTCCCCTCAAGCCTCATTTCCCCTGGGGTACGACCCCTCTCCTCTCCTCAAGGCTCAGCACACTTGGGGTGCGGCCTCTGCTTACGTTTTGCATTTGGTCTGCAGTGGCTCATGCGTTTTGCTTCTGCCCACCCTCTGTGTGCCAACCTGTGTGTCCAGTCGGAGGTACCTTTTCTAATGTTATCTCGGGTGCTTTCAACTAAGTGAAGTGAGTCTACAGTGGGACCCAGCTCTAAACCCTTGTAGGCCTCTGTGCTTTCTGCCTTAATTAGTGAAACCACTTCAGCAAATGTAGGAAACCTCTCTTCCCCAACACCTATGTTTTCATGACCATTAAGCCCTGGTGGAAGCCAGGTGGTCATCTTTTCAAACTGGCCATAGTCTGCCCTCCCCCCTCTCCACAGTGACCTTCGTGGCTGCACTGGGTCAGGCTCTCAGTCTTTCTCTTGAGGTTTATTCGAGTCTCTCTGCATTCTGTCTGGCTCAATTCCAATCTCTTCCTCACAACACAGCTTCTGTAAAAGGCCCATTGAATCGCGACTCTTCACTTAAAATCCCCCAGCACAGCGGCTGTAGCCCAGGATCAAGTCTAAACTCCCTAGCAGGGCACCAAAGGGCCTTGGTGGGTCAGGCCTTCCTTTCAGGTGTGCATCCTTCCGCCTGTCCTGCTGTCTGCTTCCGTCCGCAGCATCCTCCCTGAAGGAAATGCGGTGTTATTAGAAATGACTCACGGGAGGGATGGGGACAGGAGAAAGATAACAGCGCCATGGGTCTGGTACCATCACACCATGGCTGCCTGTGGCCAGTGAGCACTTGAGATGTGGTTAGTTCCAAGTCCGATGGGCTGGGAATGTAGCAGAAGACTTTATGGGACACTGGGGTGGTTTTAAGATAGCTCGTTAACATCAGCGTGTGTGCCTGTGTTCGCACAGGTGTGAAAGTTGACCTTGGATAACTTCCTCAAATATTCTCCCTGGTTTTTGAGGCAGGATCTCTCGCTGAACCTACGGCATACTGGCCGGGCTGCCCTGGGTGGGTGACCCTTCAGTCTCTGTGTCCCCAACTCTGGGGTTACATTTCTGTGCCTGACTTTTCCACAGAGATGTGGGGGGTTGGTTTCAGTGTCTCGCGCTTGTGCAGCAAGCACTTAACTGAACGAGCCGTCTCCTGAACCCCTCATTAGCATAATTTTGGTTTGCATATCACCAGCTAAATAAAATAGATTATTAAAACTAGCTCCGCATTGTTTTAGCCTAGCTGCTAGAAAATTTGAAATTGCCTGTGTGGGTTGCATTGTAATTTTACTGTAAGACAGCCTCTCTACGAAACAGCTCTGTCTTCCTAGGAAGTGTGCCTGGTATAAGCGAAACAAACCCGCGAGTCTCTGGGCTGATTTAGTCAGCTCTGTAGTACAGAGAAGCAACAGTTGTTCGGTTTCTCAGTCCAGAGGTATAGAGTGCTTTCGATGAGATTCAGAATCCGAGACGGATTCTGCGCACCGGGGCCAGAGTCTCACACAGCGTGCACAGCATGGAGGCACAGCGTATCTCGCCCCAGGCCTTCCCACTTACTGCAAGAGGAGCAGCAGCCTTGTGGTGTCTGGTGGTGTGGGGGGCAGGGGGCAGCTTGAAATAGACACTAAAGGAACTTGAAAGCACACTCCGAGAAGCCCCCCCCCCCCCCCCCCCCCCCCCCCCCCCCCCGCCTTGAGGTACCAGGAGAGATGCCTGGGGCCAGGTCTGTGCATCAGTGCTTCTTGATGGGTTAAGCCATAGCTTTCCCGCTCTTTAGCTCTTAAGATCCCAAGCTAGTTCCTGAATCAAGGGGTTTCGAGTCGAAAGTGTGCATCCAGCCAGAGTGTGCCCAAAGTTGCTAAGAACTTTGCAGACTCCTGCCGGGCACTCTGGGAAGCCTTCTGTGCATCAGTTAGCCACAAAGACTTTGGGAGAAGGTTATGAGGGTTATCAGGAAGACCCATCAGACACTGTTCTGCGTTCCAAGAGATGCACCAAGCTTCACGCCTTCACAGTGCAAGCATGATGGGAATCCCTGCCAGGTTGGTGCAAGAGGAAGGAACGTCCTCCAGGAGGACACGATGGGAGAAACCAAGGTGATCAAGAGAAAATTTTCCAAGAACTGATTCCTGGGAGAGTCTGAGAGAGGCAGTGTGACTCGGGGCTCCCTGGACAGGGGATTTGCTGCTGTGTTTTGTTGCACCCTACGGGTCTGAAAAGAACCCCTTCCTGTCTTGATTTCTCTGTGAACATCTGTTTTGATTTGCTTTACGTGGTGAAAATCTGTCTAAGATCTCGTTAAGAAGACACGTTCCTGTGCTAGGAATAAACCTTTGACAGTCACACCTCTCCGGAAAAGGAGCAGAGAGGAGTTGCGGATACCCCAGTGAAGTTATTTCTTACATGACTGCGGATAATAGGTGGCACAGACCTGGCCCCGGGCATCTCTCCTGGTACCTCAAGCCGGGGGGGGGGGGGGGGCTTCTCGGAGTGTGCTTTCAAGTTCCTTTAGTGTCTATTTCAAGCTGGGACCAGCGTGGGACTTCCATAGAGGGAATGCACGCAGGCATCCGTACTTTAGTGAGCCGCCATCCAGTGGATGGTGCATTTGGTCAGGAAATCCTGACTCAGCCTCGTTCTTGAGTGGTCAAGTTTTCGCTCTGCGTGCCAAGTTCTGCTTTTCCTCTCACGTGTGCAAGTCCTGCTTCGAGTTTTTATGAGAGAATCCCGGGTCGTCTGGACTGAACCTTGGGACAGCAGTGTTGTCTGTGAGCGGCAGATTCTAGAGCTGAGTCTCAGCTGCTTCCCCAGGTCCTTCCGGTACCGACATCTCCATGTCATGGTCAAAACATTTAACGCATGATTTGTAGAATAAAATATCTTCCTTGCTTTCTGGCTGCATTAGTTCATTGTCTTTTTTTTTTTCTGGTTATAGTTATAACAAAATTAAGGAGGCATACTGAAGGTCTATGCAGCTCACAGCTTGGGAAGCTGAGAGCTCAAACAACACAACTCCAGCTTTGGCGGGGGGGGGGGGGGGTCCAGGAAAAGGTGGCTTAAGTACCTGTGGGTATGAGGAAGGGAATATATCTTAAAACAGGAAGCCAGAGGAGACAAAAGCCCTGTAACCCCTTCCAAGGCTACATTCCTAGTGACCTCAGGACCTCCCAAGAGGCCTCAGTTCCCAATACTGCCACACTCAGGACCAAACTCCCAACACGAGAACCTTTGAGAGACAAAAATACGTTGACAGGGTATACCGTTGACTCTTCCCTCACTCCAAATGCCCGACAAGAGATGACCTTGCAGGTGGCCCCTCCGCAGATGTCAAGGTAGTTTTTACCGTATGTACATCCAACCGAAAAGCAAAGGGGAGGTTGAGGATAGCATTCATTTCTCACAGATGGCACATTTCTCTGTTTGTCTCCAGACAGAAGGCTGGGCAGAGTAGAGAGGCAGCTGCCTTTATCATGTGACTTCAGAATCCACACCCCTAAAAGGGCATTTCAAATTCCAATAGTCTCCTTTCGTTAACACATGAAGAGTCCACCTTAGGAAACTCTATCCTCCTTCCTAAAGCTGGTGTGTTCTAAAGGCAAAAAAGCCCCAGGCGGGCATTTGGAAGTCCCTGTTTGTTGCCTGACATGGGCTGGCTGTAGGAGTTAGACTGACGTCTTTAACTTTCTGAACTGAGGTTCTGTTGTGTGAGAAGCAAAATTAGCCATGTCTACCGTTATGTTATGATTTGATTATGACTAAATAAGACAATATAAAGTTCCTCAAACTCATGCCATGGAAGTGGTAACTTAAGCTCACTAGACACACACTCCTTGGCCGGAACAATTTCTCAGCCTTTCTCTGAGGCTGATAAAAAAGAATAAAAATTCAGACCAAGGAGTTCAATTTCTGCCCGTTCAGCAATGGAAAAAAAAAAGGACCAGAAGGAAGCTGCCATCATATTTTCATGACGTCCGATCCCGTGTAATAGTTTGCATTTGTGAAAATTCTCCTCTGGAATTGTGGGTGCAGCAGGAAGCCTTGGGGAGGGGGGGCTTGTTTACATCCTCTGCCAGGATAGCGTGACAGTGAGTAAGCCGAGCAGGCTTTAGAGTCCGGGAATCGTCAGGTGCACTGCCATCAAAATAAACTCGTGGTTTGGTTTTTCTTTTCTTTGCTGATAAATTACAAACAAAGGAAGTCACAGAAATACCCTGAAAAGGAAGCTTCCTGTCCAAATTAGATACCGGAGAGGGTTCTGTAGACTCATTTGGTGGGAGCCACTCTTTGCTTAACTGTGGGTGTTGGGGAAGTTCTTTTGCTGAGGGCTTTGTTGCTTGCAGGGAGAGAAAAGCTTTAGAACATCAAAGAAAATGGGATTTTGATTAGAGGCAGTGTTGCTCCCTTAAGGGCTGACTTCTGCACACTTTGCTGGTTGCTTGCACCTGACTAAGGGAGCCTTCTCACTGGCCTTCTGGAAACAAGAGGAAGGCTGAGCAGATGCCGTGTGTTACAGGCAGCTGTAAGTATGGCTGGCCTTGTACTCGTAAAAGGGAAACTGGGAGGTGTTACACCGACCACTGTCCAGTTCCAGGACTTCGTCCTTCTGTATCTCTGATGAGATCTGAGTGGGGACTTGTTGCAGGAGGCCAATTGTTGGTTCCTGGCCGCCCGGCTAGCTTAGCCCTGAAATAATCACACAGAAACTGTAGTCATTAAATCACTGTTTGGCCCATTAGCTCTAGCTTCTTATTGGCTAACTCTTACATATTAATTTAACCCATTTCTAGTAATCTGTATATTGCCTCGAGGCTGTGGCTTACCGGTTAAAGTTCCCAGCATCTGTCTCCGGCAGCTCCATGGCTTCTCCCTGACTCTGCCCTTCTTTCTCCCAGCATACAGCCTAGCTCCCCCCCCCCCCCAGTTCTGTTCTTCCCTGCCATAGGCTCAAAGCAGTTCTTTATTCATTAACCAATAAAAGCAACACACAGACAGAGGACCTCCCACACCAGGGACTGGATGCAGTGACATGTATCTGTCCTCTGTAGTTGTATTTTTTCCCTTATTCTTTACCATTTTGGGGGGACTGACACCCAGTTCCCCAATAAATACATGGGGTCTTATCCTTTCTTATGCAAAGCCGGCCTTAGCTTGGTTTTTCTAGCCAGGTTTTCTTAACTTAAATTATCCTACCTTTTGCCTCTGAGCTTTTCCATTTTTCTATTTCTGTATATCTTTTCTTTCCTTCTCATTTCATATCTGGCTGGGTTGCTCCCCCGCCCCAGCATCCTCCTCTCCTTCCCCCGCTTCTCTTTCTTCTATTTTTTCCTTCTATTTATTCTCCCTGCCTAACAGCCCTGCCTGTCCTTTCTCTTGCCTAGCTATTGGCCATTTAGATCTTTATTAAACCAATCAGGTGTTTTAGGCAGGCAAAGCAACACAGCATCACAGAGTTAAACAAACGCAACATAGAAGAATGTAGCACATCTTCGCATCATTAAACAAATATCCTGCAGGCATGAAAGAATGCGATACATCTTTAACTAATATTTCCACAATAGGCTTCCACACTCCTGATACAGCTGGTTGCTCTGCTATAACGCCAGAACCTTTTATAGACAAGGGTCTCACTCTGTATCCATGGCTCCATGGCTGGCCTGAAACTTGCTAGGAAGACCAGAGTAGCCTCGAACTCACAAAGATCAGCCTGCCTCTGCCTCCTTGCTGGGACTAAAGTCATGCACCATCTTGCCTGGCTGCAACCTTTTCAAAACATATTATTTAATGCTCATCTGTGGCATTCAGTATCTTGTGAACTGCTTCAGATGTGGTGGGTGACATCAACTCAGCTTTCCACGGCAACACTGATTCATAATTTCCAGATGCTGATCGAGTTTGACCTTCTGGACTCTCCCGGATTGCATTTCAAGCTGTTTATTTTGTTTGTTTTGTTTTTGTTTTCTCATTGATCAAGGCGAGGCATATTTAGTTAATGCTTACATAAAATGTACTTGTAGCTCCCACAGGTAAGTTTCTATGAAGAAATTAGAAGGAGATGGGTACTGTGGCACAGTGTCCCCCCCCCCCCAAATGCAGAAATCCCTTCCACAGTGGCCCCCACCTGTTTGAACCCATCCAGGAAGGGGGACTTTGCACACTCGTGATGCCAGGCAGCACTTACGACAGCACTTTGCACTGTTCCTGGGTCTGAGGCATGTCTAGTGTGGGGCCCTGTGTCACTGTGAGCACACTGACATTCACTAGTGCGCACAAAGGAGAGAAAGCATCTCTGAAAGCCTCTCCTCTGCACAGCGAATCGCAGCCTCCCCCCCCCCCCCCCCCCCCCCCCCCCCCCCCCCCCCGCACCTTCCTGTCAGGCTCTGCCATGTCGCCAAAGAGAGTAGCGTTTCTGCAGAGCTCTCGTGTTTGCTGCTTAGACCCTTCTCCTTCCAGGGTGACACGGTCCCAGTTGTCACCCAGTATTTCTCATCCTGCTAAGTCTCCTCCACCACGCTGTCCATTTCTCCTAAGAGGAGACCTCTCCGGTTCATCACTCTCGGTCCGAGATTCTGAGGAGCAGAAAATACAGAAGAACTACTTGACTCCCTCGACCACGGGCGATCTTTATTAATCTAGTCGGGTATGATGATGGCCCCCTTTATAAGCCGAGGCCAGTGTATCCTAGTTTATATTCAAAGGAGAATAAACCTTCCAGGTCCTTTTCTTAACATTGCTGGGGTCCCTCCTCTGCTCAAGCAACCAATTCTGCATTTGGAGGATTTACTCAGAGGAGCCCATATCTATCTTAGTTTTTGTTGTTGTATGGTGTTTGATTTTTGTCAAGCTACTTTTTCCCCTCCTTGTCCAGACTGTTTTGAAATCCAGTTCGGAATTTGGTTTTTTTTTTTTTTTTTTTTTTTTTTAGTGATACTTTCATTAACTTAGCAAGCACGTGCTTGAGTTTGTGGTTTGGTTTGCGCTGGGATTTTTGCAGTTCTGGGGATGGAACCAGGGCTTCTCATGGACGGGGTAACCACCCTGTCCGTGAGTCAGCCCCCAGCCCACTCTAGACAGCTAAGTCTCCTGTCTCTTTATTTTTCTTTTCTTTTCTTCTCTTTTTTTCTGAGATAAAGTTTCTCTGTAGCTTTGGAGGCTGTCCTGGAACTAGCTCTTGTAGAGCAGGCTGGCCTTGAACTCACAGAGATCCACTTGCCTCTGCCTCCCAAGTGCTGGGATTAAAAGTGAGCACCACCACGACCCAGCTGAGTCTCTTTATTTCTACAGGAGACTTCAGCTTGAGAATTTTGTTAGATATTTAAACTAAAAAACTAAGGTGATGGCCTTTACCTTCCCTTTGTTGTTGCAGAGGGTGTAGGGGGCCAAGTTTCAGCCCAATATGCTAACTCTTGGTCTGTTTATTACGCAGCATAGAAACCCTTTTGTGGATGAAGCGAGATTAACTTAGAATGAGTTTTAGGTTCCCTGACTTTTTTCTTGTGAAGAAAAAGTTCCTGAGTTTATCACATCATTCAGCTCCTCTGTGTAGAGTCGTGTTCGTAAACCATGGAAGGGACAGGAAGTCACTTCTCAGTTGTCACTCCCGCATGCT
This sequence comes from Microtus oregoni, assembly GCF_018167655.1. NCBI lineage: Eukaryota > Metazoa > Chordata > Mammalia > Rodentia > Cricetidae > Microtus > Microtus oregoni. The sequence goes on from NW_024544794.1 coordinate 371,499, forward strand.
GTTCCATCCACACCTCCTGGGAGAGAGAGTGTCAGGTGGAGACATGTCCAGACAGTGAGCAGGCACCTACAGACATGCAGACATGCTCCATGACAACAGCATGAGTACAGCTGTGTTGGTGCACACTGTCAATCAATCGTGCATGTGTCTTCTGCAAGCAGAATAGTCTGTTTTATTTGCGAAGTTTTGGGGGGTGTTTGTTTTTGTTTTTTTGGTTGCTTTTGCAAGAATACTACTTGGACTTTTTAGATTCACATCAAATATCTTTCCAATACCACACAGTGCTTTTGTTACTATTTTGTAGCATTTATGCACAAAATACTTTTTTTATAGACTTTCTTCTTTTGTTTTGAACTAAATGTAAAAAGTAAAAGGTCACTTTGTCATAAGGAACTCAAACCCATATAGTTAAGGCATGAATTGCTGCCCCGTTAATAGAGCAGTGTTTGTGTTATGGTCAATATTTTTTGAAGTATTCTCACACATTTTATCTTTGGGAAAAAATGTGGAAATATACATATTTATTGACTTTAGACTACACAGAAGTGGACATCGCTAAAATTTTACCCCCTGGAGGTTGTCACTACTGACTTTTGATGTGCGCTTCTCCCAGGTACACATTTTGGGGTGCATGGGGTGCGTGTGTCCTAAACAAGCCCCATGGTGGACAGAGAAAGCTAGTACTGAAGAACCAGGGTACAACAGTGGTTAGTGGTACTTTGGATCCTTAGGGTGTAACTCGGGGGTCACTGGGCTCAATCCTTAGTAACCCCACCTCTCAGGGGTTTCAGTTCAAACACCAGGAGATTCTAGTTCTCACCCTACCGACTGTTATTGTGTAGTGACTATGATTCCCAAACTCTTTAAATCTCCACTTACTCTTCTGTGAAATGGGCTGGTTATCGTGCGTATTTATGGCCACAATTAGGAAGAGTGGCGTTTGGATCGTAGCCTGTGCTGTGCACAGTTGAGCTATTGTTATTAGGTGAGTTCTTTTCCTCGCTTTATTCTCCTAGATTCTAGGGTCAGAATGTAGGAGAATAAATTTCCCTGTCAGAAAACATTTGAAAAACACTGAGAGTGACCGTGTAAATTTCAATATATGAATATACTTGGGTGTTATCCTTTCTTTATAGTTAGCTCGTTTCTAATTCTTCGCCATCCTCAAAAACACCACGGCTAATATCCTATCTATTATTTTATGTGCATAGACAACAGACCCAAAGATTTATTTTTCCATAAAAACCAATGGCGTTTTTATGGGAAGATAAAAGATTTAAGAATTCTTTAATGTGTACTAACATGACAGATTATAGGCTACGTGTTCTTTATGACGGAGTTCTCTGTGCACCGTGACGCAGCCCCTTTGAGATAGGGATGTCACCCCCCCCCCCCATTTTTAGAGGAGGACGTTCTGAGGGTGGATAAGTTGCTTGCCCAAGGTTACTGATAGTGGAGGTGGAGGCCAAGGCAGCCTTCTGGCACGCCCGCCCGCCTGTCACTCTGAAGCCGCAGAATGAATAGTCACTATTGTGCTTTCTACAAAACGTCACTGGGTGCCACGTAAAAGATAGGACTCTTGGCTGGAACTCTCAGCTGGCTCCGGAGAGTTTCTCTTCTGTACGGATGTTCTTCTGTGTCTTGGAATCTAGCCTCGTTAAAGTAATGCCTTAAGTCCAGGGAAAGCAGCATCTGTGTGATTGTTTGAGGGAGGCAGAGCACACAGAGAAGACATCGGTTTAGTCACGACTATAAGCCCTTCTTTGTTTCAGTTGTAGGGACTGGGCCAGGATCACTTATCTCTCCAGGAACCGGAGTGGCTCACAGAAATCAGCTTAGGAATTTAAGCCGCGCCAACACTCAGAATGATACCGTTCAAAAGAAAGCGTCCATTTCTCCACTTGCCGGTTTGGGATTGAAAGAAAAGAAATCTTTAGCCTCAGCCACAAGACGGTGCACCCAGAAGGAGAAGCAGTAACCGCTGTGGGCAGCGGTCCCATATACAGGGAGACCTTGATGGATAATCGGAGCACCCCTCCCCCAGACCAAAGATGTAGTTGGTGAGCTGGCAGGTTGTCTTTAAAAAGTCGGCTTTTGGAACATTTATCTTGGCAGTGCTCAGGTATGACTCATGGAATGCAGGGTGGCAGCCAATCTTGTAGGAAAAGTGTATAATTAATATGATGAAGACAGGGGTGTTGCTAGTCAGTACCTCACCCGGGCTCCTCACAACAAAGGGGCCATTGAAGCCACCTTGTCCTGGGCGATCCTGGTTTGTCATTCCCTAGATTCCAAGGCCTCGTAAAACAAACGATGAAGAAAGAAACCCTGGGAGCAAGGCTTCCACAGAGGAGCGACAAGGCTTTGCTGCAGGGTTTATAGCCAGTTCCTGTCCAGTCAGGGCAGCTGGCTTTGGGCTTTGGAGTCTCCAGGCCTTGCATCTCTTGAGCTCCCCTAGTTTTTGTCTTCGGAAAATTATCCAGCTTCCTCTGGTCACTTTCAGTTCTTGAAGCATTGTCTCCAGAGTCCCAGGGGTCAGGAAAGTTTCGGATCTTGGCAGAACTTCTCCACCAGCTGGATCTGCTGATTGTGCCGCCCCTGTACCGGCCATGGTGGTGTTGTAGGTGGGGAGGGCCCCACCAGCTACTCTTAAGTTCTTTTCTAAAGACTGGGCCTGTCGCTTAGTCTACTGGACAGGGTCCTGGCCTCGCATGTGACCCACCCAGGCCCTTGACTCTCCAGCAGAGATAACAGGGATGAAAGTCATAGATTGTTTGGAAGATCAAATATATGGGACAAACCATCTGGCTAACTCGTGAGTTCTTTTCTGCTTTGTTTCTTGGTTAGTAGGTAATGGTCATAGGTCATCCCCCCTAGAGGAGAAGCCAGTTTAAAATATCTTCAGATGAACAGTGGATATATTCATACAGATGTATGCAACAGGTCACTTTCCTAGCCTGATCCTGCAGACCCTTCTGACTCTTTGCTCCCTTCTTTGTTGATAATGGCACAGGCCTTTACTCGGCTCCAAAACTCGATTTCCTAGCTTAGAATCTCTCAAAACCCGAATGCCCATTCCTGAGGCAAGTTTTTCTGAGGAATAAGGGGGCCCAGGGACCTGAAAGGATAGCTTTGGGAACACATTAAAACCCTTCATTAAAGTGGACATTTAAACTGGTGTGTTGACACACGCCCAGAATTCCAGGACTCAGGAGGCAGAGGAAACAAGATCACTCATGCATTGGAGACTGGTCAGGGCTATCTAGGAAGTTCCAGGACAGCCGGGGGTCATAGGAAGTTGCAGGATCCCCAAAGGTCATCGGAAGTTCCAGGACAGCAAGGCTATAATAGTCAAGGCTCCACCTCCAATTTAAAATGTAGACATTGGGTTGAATAGGCGGTCCCGAAACACAGGCAAAGCTGATATTTTTGCTCTCCGTTTTAGCTTTGCATAAAAAGACTCAACAAAAACAACCAAAAAAAAAAAAGTAGAAAAATATTCTGGTAAGATAGCCTCGTGGAAAACTGTAAGAGACGTTGGTTGTTGAGATAATCTTGCTGCTGGAAAGAAGGAAAGAGACTGAGAAGGAAGGAACTTCTCACCAGGAACACCAGGAAAGACAGGCCTGTGTGCATCTGTCTTGCTCCTTCCCCTCTTCCCACTTCCCCACTTCCCTCTCTTCCTGCCTTCCAGATTGTCAGGGCTAGGAGGATGGGATTTGCTCCTTGGCCACCCTTGATAGATCGGAGGATGCTTAGGAAGATGTCTGAGGGCAATTGACAGTTGAAACGCATCTGAGGCATCCCTCAGGAGTGAGAGCCACGTACTAGATATCTTAAATGAACCTCTTCGACCCAGGTTAACTGAGCCAAGGCCCACTGGGCCCAGGATTTCCTGAGCATGCTCGGTGGTGCCCAAACCTGCATGCTGTTCTCATTTGAAATCAGTTTGTGGGTTTCATTTTTCTTTCCACACTGGAAACTCTCATGAAACTCCCTCGCGCTTTGGTGCCAAAGCTTCATCCCATTCATTTCTTTAGCAGCCATTTTCCCGGGAGTCTGCACTAGGCCCGGCGAAAGTACTTCGAGAAAGCAGACATACGGAAAGAGAAAGAAGCACAATTACTCCTGCAGACCATGGATGTCGAGAAAGGGGGCGGGTCAATGTTGAGCCTTCTTTTGCCCTGCTGAATTTTTCTACAGTAATGTGGGCTATGCCAGTATTCATTAATGTAGCTAATCCAATTACGACGAAAATCCTTTTTCTTTCTGATCGCGACCCAGGAAGCATCCACAGTCCATAATCCCGATGCAGCAGAAGACTTTGGGAAACCCTTTGGGTGTGACAAGATGGGATTTGACCTGTGTATCTGGCTCTTCACGGTTTTGAGAGTTTTCATTTCTACATGTCAACAATATTAAAGCCGGATATTAAAGCCGGTAAATCAGTTCTTCCTGCTGTAATCAACACCAGCACCCATCCAAGGGGCAGCATAGCCCGACCACCATATTTTGTTGAGTATATATATTTTCTCATAAACCTGGCTGACTGACCTGTCTTCTCATGGCTAGGATGCTAATAGCCACATATTGTAAAAAGAATGGCAACGAACTATATCCTTGTTTCTTAACTTCCATTTATGCCATCTTCTGATTCATTTGGTTCACATTAATTGTAAGGAAATACAAAGTAAAGGCTTGGATTACAGTAGCCGTGGTTTCTTTCTCTGCCCTTCCCCAGCTCCTATCCCAGTCTGAGGACTTCAGTGTTCTTCTTGGTTTAACTTTTAAAACTGAATTCTCTCACAATTCCATACATCTTTATAATGTACCATTACTTTTTCTCCCCTCCCTCCCAAAGCATTTCTTGCTAATGAACTCCTTCCCACGTCTGTGTGTGATTGGGTGTGCCCCCACTGAATTTAATTAAGGTTGCTTGTGGGTTTGGGGGTTTTTGTTTTCGCTTAAGCAAGGGTGACTAACCAAAGTTGGCACAACTAAGGAATAGGGCCCCCAGTTTCCAGCAACCATTACCTGCCTATATCTCCTTAAGAAAGAGTAGGGTCTCATGAGCTCCCCCAACCCATGATGAATGCTGATGGCCCAGACTTGTGAAGGCCTTACACAGGTAGCCAATGCTACTGAGGGTTTGTGGCTATGGAGCCATATCCCATTCAGAAGATGAGGTGTCCTAGCGTTCCTGTCTTCCGACACTTAACCTTCTTTATGCTTCCTCTTCCACCATGTTCTCCGAGCCTTGGAGGGGGCGCTAGAGTTGTTGGTTATTCTCAGCACTTTGACTGGTTCCAGGTCTCTGCCTTCCCTGCCACCCAGGGCAAACAGAAGCTTCTCCCAGTAAGAGATCTTTTGTTTTTGTTTTGTTTTGTTTTTTGAGACAGGGTTTCTCTGTAGCTTTGAAGCCTGTCCTGGAACTAGCTCTTGCAGACCAGGCTGGGCTCAAACTCACAGAGATCCTCCTGCCTCTGCCTCCCGAGTGCTGGGATTAAAGGCGTGCACCACCACCCCCCGGCTCCCAGTAAGAGGTCTTGGAACTGGTTCAGGGGACCACAGAGAAATCTAGTTACTGTAATGGGAAGGAGTAAAGGGGACCGAGGAGGTGAAGCCCTACTTTCTCTTCTTCCGGGTTTTTAACCGTTAGCGGGTTTTTGAAAATCACCTGGTCTAACTCACAGCCGTTCTATAAGCAGCTGGTCCAAGGCATCCGTTTATTGATGCCAACATATTGATTCCTTGTTTGTTACCAGGAAAGCTCTAAGCATCTTCCGTGCATCCTCCACCCTGCCAGGGCTGCACACCATTCTCATTGCACCGATCTGTGCAAAGTGTGAGCTGCTGAAGTCTGTTCACAGGGCATCAAGGTCAGAAGGGTCCAAGCTGGGCTTCGGACCCAAGTGTGTTTGATTCTCAAGCCTTTTCCACTTTTCCATGCATGAGTTTGTCTTTAATAATATACGAGACTTAAGTTTTTTTTTTCCAAATTGTTACAATAATACGCACTCATTATAGAAAGTTCAGAAAGCAAAATAAAGAGAAAAACCCAATGACCTGTCATCCTGCACCCCGGGAATAACTGCTACCAAATTTCACCTTTTTTCTTTCCAGCCTTAAAGGAGCCATCACTTATATGTCTCAGTGAGCCCTGCAGTGCACGGTTGTCTTGGAGGCTGACACATGAAATCAACCATATTGCTGTTGTATCAGATAAAGTCCATTTCGGAGTCTGCTAGGAGTTAAAGTCTCTGTGATTCCCAGGCGTGGGGAAAGACACTACAAAGGCAGCATGTCCATTCCTCATCGTCTAGCAAAACACTCTATGACATGTGCAGGCATTCTGTGCCTTCCGAACGTCTGCGTTGTAGCTGTTTACCATCCCATAAGGAATACCAGCTTGTCGTGTTGAAGAACCATAAATATCTTGTGCCAAGTTCAGCTGGAGTAGAGGATTGGATTTACCAAAATTACTGCTCCTCATGTCAAATAGTGATGGATATTTCGGGGGGGGGGTATGTTTAAAGGCCTTTATTAAAAATTAAATCCATAAATGTTTAATATCTTATTTGACAACTCATTTATTAGGTTGTCAACACAACGGTGTTTGCCTTTGGTGGAACATAAAGAAAATCAGAAAATTGCTTTTGTCAAAACTTTGAAAAGCATATTTTGAGATCAATTCCTATTTAATGGAAGGTATTACACTCGCTAAATTATTCCCCTCCAAGGGACTTTTGTGAGAGCAAATGGACAAAAATGTGATGAACTGGTCTGTAAATAAAGGCAGTAGCATCTCACATCAAAGTAAATGTTTCCCAAAGATCTCTCTCTTTCTCCCTTTCCTTCCTCCTCTTTCTACACACACACACACACACACACACACACACACACACACGTCAAAATGGTCACTGGTATGAAGTCAGGAGAGCACGGGAGCTCTGTACCATGGCGTTCTCGCCTGACCGACAAACCGAGCATCCCATTAGTTGGCTGATTTCTCTTTTACTTGTTAATGGTCCTTCTTGTCTACCCATCAGCCTCCTCACCTTGTGCACCAACTGCTGAACACACTGGGTTTCAGATTAGTCTATAGAATTCTTCGGGGCCCCTCCCAGGGTTCAGAATGCAACCAAATAGTCCTGCGTGCCTGTCCTCAGGGCTGCATTCTATCCGTGTCTTCTGGTTGCCAATATTTCCCGTGATGAGAATCGATGCCGCTCACGGAGCCAATTATGAAATGTAGGTTGTGTTTTATGTTTATGGCCTCGGCGCTGTCCTGACGTTGTTTGTGGCACTGGAGCAGTATATTCTCTCTCAGAAACTGGATTCCCGAGGCAAATGTTGAAGGAAAGAGTTGGCAACTAGGAACTTAGGATGCCCAGGTCAGTCTTGTCGTTTAAGTACGACCCCCAGAGATGTTAGTGCAGATGGAGAAGGACCCAGAGAAGTCAGAGCCAGGCATGGCATCTTATCTCTTTTTTAAAAGATGTTTTATTATAAATATATTGTTTTTTCGGAAGCTGGAGAGATGGCTTAGCGGTTAAGAGCACTGATTGCTCTTCCAGAGGATCCAGGTTAAATTCCCAGCACCCACACGGCCCCTCAAAACTGTCTGTCACTCCAAGACCTGACACCTTTACACAAATATGCAGGCAATGCACCAAAGCACATAGAACGAATTGATGAACAAGTAATTCATTCATTTTTAAGATATTGTTTTCATCCAGTTTATTCTGATTATCTTTTCTTTTCTTTCGACTCCTCCTGGATCCTTCCCACTTCCCAACTCACTCAAACCCACCCCCTTTCTTTCTCTTTCTCATTAAAACACAACTAGGGATTTAAAATAATAATAATAATAAGATGATGATGATGATGATGATGATGATGATGAAGAAGAAGAAGAAGAAGAAGAAGAAGAAGAAGAAGAAGAAGAAGAGAACAAACCAGAATAGGACAAAACAAACAGGAAAAAAAGCCAAAGAAAAAGCACAAGAAACCTACCAATGCTGAGATCCACATTTACATACACAGAAAATCCATTAAAAACAAATTTGGAAACCATACTATATCAGCAAAAGATCTGTAAAATTTAAAAAAAAATTGTCCCAAGTATTATGAGACAAAAAGCCCCTGGAGATGCTGTTGAGTTTGTTCTACGTGGGGCACCTCCTGCTGAGCACAAGGCCTGCCCTGAAGTGTGCTTTGTGTGCCCACTGGGACTCTGTTGGAGAAAACTCACATCTCCTTTGCACGCGGTTGTCAACTGGAGATGGATTCTGGGCTGGGGATGAGGGCATGTGTCTGCTCCCTCTCTCAGCGCTGGGACCCCATTGGGTTTAGAACCGGGTGGCAACTACATGCCACCCCCGTCTCTGAGTTCACACGTGCATCTGTCCTCTGGTGTGTAGAGGGTCTCGTTTTTCTCGGTGTCTTCTGTCTCCACCGACTCTTGTGCTCTTTCTGCCTCCTCTTCCGCGTAGTTCCCTAAGACCTGCAGGGAGGGATTCGGTGGCATTATCACATTTAGGATGGCGTGTTCCAAGGTCTCTTGTTCTCTGCACGTTGTCCAGGCGTGGGTGTCTGTGTTTGTTCCCACCTGCTGAAGGAAGAAGCTTCTCTGAGGATGGCTGAGAAAGATATTGAACTATGCGTAGGGCAGGATGTCATTAGTAATCATTGTGATGCTACATTCCTTTAGCAGAACAGCTGTATTTGGTTTCACCCTAGGTCTACAACCTGTCTAGTCTTGGGCTTTTGGCCACCTGAGCAGCGTTGGGCGTGGGTTCCATCTCATGGAGTGAGCCTTAATTCTAGTCAGATAATGGGTGGTTACTCCCACAACGTTTGTGCCACGATGATACCAGCGTATTTTACAGGCAGGTAACCTTCGCAGATTGCAGGGGTTGTAGCTGGGTTGGTGTTTACTTTTCCTCCTCTGGTGGCAGGCAGGGTACCTTCTAGTACCTTGAACACCAGTCAGTAGGAGCGAAGCCGCTGTGTAAGCACCAACTTGCTTTCTCCGTGTTCAGTGAGTTACGTAGGTGTTATCTTCAGCCGTGAGTCTTTACCATTAGCTTGTGGAGAGCAACCGATAACCCTGGCATTAGCCTGGGTTGTTTTGGGGTTTCATGGGCCTCTCTGGCCAACCGCTTGACCAGATGTAACCCATTCCTGGCACTGTAGGTTCCGTTTGGTATTAAGAGATGTCTAGTTGGGGCTTTGTTTCACACATTGTTTGATGATTCTATTTAGATTCCTTTCATGGATGAGTATATTTTAAGAATCTTCTACTGTATCAGGGTTGCCAAATGGCCCTTCATTTTAGCTGTCCCTCTCCTATTCCCTGCTTGACCTTCACCACTCTCCTTTTGTTTTATTCTTTCAAGCACCCTTACTTCCTCTTGTTCCCCAATGGTCTCATGACCTTAGGTCTCTGCGAGATCTCTGACCTGAGCTTTGAACCCCCACAGGGTGCTCCATGATCACTTAAGACCCTGGGATGATAAAGAAACACAGGGATGTTTGGAGTGGTGTGTGAGATAGTAGCTGGTTGACTTACAACTAGGGTGCTCATCTCTGTGTCTTAATAGTAACTGGCTTAGTGGTGAGCTCTGTAGAGTTGTACGTTATAGATTGGGTCTGGTAAAAGATAATATTATATAGCAAAAGCAACAGCAGACACTTATTTTTAATTAGTTGGGCAAATACTATACGAACACGATCTAGGTCCTGTTTGTCACCATAGACTCCCAGCATGTCATGTTCTAGTATAATTTCACTAGTCAGGCAATTTACCATTTCTGTGTCTTATTTATTGATCAGATTTTAGTGATACTGGTGCCTCCCTTGGAATACTGAAGGGGCACGCATGTGGGAACAGTGCTCTGGAACAATGCCTGGCACTCTCTGAATTCATAATAAACGCTAGCTATTGTTGTTAAATATCACCGTCATGCGCTAGGTGTGTTGAATGCGTGGCACGCTTTGCTTATCATCCAGTCAAACACTTGGTGAGAAAGCTATTATTATCCCCAGTTTGCTGCCGAGTAAACAGAGACACGGAGAGATTACTCTGCCTACCCAAGGTTAAATTAAGTCATGTGTGAAGACCAACTCATTATCTGCCAGACTCAAGATTCTGTGTTAGCAAGGGGAGGGAGTGGTGATGTTCCTAAGGGGTGGTGGCGTTGCTAGTGGGAGACCAACCAGTCTGACCCTCCAAATTCATTTTCTTTCTAGAATACTCCAAATCCTAAGCTGCTTTCCGGATCATCTCTGTGGATTCCCAGGTAAGAAGAGATGGTCCCTTCTTTCTCCATGACATCCTTCAACTCGCCGCTAAATCCTGGAGACCAGTCACAGCTGTGGGAGTCTTAGCTCCCTCTTAAGGTTTCAGACCAGAGTTGCCATTGAAGTACAAGGACCGAGGCAGTCCAGTGGGGGCCCTGTGGCCAAGCGATCTGAGCCACTTCTGTTCCCCCCACATTTCCCTTCCCATCTATAACACCCTTCCCACCCACATCCCCCTCCAAGCTACATGGTTTCCATGGTTATTGTTAGAATAGCATCATGTAAAATACTTAGGAGTACCACAAAAAGAAAACGAAAACAAGGTCATTTATAGACATCCCTGTGATTTAGAAGGGAGTTAAGAGTACTGGACTCCAGACTGCCTGGCTCTTCCACCCTTGCAGTGACAGCCACTCTTGATCTTGTCACTGCTTTGGAAGACTGTCCCCAATGAGTCTAGAAGCTGGACTCTCGGTTGTCCTTAGTCAGCATGGACTGAGACCTCACGAAAGACCCGGGCCTCCAAGTCAAAACAGCCCGGCGTTGTTGCTACCAGTTTCTGCTGCCTAATCATGGCATTTACTGACCTCTCTGAGCCTCCGGTTTCCACTAGTAAATGGAGAGCCTACTACATGCACGCCACCCTGAACGCGCCTGATCTCATCCGAGCTAGGATCATCGCGGTCAGCTTCCGAAGCCCTGGCTCACTCAAGTTCGTTTTTGTAAAAGAAACTGACCGCCAAGAAAATCTGTATTGTTGCCAGGTGTGGTGGGGCAGGCCCGTAACTTCTGTGCTGCAGAGGCGGGGGGGGGGGGGGGGGGGGGGGGGAGGCAGCTAGGGCTAAGGCGCGAGATCCTGCCTCAAACAACAAACAAACACAAGAAAAACATAACTGTTTCCATCATTGTCGGTCAAGTATGAACGGTTGGGTTAGAAGCCCTTGAGGACAGAAAGCGTGTTGTTTCAGCTTCACCGTACGTTGTCTGAAATTCCCCAACATTCTGATTTCCACGTGAAAAGATTTCTGGTCTTGAAATTCAAAATAAAAATCACCAATTCCACATTGATACAGTCTGGATGAACCGAGCCGTGGTGCCACTTGGGTTTCCCATTGATGCTTAAACTTGATCCTTTTTCCATACACCCGAAACGTCAGTAAGAAGACGCTAACTCTGAAAAGAGCCGTTGACGCAGGGTGGGAGTCAGTCCTAATGCTTGCATGGATGGGATTTTTGACTTCCTTGTGCTTGAGTCCTCTTAGAAGCCTTCATATTTACTGAAAGAGAATTCTTATAGTACAGCCTGGATGAACTATCTCCGTGTCCATACGTGTGCACGTTGTGTGTGAGCGTGGGACCTCCTTCCCTCCCCTTCTCCCTCCTTCCCTCCCCTTCTCCCTCCTTCCCTCCCCTCTTTCTCCTTCTCTCCCCTTCTCCCTCCCTCTCTCCCCTTCTCCCTCCTCCCCCCCCACCCCCCGTTTAGTTGCCTTTCGCTTAGGCAACCCAAGAGCTATAACGTGAATGCTGGCAGCCTTCTCCCCATCAGACAAGCAAGGACACAGTCAATTCCTGTTTCCTTGGAACGAGCGCCCGATAATCAGAAGCGCTGATTATCGCGCTGGAAGGCAGCGGCCTCGTGGAAAGATGTACCAGATGAAAACAATTCTGATCATATTTCCGTCAGGAGGCTGAGACGCCTCCAGCTGTCTGCCAAGTAATCCCATTAGAGGTGGCACGGGGAAGTGCTTCGGCCCGAAGAGATGGCTCCGATCTCACGTCGGAGCGCTGTTTCTCCTGACAGTTTGCCCCAGAACGGGGGGGCATGAGACGTCCCTTCTGGAACCAGTCTTGCCAGTTGGTGGTTGTCTAAAACATATGGCACATGAACACACTTAAGGAATTTTCTAATTACAGCTCAAACGCTCTGCTTTTATCTTTTTATGCCTGCACTGCAGACATCCCTGATTGAAATGATTTCTCCCTCAGCACAATCAATCCTATTGCCAGCAGTTGCAGAATGACCGGGACGGTGGTAAATGAGAAGCATATTAACTGAAGAGATGTCCGAATTCAGTTAGGAAGAGGTCTTTCCCATGTGGACGCATAAGCCATCTCAATCCGTTTTAGTTGCCAGCCCTGGTACTTCTCTGACCACGTTTATTTTGGAAACAAACACCAACGCTGGATTTAGACCCATGTTCCAGATCTTCGAGTCCTGATGACTAATTTGGGTACCCGTTGGATCCCTTAATTCATTTCTTAATTAGTTCTCCCAGAATCAGAGGGTTGCCTAGTTACAGTCATCATCACAGCTTTCTCATAACCCAGAACAAATGTCTGCAGAGTTCCCTCCCGTGGTTCGCACACCATTCCGGGACCTTGAAAACCTGCTGTTATCAAAACAACAATAACGAAGCCATCAACAATGACACTAACTTTTTTTGTAAGGTCGTAATGCATAGCACTCCAGTCTAAGGTTCAGAGCAGTACGGCTTTTTAAAAAAATTATTTATTTGTTTATATGTATAGGAGTGCTTTGCCTGCATGCATGTACGTGTACCGTGTGTGCGTTTCCCAGGGAGGGCAGAAGGAGGTGTTGGTTCCCCCAGAGTTATAGACCGTTCTGAGCCGCCATGTGGGTGGGTGCTGGGAACTGAATCTGAGATAGCACCCCACCCAGCCTGAGGCATGGCTTTTGAGTCACGGATGTGGGAACTTAAATTACTTTCCCGTGTCTTATAAGGTGGAAGGAATGACAATATCGACTTCAATAAATCCCATTATCATACTAATGTATCAAAGGAAACGTATGTGAACAGTATGTAGAAAGTCCCCGGTACAGGAAGGGATGTGAGTTGCTAAGTTTGTTACCAAGGAGCCAGTCACAACTGGCAGACATATGTTGTTGGTACCATACCGTTGTCGGTTGGGTCCCGTTTCTACACTCGAGTTACAGAATATTCTCCACAGTAATGAAAACATTGAAAGCTTGGAAGCTGGATTTAATCCTTTTAAAATTAGTCTTTATGATTCGTGCTTGCGTTCTTTAATTCACCTGCGGAATCAAAACCTCTTACTGTACAGCCGTGTTCAGTGCTAACATGGAACACTTTGGCTGCAGAATTGCCTTAAATTTTGAAAGAACGTTTTCTTCTCTCGGTATATGCAACATTGGCTCTATCAAAAAGAAAAATACTCAGGTAAAAAAATAGGGAGGGGGCCGGGCGGTGGTGGCGCACGCCTTTAATCCCAGCACTCGGGAGGCAGAGGCAGGCGGATCTCTGGGAGTTCGAGGCTAGCCTGGTCTACAAGAGCTAGTTCTGGGACGGGCACCAAAGCTACAGAGAAACCCTGTCTCGAAAAACAAAAAAAAAAAAAATAGGGAGGGGTGAGAGATTGATTGAGGGGGAAGCAGCTTCAATAAATCTACTGGGAAAATCACAGATTGGGAGAACGAGTTAAGATGTATCGAATGTCATAGCTTATATTTGGCAAATGTGCAGGAATTAAAGTCTGCAGAAAGATAAATCTAGAAATTCAATGACCTTTCTTCAAAGCCGTATAAGAACTAGTTAATACCAAAACTGATTGGCAAGAGACACATTGGAATTAATTTCCTTTAGATTCCACTTAAGATCTTTGAAATGACCCGCCCCCACATGTGTGTTCTGGAGAAGTATATGTTCAAGTGCGTCCAGAGACATGTGTCAACAGTGTGATCCTGTGTTGAAATACTGGGTTGCAATGGAAGAACCAACAATAGCTATGAAATGAGCTACCTACAGACATGGTGTCGAGAGAATATACTAAAGAGGGTTGCTGCATAGAACATTACTACGTTTATGTGAAGTATGAAGACAGATAAGGCTAAACTGTTACCCAAGTGAGTGTCCATCAAGTGCAAAAACTCTGAAGAGAAACCCAAATAAAAACGGCCAGACGTATGGTGCATGCTTGTTAATCTGGCAGAGACAGGCATACCCTGGAACTGGCTGTTTAGCTTATCTGGAGAGCTCCAGGTCAATTAGAAGACCGTCTTTTAAAAAATGATGGCCTGCGTGTTCTCTAAGGCGTCACTGCTGTTGAAATTAAGCAACGTGACTTTCGGGCGCTCGGGTGCAAGGTTCCCTGGTTTAAAGCCTCTCAAGAGGGAATTTAATTGATTCAGCCGAGGTTGATCGGCTCCCATTTAACCTGCCAGCCTCTGCCGTGGGACATCATTCCAAGGTGTGAATGTGAGGCTGGCTTGCAGTTCTCACCCGGCACATCTTGGCCGTCTTAGAAAAATCCAGGATGCCTGTGACCTTCGTCCTGCATCCCACAGCTGGTACTGAGGCTACTGGCGTTTCACGGTTGCTAGTGACTCAACTTTCTTTAGAGAAATCTAGTAAACAGTAAAGAAATAAGCACAGATGCGTTGGCGATACGTCAGTGTGTCACGTAACTGAGTCTGGGCGTCTCGTTTTCCTTTCTAAGTGAGCGCTGGGCTTAATGCCACTCAGACTAGTTTCTAGAGGGGCCTTTGGATGCGCCATGGAGCTTCCTGAGCTTAGAAGGCGCTTCCAAAGTTTGCTTTCACCTCCGCCTCAGACTTTTCCCTGACCTCTTATGAAAAAGGAGGCATTGACCCGAATTCAACATTCCTAATGGGGACAGGCACTCCCTTCACCAACAGCCTGGTTTACCCTAAAACTTCTGCCAAAGGCAAAGAAGATAAAATAGGTCGTAGAGTCTTCTTATGACAGGTCAGTCTGCACACCACGGCCTTGAACTGTTTTCTCTGGTGGACTGATAAAGTATATTTTTCTAACTGGACCCTCCTAAACAGAGGTCTGTGGCCAATAGCCATCCAGTACATAGCACCTGCTGTATCAGGACTCAAGCGTTCCCTTGTGCTAACCATAGCAAGAACCCAGAGCCTCACACTGGTTCCAAGAATGGTGTGCTTGGCGCGTTAAGCCCTGAGCCTTGAAGGGCAGAAGGTCTTATCAGCAGCAGTCTGCCAGAGGCTTGCAGGTGTTCCGACTGAGCGCCCGGTGTTGGCTAATAGATTGTAGTTTTTCAGGTCTGTGATGAGAGGGTTCTGCACCCTGGGTCCTGTCATCCCCGGCATTTGAAGGTTACTTCTGAGGGAAACAAAGTGTTCTCGGAGGCTGACCCCCAAGCTCTAGGCCAGCTGTGGTCAGTACGGAAGGCATCTTGGGGGCTTTTTTTCTACCACTAAGCTTTTGTGGCAGAGGAAAGCTGTGAGCAGACAGAGCACCAGGTAGAGGCCTAATTGCATTCCTTGTTGCTGAGAGGGGGGGAAAAAAAAACCAAACTCAAAGCAATGCCTCTTTTCTTTCAAAGAAGTACCTCCAAATGAACATATTGGGCCATAACGAAATAGTTTATGCAGCTTGCAAATTTTTCTGAAAAATAAAAGCTCAAAAAAAGTTTTGGGCATTTGTGGCTTACCCAGGACAATCCCAAGAGGAGGAGATGTATAGCTGCGCCCTATAACAGCTTGCTCTGCCGACCAATGGCTGGTCTCCCTCCTTCTCTGTGGTCTCTTCAAAGATAAAGCTCTATGGCAGCACATGGCATATTCAGCTGTCCCCGAGACAGACCAGCGAGTGAGTGACGTTGCTTCTGTTTCATTCTGTTTCCCCAATGCTGTCTTGTCTACAGACTGGTCCACAAGAATACTCCATTGATATGTTCATTGGTACAAATGAAGGTATTCAGGTTCACCCGTTGCGTCCGTGTGCTGGAGATCGGTTCCTCAGTAGACACTAACTTGAGTGGATTGAGATCATCCAACAACACACGGGGCCAGATGATACAGAAACAGGCAGCCGAGGGAGTAACACAGTAGTCATAGCTAGAGGGGCTGTGGAAGACCCATGGGGGTTCGGGCTGATTAGGAAGCTCAAGGGGTACCTCTCTGCTTCCCTCTCCTTCCAGAGACAGGCGTCTTCCATATGTGCACCACTAGCCATAGAGAAAACCAATGGCCAAATAGGGGTAGATGGGCAAACATTTATCCCAAAAGCCCGAAGACCCCCAAGGGCGTGCCTTGATGACTGTGGGTAAGAGGGTTATTTTTGCATCTCAAGGACAAAAGGTTTAATAAAGATTTGAGTCTGAGATACGCTTCACACACACACACACACACACACACACACACACACACACACACACACACACAAACACACAGCCCCCAGCCTGCCGAACCATGTCAACCAAGGAACTGTCCGGTAGGGTTTACAATTTCCTCCTTTCCCTAAATTAAAAGGTGCTGCTGTGAACAGCTGACCCTCCACACGGCGCGCTATTATCGTATAGAGAAGAGTAAATAAGACAGTAGCTTAATGAAATAACAGTTCATTTTCACTTAATGGAAGTCATCCCCCCCCCCCCCCCGGTGCTTCACTATGGAAATAGGCCACCGTCATATTTTTATTTTGCCATTCTTCATAACCTTGTAGCCCGCTTCCTGTTCCGGCTTTTAAGAGCTGTTTTTTTTTAAAGACCCTTCAGGGACTTTCTTTAGTACTTTCCTTGGTAGCATAATTACTCATCTATATCATACCCCTTAGAATGTTTGCAGGGTTGGAGATTCAGAAACTTCCTAATGAGATATGGTTAACGGTCTGTACCGGATGCCACAGTGTTTACACCTGGCTTAGCTGGCATAAATTATATTTAATTAGTCACCCCACAGAAGTAGATATTTGAGAATAGATTTAGTACCTAAAGCACAGTTTGCTTTTTATGTAAAGTAGTCATAAATAAGAGTCTTTGAGAATTCTGTTTATCTTCATGCGTGTGGGCATTTTGCCTGCTTGTGTCTGTGCACTGTGTAGGTACAGTGTGCCCTGCAGTGTGTCGGATCTCCTGGGACTGGGGTGACAGTTGGTTGCCGGAGTCCTTGACCACTAAGCTATAGCTCCAGTCCCGCACATAAGTTTCTCAGTTGTATCTGTAGATTTTAAAACCTTGTCTGGGAGTTGGAGAGATAGGTAGCGAAGTAGTACTTGCCTTGTAAACATGAAGACTTGAATTAAATCCCAAAAACCCAAATAGAAGCGACCAGATGTGTGCTATATACTTGTTATCCTGGCAGAGACAGGGAAACACTGGGGCTCTTTGGTCAGCAGGTCTAGCCTATTTAGTGAGCTCCGGTCTAATTAGAGACTCCGCCTTTGAAAAACAAGATGGATGGGGCTCAAGTAATGGCACCCAAGGCTGGCCTCTTGTGTGCACACACACACACACAGGCACACGCACACATGTCCCCTCCCCCACTCAGATATTCCCCCCTTCTGCATACACAAGAGCTTGCTTGTGGTGACAAAGACGATTCTTGGGGACTTAAGTCATAGGCTGTGGGTGTGATTCTGCAGCACAGTTTGCCTGGCGTGAGTGGGTAAGGCCCCAGCTCTGTCCCCAGCACCCCCTGCGCACAAGCCGGAAGGAAAGAAGAGATAATCATAGAAAGAGCTTTGTCCTGTCCAGATGCTCCGTGCAAAACAGCCACGAGGAACAGGAGATGGGAACTCTCCTATATCGACGGAAAACAATCGCGTTATTGATCTTTTTTATTTGTGGCTCGTAGAAGGTATCGACCAGTGACAGTCCGTAGCGTGACGCTGTGTTCTTGCGTAGAGCGAGATTTCCTTTTTAGCATAGAACCCTGTGGAGAGGTGGCCTGAACATTCCAATTGGGGACTTCATATTGCATTTCCCTTTTGAATCTTCCAGGCCACATCCACACTTGTTCTTTAGGAGGAAGTATTGTTTCTAGGAAAGAGCCTTGAGGATACCTTAGCAATTTTTCAAAGGCTTCTATGAGCCCTGCTATGGCAAGCTGACCCGTCACACTGTTATGAAAATATTACATGGGTTCTCTCCTGTGGTTGTCTATTGTGGTACATATTCTCTCTCTCTCTCTCTCTCTCTCTCTCTCTCTCTCTCTCTCAGTCTCTACTATGGCTCGCTCTATCTAGTCTAGCTCTCTCTCCCCTGTGGCCTTCTTGGTTTGGTATTATCTCCAGGTTAGTACTGGTTTTGCGATTACGTCAGATTCCTGCATCTTATTCTACCCACCTGTGTCTCAGTGGGTCTCTGTTTCTCCCTGTCCCCCAGGGCCACACCCTTCTCACGCCACCTGTGGTTACCCTCATTGCTCTGAGAACCCAGGAACAAGAAAGCATGTTCCCTAAGGTGCTGCCGCCGACTTCCCAGCCCCACTCGTTCCCTGGTGAAGGTGCTCTTTCCCACAGGGAGAGCTGCCCGCTGCTCTGCAGTCCCCTCAGAAACACCCCATTGTGTCAGCGAGGAAACAGCCGTGGGAAACACACGGTGACAGTCACCAGTATTACTTCCATTTAGCTTGGCCTTTTATTGTGCCTGGAAATGACTACAAGCACTTAAATTGCACACAGGTACTTTTGTGGAAACAGAAACTCAATCGGGTTCTGGCAGGAAGCCACATTTGAACCCTTGGCCCTCGCTCTTCCTTTTTTGGGTCATTATATCCGACTAGCGGTTCCCTTTTAGCACATATTTTGCTTTTGTGAAAGTAGATAATCTGTGCCCTGATAAAATTATGAATCACAGGAGCAGCATCCTGATTAAAGATAAGGATTCCCCCTATAGTTGTGAAATATTTAGCTCCAGGGAGGAGTCTTGCTGATACTTCTTAGGTGTTTACGTGCAGACTCTTGTGTCGCTGACTGGTTTGATTCTGTACCATGACTGCCTTAATGTTTGAACATAGTTGGTACTCATGAAGCAGCCCCACGGGTGGACAGGATGAGTGGTTTTTCTGTTTTATGGGGGTAGGGACGAGCAGAGGCGTAGTAGGTTTCAGTGGCTTCTATAGGATCTTTCTGTGAGCAGAGGCTGAAGTTACACCCAGGCAAACCAGTTTCAGTGTCTTCTTCTGTTGTCGATGTTCCTGTGTGAAAAAAGAGTTCCAGGGCCATATTGACCTCTAACTGGCTGAGGATAGCCTTGAACTCCTGATCTTCCAACCTGTGCCTTCCAAGTGCTGAGGTGTTGAGTACATACCCACATTCTTAACCTCTGCGCTGAACTTCCTAAATGATTCTCCGAAGAGAGAAGACAAGAATATCTACTAAACTGTAAGAATCAGAAAAACAGTTGAAAATAGTTCAGTAAGCCAGGAAGGGTTAAGATGCAGAGTTTCTGTTTGGTCTGACTATCAACATGTTATTTTATATTGGAGAAGTTCTGTTGTATTTGACCCTTGCTATTTGAACATACTGCTAAATCAGATAAAATAAAAACAAAGACCTATTTACCCTAAGATTGGCTTTAAATTGCAAAAGACATGCGATTTCATCATGAGAATGATCCTTTTTCCCAAAACAGTGGCATTTGGAAGTGTTCAGACAGCAGAACTAACCGTCACATATGTGCCCTGCCAAACAAGTTCAATGTCATTGCTTCCAGTTAATCCCATCCCCATTAGTGGGGCAGTAAGCCTTTATTCTTGTTCTTAAGTCGTGCAGAGTAAATTTTCTTCTGAGTATCCGTTTGCCATATACCATGGACTTAGCTGTCCTTCAGGGTGTCGTCCAGGGTTTGGGACCATGTCCCTGACTGCAGGCATGAAGCATTCAACAAGCAGAGGTACTGGACAAGGGTTAGGCCAGTGGAAGAATGCGGGGTAAGAAATTCAAAGATGGGCATCTGCAAAGGCTACCAACCAGCCGTCATCATCATCGTCGTCATCACCATCATCTTTCTTCATCATCCAAAATGTGGAACAAGAAACCAGAGCCAGCACTGCAGAAAGGTCTGGTTGGTTTTGGAAGAGCCAGGTGGCCTGGGAGGAAAAAGAGTGAACCAAGGAAGCAGAACCACAGGAGAGTGGCTGCTTCCGTGCTGCTGACTTCCGGGAGAGCAAAGGGGATCTGCCTTCCCTGGAGCGGGGGGGGGGGGGGGGGGGGGGTCCTCCTCCCTGCATCCTCTTCTCTTGCAGACTTTGGGGCATCTGAGCTTTTGCAGTGCCTTTGGGGTCGTGAATAGCCCAGAGGCCCAACTTTGCATGTGTGTGATTTTTTTTTTTAGTGCTTTTATGCACCCGAGGAACTGTGCTCTGTTTTCTTTCTTTCTTTCTTTCTTTCTTTCTTTCTTTCTTTCAATAGAACTGGTACCTAAAATCGCTGCCTGTTTGGCAGGTTTTCCAAGCAGGGTTTGCGATCATAATGAGTTCTTCCCCACCCCTTCTTTTTCTTCTCTGGTTAAGAACAATACCCTTGCCATTCAGTCTCCAAATATGGCAAGCAGTTATGATAGAAGAATGTCCTTACACCAGGAAAAGAGTTGGCATCTTCGGTGATGTGAAATGTCCTATTTAGAAAACATGCTTAGAAGGGGAAGCGGCTGCAAGTCATCTTTGGAACCAGGTAGAATCAAATGAATAAACATGAAATTAGAAGGGAACGTGTGGTCTGACCAGACATTCTACTCTCTCTGGTTCTACGAGTGTTTGCTGATTTTTGCTTCAATTTCAGACATCATTTCTATCACTTCGTTAGAATTCCAAGCTGAAGACTAGTTCTGGCCTCTAGTTGGGAGTGCAAACTTGGATGAAAATTTTGAAGCTGATGTGTGTAATCCGAGCCCGTCAGTAATAGAAATAGGGGTTTTCTGCTTAAAACGTCGTTTAAAATGAGCCTGGGGAGATGTTTCACTTGGAAAAGGGGCTATCCCACAAGTCTGATGATCTGAGGTCAGTCCCCAGCACCCATGCCGGAGCTGGGCATGGAGACATGCCCCTGGCTCCAGCTCTGGGGAGGCAGGAAGAAGAATCCCTGGGGCTTACTAGCTACCAGGCTAGATGAGCCGGTACCATGTTCAGTGAGATGCTTTAGCTCAGGAAATAAAGTAGAGCAGTGGTTGAAGTGACATCTGGTCTCTGTGTGTGCACACACACACACATGCACATGAGCACACATGCACACACATACGTATGCATGCATACACACACAGAGAAAATATGAATGAATGAGGATATGTACTGGTTAGTGTACAAGAAAAGCATTCAGTCAAGGGGGTGAATACAATTGTACTGTTAATTTCACTTTATCTATGAAAAATATACTTTAATAGATGCTCCAAACCATGGATAATGCCAATCCCTATGGACATTGATTCTTCTCTTCAATAAAATTCAGTTTATAAATTAGACATTATGAGAGATTATTAACAACAGTTAATAGCAAAAAAAAATATTTTTAAGTAATTTTGTTTTACTATTTTGTGTGTATGGGTGTTTTATCTGCTTGTATGTCTGTACACCACATGCATACAGTGCTCCCGGATGCCAGCATAGGGCATCAAATCCCCTGGGACTGGAGTTATAAATGGTTATGGGCTGTCATGGGGTCTGGCCCAGGTCCCCTGGAAGAGCAACCAGTGCTCTTAACCTTTGTGCCATCCGTCCAGCCCCGCCTCCAAAAGAGCAATCTTAATGACATGCAGCAATAAGTTTTTCTCCCTCCCAGAATATCTTACCGTTCCTTGTGTGTCATTCTTAGGGTGTGAAGTGGCGTTGTCTCTTTGATGAGGAGAGGAGAGGAGAAGGTGGAGGCGCTGTGACTGTAGCGTTAGGGTCCTGTCTGAGGGTGACGGGGACCCTGGTACCGCAGTATCACTTGGTTAATCTAATAAGCGAGATCCACAGCTAGCGAGTGATTGGCGGTAGGGTGACATTTGCAGCACAAAGGAATGCCTGGGACAAAGGAACGACTGGCATCCTCAGCCACCAAGGCAGGGCGTTGCAAGATACAGTCGCCACACTCAGGGCGGCGTGATGGTCAAACTGTTATGGATTGTCTGCTGCTGGGAGTTTTGTTTTAAAATTTCTGGAACATGGCTAACCATGAGTGAGTGAAACGGGGGCCAAAGAAGACGATGTCATCCCTGAGTTGTGGCTTGAGAGAGAGAGAGTAGAGAGAGCATGGAATGATATCGTGACATCCCTTCCACTGCCGTTAGCATCCCATTCCTTCCGAGAGCGCGGCACCTCCATGACTTCCCACCAATCCCAGCCTGCCTCTGTAGTTTTTCCACGCACCTCATGTAAGTGAAGATGCATGACTCGCTTTCTAAAAGGCAGTCTGACAGTATGTTCTTCTCCCTTATTCCTTTAAATTAGGTTTATAGTCAGAAGCATTTTATTTCCAGGCATTCAAGCTAATGAAAGAATTGAGGAGTATGCCAAGGTGTTGGCCACAAAGATCGGCTAGAACACTGTTTACAAAATGGTAAATAGGAAAATTGTTTAAGCAAGACAATAGATTAGTTAAAGAGTCATGTTTATCTACGTGTGCTATTTATATAGTACATCTACTATCTATGTTATACTATTATATATAATATACAAATGATATAGATACAATAGTGTAACACATATAGTCTGTATGGTAGTTTGAAGGTAATTGGTCCCCATAATATTATAGGGAGTGGCACTATTAGGGGGTGTGTGTTTGTTGGAGTGGGTGTGGCCTTGTTGGAGGAAGTGTGTCACTGTGGGGGTGGGCTTTGAGATTTCCTATGCTCAGATATCTCCCCGTGTCTCAGTTGACTTCCTGTTGCCTGCAAGGTGTAAGACTCTCAGCTACTTCTCCAGCACCATGTCTGCCTGCTCCCCACCATGATGATAATGGACTGAACCTCTGAAGCACTAAGCAAGCCACCCCAATGAAATGTTTTCATTTATAGGGTTGCCATGGTCACGGTGTCTCTTCACAGCGATAGAAACCCTAACTGAGATAGTGTACATCATATCCATACATATACCACGTTACTGTCATTTGTAAAAATGCTATTTAGGCACCATAGATATGTAGCAGGTAAATAGCAGCAATGAAATGTTTTTAACGTCTTGTTGAAATAAAATGTCAAAAACCAAAGACGTACAGTGTCAACACATCTTCATACACGAACGTACTTATAAGACAGGAACACTGACTGAGAGCTTTGTAAGTGATTCACTGGGTGGTAAGATTATTGGAATTTAAAATGTTCTTTGATCTATCTGTGTCTTGATAATCTTTTAATTTGGTATTATTTTCTTAATAAGTAAAAGGTTATTGGCCGAAATGAAAAATAAATTAGCCAAACTTTGTAAAAAGGGACCAACTCCAAAATATCTGAGAAAGGATATAGGATGATTTTGAGCTGAGTTAGTTGGTAAATTTTGTTTGTCTCTGAGATAATTATGTCACTCTGATACCCGGGCCAGTGGGCCACGTAAGAAAGATGGCCCTGCCTGGTAAATTCAAGGGTTGAATTTGGCCACTTTTGGACTCTCTCCCAGTTCTGAAACTGAACGGCGGCGGTGGTCAGAGGCCCTTTATCGTTGCCTCTGTTGCTAGGGTGGAGGAAAGACCATCAGCTGACACCCTGCCCTGTGGAATCCTCTCTCCCACCTCTTACCTCTGCTGTCCCAGTAAGCCACTGTTTTCTTGTGTATTTTTCCTTTTCTTGTGTTACACTATGGAATTTCAGAGCAAATCTCATTTTGACAATCTCCGTATCCTCCAATGTATGATGTATCTTTGAGACTCCTGCCGAAAAAATCTTAAAGGCGGAGGCTTCCATTAGTCTCCAATTTTAAAAGCTCTCCTCTGGGCGCTAAATGTCAATTCAGAGAATTCCACATTTGTTATCATTTCTAACCTAACCAATAGAAATCTAAGCCATAATTTGAAACAGAGTGGTTGCTGCCTGGAGACAGTGGGCTCATAAATAGATGGCTTGATTTATTCCTATAATTTAAGAAGATATTAGGATTTTTTTAAACACTTTTGGAACTATTCATTCAGTGTCTAAATTGAATATACAAGATCGGGCTAATGCATGTGTTCTTAGAGCTTGCATTTTTAATTGTAGATAGGATATTTTTAAATTGAATCATAATTTCAGTTGGAGCTACTGTGAAATAAACCAGGTTATTGTCTCGTGAAAGGTTTTACAAATCAAATACGTGTATGTTTAATTAGTCTAATTTATAGACCTGTGAATATGTTACTCTTCCTATCTGTATGTGAAATACCGGCCTGCTGTCTGCAATAAGCATAGAAAAATCTAACCCATACAGGCACAGAGGAAGCCACTAACAGCAGCCTGTTAGTGTAAAAAAAAAAAAAAAAAAAACCTTAGTCTGTGGAGTAAAAGTATCCAGCAGAAGGCCTGCTTGCTTGCCCCTCCCTGGCGGTCAGCAGCGGTCAATACAGAAACCATCAGGTGACGTCTTCCAGGAAACATCTTCAATGAGAGTTGGCAGGGCTGTATCGTTCTTGACGCGACTTCCTTCTTGTTTCTTTCTGAGCCCTGCATTTTGATGAGGTGACTAAGCCAGCTTAAATCCCATCATCCAAGAGAAATGGGCAAGAAAGAGGAAGCTCATTTTCCTCACAATTTAAGCAGTTTTCTACGTGTTTATTGCCTGATTACCCATTGGAGCTGCCTTCACCCATAACCAAGACACATGGAGTGATGAGCTCCTCTGAGTCGGGTTGCAAGGGCCCTGATTGCCGGTAACTTCACTGGATCTCCCAAAGGGCATGGTACTTCTTTGGAAGTTATATGGATGGAACTTTTACCAAGCCACAAATACCCTCTCACGAAGCTTGCCAGTTTCTTCAATTATTGTAGTCACTGGAAATCTAGTCAACTGATCGCTTGGTTTGCAAAGCTTCATAAACAATGATCTGGACGTCGGATTCATTTGCAGTAAATTAAATGGAAAGCTGAAAGCTATACCATTAATCCAGACTAGATAGCAAACACTCTCTCTTCTGGTTTTCCAAAGTCATGTCTTAAGAACACGCGGCAAAAATTTCCTTTCTCATTACCGCTCTGTGCATGCCTCTCCGAAAGGATCAAATCAAAAGTTAGCAAACAAACTCTTTCCAACTCCCAGCCACTGTATTTTCCAAGATAGCTTGCTGATGTAGCAGAGAACATCGCTTCTGAACATAAAGCTGTATAATGCGTTAGAGCTAAATGAAATTTAAAACGACGCGTGATAAACCCCGAAAAAGTAATGCTTCAAAATAGGAATGTCAGCAGGCTGCCTACTACATAACCATAATAGTAGTGTTGAGCGTAGATGGATGAGCTGCGGGGGGTGGCATAAATGTTGTCTTCCGTGGGGTATGGAGGATTACGCAAACATGATTTTTGACATGATTGCAATCATGCCGGGACGTGGTGACTCGTGTTCAGATGGCCCTCGGGGTTAACTTTGGACAAGGCAGCGTCTTGCAGATGATTGAATTTTTCAGGATGTCCCCCCCCCCCCCACTAGCCTTTCAGCACTGAGTCCGGTCGTGCTGATCCTTTGAAACCATGGGGAGAGTCCTCAGAGAGAGAACCGGGGAAGGAATTTCTTCAGCGGCCAGGGCTCATAGACCTGAGCTGAGGACAGCGGAGACGGGCTGGAGCAAGCCGGTGAAGGAGGAAGGCAGGACGTGAGGCTGCTGTGTGTGTGTGGCCTCAGCGGGACGCTGTGACGTCACGTGTGGCCAGATCGCCGTGGCTCTTGGAAATGGGCACATGGGAGACTCTCGTGGGAAGAGATACTTCATGCAGGGAACCGAGTTAAGTTAGTGCTTAAATCTGCCTCAAGTTTTTGATATGAGTCAATCAGTATTGTATCATAGCTAATCCTAGGAGAGGAAAAGGATGTTGGCTCTCACTTTTTCCCTTGCTTCTTTTTGGGGGAAAGTTAAAAACAGTAAGCGTGAAGAAGTTAAGTTTGGGGTAGCATTAGTCCTGAAAATGCTGTTGCCCAGGCTTCCTTCCCAGCCCTTTATTTAAAGCCCTTCCTCCCTCCCTCCCTCCCTCCCTCCCTCCCTCCCTCCCTCCACAGAGCCTCCACATGGCTGAGCTTCAAGCCTGGTGGGTTCACTTTTCTAGCAAATAAATCACTCATGTCCCACAGGGATGGAAACGGGTGGTTGGCTAGCTGCCCCGAGTAAGGCGGAGCTCCTGCTTTCCTGGATTTCCTAGGGTTTGGGGCAGGGGGAGCACAGGCTGTCGTCCTCTTTGTATTCTTGTCTACAAACCCTTGTGCCTCTGTCTGTGTTCCCAAGCATGTTGGGTCAGGTCTAAGCTGTTTGGGGCTTGGGCTCTGGAAGGAAACAGGGACCCACTATCTGCACACTGCAGTCATGGCCTGGGCTGTGGTGTTACATTGTATTCATCCATCTGCTCGTTTGTTTACGAAATGTCAAGAATCTTGGCCTTCAGCCACACAGGGGAAGGGTAAAGGAAATCTCAGCTCTCAGGCGCAAGGAGTTAGCAGCCATGAAGATAGCGTCATATGCTCAGGCCCTGCCAGGAGCCTTTGAGCGGGAAGAAGAAGCAATTGAATCCTCCCAGGCTTTGCTTTGCCACCAGGAATTAACCTCACAGCATGTTCATGATCACATCTATGGAAGAGTTTTGACTATGAAGTGTGCCACTATGCAAGGGTGGAAATCAGTATTGTTTGTTTGTTTGTTTGTTTGTTTGGAGCCCAGCGCTTGGCAGGTGGGAGCAGCAAGCGTCCCCAGCGTCTGTGTTTTCAGACGCACCAACCAGCCACAGAAAACTGTCCTCCAAGTGTGTTCACACTGGGGACAAATGTTTGCTAAGTGACTAGACCACGTATGGGGGATGCCATGGCAGCCGCCACATGTTTGCCGTAGGAAGCATCCAAAGCAAAGTAACTCCTCAAAATCCTGAGAATTAAAATTAAAGGAATTCGCACACGTTTTATTTTGCCAAGAACTGAATATTTTTTTTTCATGAAAAATACAAATACACTAACTTGTCAGTAACTTTTCCCCAACACCTGATATATTTTTGTTCCTACCACATTACTCCTGACGTTCCGACTCGTGTAATTGTTACCGAAGGGATTCGTCTAATGCCGTATTCGGAGCTGATGGCTGATTTATATAGCTAAGGCTATGAAGGATGGGGCAGTAAAAATTTTATATTCGCCTCCCCCCCCCATAGTGAGGAGTTATTGATTGAGTCTTTGTTTTGATGCAACCCCAATTCTACCTTGAACTGACATAGCTAACAATGATGAGTACAGCAGTAATACAGACTTCAGCATAAGGTATTCTGTGTCTGGCTAGCCTTAGGTAGAGTCTGGCTAGCCTTAGGTAGAGTCTGGCTAGCCTTAGGTAGTCTGGCTAGCCTTAGATGAGTCTGGCTAGCCTTAGGTAGAGTCTGGCTAGCCTTAGGTAGAGTCTGGCTAGCCTTAGGTAGAGTCTGGCTAGCCTAGGGGTTTGGTTATAAACCCCTGCCTCTTGGCACAATTTTTAAGAGTCTCGAAAAACCCTTTGCCATTTCTGTTTCATCCTTTCGACCGAGCACTGTATTCAGCTGATGACCACTTGTCTTTTCATGAATCCTGGTATTATGTATCCTATGTGGTCTATTTTTTTATTTTTTCTTTATATATATATATATATGCTTTGCTTGTATGTATGTGCATGCTCCATGTGCATACCTGGTGCCCATAGAGGCCAGAAGAGG
Source organism: Microtus oregoni (assembly GCF_018167655.1). Taxonomy (NCBI): domain Eukaryota; kingdom Metazoa; phylum Chordata; class Mammalia; order Rodentia; family Cricetidae; genus Microtus; species Microtus oregoni. The sequence goes on from NW_024544794.1 coordinate 399,363, forward strand.
GTATCACATCCCCGGAACCTGGAGTTACAGACAGTTGAGAGTTGGCAGTGTGAGGGCTGGGGACTGGACCTGCCAATTAACCACTCTATCCTCTCTCTGGGCCACGCTACAGTCTGTTCAGTCGCCTTTCTGCCTTAAGCGCTTCCCTATGTCAGTATATAGCTCAGTTTTGTATCTCTGTCCTTTAAGAAAGAACTAGAGACTAATGGGTTCTTGGGTCACACCTCTGGTTTATGTTCCGTTCGGGGGCAATGTCTCCTGGCATAGAACCGAAAGGGGTCGCTTGCTTCATTTGTGATCCGAGTTTGTTCTCTTGTGTGAGCGGACTGACAATCTAAGGGGTGTAGAGAGGCCTGTACAGGAACACTTAACAGGAGTTATGCATTTTGTTTTTGTCAGGCAGTGGTGGCTCACATCCTTAAGCCCAGCACTCGGGAGACAGAGGCAGGCAGATCTCTGAGTTCGAGGCCAGCCTGGTCTACAAGGTGTGTTCTGATACAGCCAGAGCTATTACACAGAGAAATCCTGTCTCAAAGAAACAAAGCAAACAAACACACACACACACACACACACACACACACATTTTGGTTTTGAAGCCACTGTGTACCCAGCAAATGCTAAGAGATAAAGGAGAGACTTAAACAGTATCTTTCACCCTGTTCTAATCATTATCCAAGACAGTTGGCTTAACCAGTCATCCCCTGCCCCGGCTCCCGACCCCCACCACACACACTCTATTGATCCTGGCCTTGTACACAGGCATTTCGGGTTGTTCTTGGGAATCTTTTGCTTCTTCAAGAGTCATTGGCTTTAAATAGCTGGGTTTAATGATAGGGACCTGCAGTTTCTGTGCCACGAGGCCTGTTCCTACTATTCCCTGGGTTCCCACTACTCCCTGGGTGAGGAACGCATTCTGAATTCTGCCCCTTCACTATTGATTATGGGAGCAGTCAGCTGCAGGGTACCCCGGTTCTGGCACACCTGAATTCAGGGCTCCTCTGCCCAGATACTCCCTCTCCTGTCCTACAGCCTGGTCGGCCAGGACAACAGAGGAGGTTAAATGGGTAATGAGTTCTGCTACTTTCCAAGTGGCTTCACAGCACAAAACCCTGCGTGTTTGAGGGGGAAAATGAGAAGAAGGTGGGGTGGGGGTGGGGTGAACAAAAAGATACAGAAGCATCGCTGCCACCTAGGGAGCTTTCCCAGGTGTTCTCAGAGCCACATTTGCAGGAGAATCTAAGTTCTGTGCACCACTCTCTAGAGCTGGGAGCATTCTTGTGCCAAGGATGCCCTTCCCAGTACCCTGAAGCACTGCTGTGCAATTGCAGCCATCCCCTGTCAGCTCCTTCCCTGATCAAAGTGCAGAAGGCTTTTCCAAATATCTTAATTTCAGACTTTTCAACCTAGGGGAGCCGAGGGGTGGGGATGGAAAAGTCTGCTCTGGAAACCACATCTGAGAGGGTTGTGGGAAGAGGAAACTTGGCCCCGCTGAGACCTTGCTAACACAGCACAGTCGCTCCGTTGAAATGCGGGGTCTTGATTGCACGGATCAAGAGGAGCTCCCTTGTCTGTGCTCCAACGGATGGATTTGGTGAATCTTAGAGGCGCTAGCTTTGCTGCTAATCAAGGGCCAGAACCAGCCCACACACATCTGCCTCTCTCTCCTGTTGCTTGTTATGAAAGGAAGGAAAGAAGGAAGGAAGGAAGGAAGGAAGGAAGGAGGGAAGAAGGGAGGGAAGAAGGGAGGGAAGAAGGGAGGGGGAGGGAGGGAGAAAGGAAGAAAGGAAGCAAACAGGGAGGGAGGAAGGGAGGGGAGAGGGAGGGAGGGAGGGAGGGAGGAAGGGAGGGGAGAGGGAGGGAGGAAGGAAGGAAGGAAGGGGAGGGAGGGAGAAAGGAAGAAAGGAAGCAAACAGGGAGGGAGGAAGGGAGGGGAGAGGGAGGGAGGGAGGGAGGGAGGAAGGGAGGAAGGGAGGGGAGAGGGAGGGAGGGAGGGAGGGAGGAAGGGAGGAAGGGAGGGGAGAGGGAGGGAGGGAGGGAGGAAGGGAGGAAGGGAGGGGAGAGGGAGGGAGGGAGGGAGGGAGGAAGGGAGGAAGGGAGGGGAGAGGGAGGGAGGGAGGGAGGGAGGAAGGAAGGAAGGAAGAAGGGAGAAAGGGAGGGGGAGGGAGGGAGGAAGGAAGGAAGGAAGGAAGGAAGAAGCGCTCAGCTTTTTAAATGAAGTCACTACCCCTATTGCAGAAAGCAGGGACACATGAACATGAATCACTGGTTTCACCCCCTATAAACCCTTTTCTGTCTTCCACCCACAGTAGATGTGGTGCCCCCCTCTTTTTCAGACTTTAAATATAGCCATATTTATCTTGTCATATCAGCTCTTAAAGAAAGAGTTCTGTCTTGGTTGAGCTTATTCCTTGAAGTTAAAAAAAAAAAAGTGAGGAGGGCACTGGAGGTGTTTGCCATTCAGACCCGTTCCCATTGTCCCTGAGAACGAAATACACAATTAACTGTGCTGAAGAGTGACGTTTGTACGTCCGGAGTAATCGTTCTAAAACAGAAATAGTCACCGTTGTTGAGGGCAACCTGCTTCTGCAGACAGCACGTTGCACAAGGCCTATGGCAAAGATACCCAGTCCGTGTTCTCATGTCTTCTCGATGGGAGCCACGCTTTCTTGATGTCAGTAGAGGCTTCAGTGAAACTAAATATTTGCCGAGGGAGTTTCTTCTGAGAGCACTTGCTTCACAAAGGCTTTTTGGAGCTGACTAAGCTTAACTAATCATGTGTGGTTATTTGCCTGTGCCCAGAATGTCGACAGTGTGACTCGTTAGCTCAGACCCTGTCGTCCCTGCCATAGAGGAGCAGATGCATTGGCCAAAACCAAGTTTCCACGCAAGCTATGTTCTCGGTGGGAAAGTGTTGGTGTCTCCTGCTTTTGTACAGTGGTGTGACTTTGACCTTTGCCTCCATTCCTTGACGTGATTCTCTAGGGCTTATATATGTCATTATGGTGGGTAAAGAGTTAGGAAATGCCCTGTCCAGCTCACATAGACTTCGTTCTTGTGCCTCACAAGCCCTCACCAGAGCAAAGGCTGATTCCTGATTCCTGCCAAGACTTCTTGCTACTTTACTGTCCTCCCTTTGGGTGATGTTTGTAGAAAACGCACAGCTTTTGCTTCTGAGTGTGTTTTAAGGTGCTTTTAGGTATATGCAAGAGAACACTTAAATTCAAGAGGAAACAACCTCACACGTGTTACAACTTTGCTGAAACTGCCCAAGCCAGCTCCTACCAACAAAGGCACAACTTTGACGTCTTGCCAGGCTTGTGTTTCGTAGCTAAACATGACATTTAGGAAATGTCAACTCGGAATGACTTTTTAAAACACCGCAGTAACGTCTGACTGGCTATTCAGACAATCTCCGAATTGGACAAACAAGTTTCCCGTAAATGCAAGGAAAGGCTGCCCACCTCCTCCCTCTCTGCCTTTCATCTCCTTCTCTACCTTTCCTCTCTCGCTGTGGCACCTTCAAGGCCGGCCCTTAGGCACGGCTGTGGAAACCCTGGTGGGGAGAGTCGGCCCTTCTTAGAAACGTGTGGATTCTAAGGCCAAGAAGCCGCTGAGTTAGGGGTGACCCCAGAATTGGGTTCTGGGTAGGACCAGGTTTGGACTGCCAGGATTTAGTTTTCTAATATGTTAAAATTATTTTAAATGTACTTCTCTTTGATTCGTTTGGACTTAAAAATAACTTTTTAAAAATAAAGATCGGGTGTTTATGAAAGAGAAAAAGGAAAATACCCCTTTTCATTGATGTGTTTGTTGATGAAATGGGTCATGCTACTGCACACATCTATGCACACAGACACAAGCATGTTCACGCATGGGTACATATGTTCAGCAGTTTATATTGCATTGCTTATGAATGGTTTCCACACAAGCATTTGGTCTTTGTGTAGTGACTTTACCGATGATGGAGCTGGGACTCAGAGAGCTTGAAATATTTGAATTTGTGAAAGCAAGGCTGGGGGCTTCAGGTTTAAGTTCTGAACTGTGTTCTGCTTCCGTCCTCTGCTGCATGGTGCGGCCCCGTGAGCCTTTAAACAGGGAAGCAAACACACGTGCAGACAACTGGCAAACAAAATATAACTCAGAGATTCTCAGGCCATCTCCAGTCTTAGTATTTGGCTACTTTATAAGATCCCTGTTTCTGGAAGATTGAAAATTTGATGAGTCTTAGGCAGAGTTCTTTCAGACTGAGAATTACCTATTCAATACACTGACCCTTGTTGTTAAGATTGGCACCTTAGGGCTAGGGAGAAAGATCGGCATGATTTACTGAGTTCAAATCCCTGGCACCCACATAAAAGCCAATGAGAGTCCTACATGCCTGTGAATCCAGCATAGGAGGTGGACTGGGGAGACGGGGACTGGGATATCGTGGGAGTTCCCTGGCCAGCAAGTGTAGCCAACCAGTGAGCTGCAGCTTAGTGAGAGACTGTACCTCGAGGGAATAAGGTGGCAAGGGGCAGAGGAGTGGACCCAGTGTCCCTTCTGGCCTCCGCATGTATATGAATGGGAATACTACCCACGCGTGTGGACGCGTGCACACACACACATGTTCCCATTTTATATTCCTACTTATAGACTGAGCCCACACTAACAGTATATTTATGCCATGGTTTGGAATGACTCACCCAGCATACTCTTCTTGGTAAGTGAGCGGGTTTTTTTTTTTTTTATCTGTAATATTTTATTGGGATTCAGTACCAGAAAGTAAAGCTCATTAAATGTTTGCATGTGGTAACCTTTCTGAAAGTCTAGATAGCACAGTTCTCAAAGTGATAAATGCATGGCAACGCCCATCACAGAGAGCTCATTACCTGGGTCTAAGGAGCCGTAATGGCGCGGCGTAGATTGTCCCGCTGGCGGTCAACAATGGGAACATTATAACAGAGGAACAAGGACCATTTTCTGAGATAGAAAAGCCTCACATTTAGCATAAAACCAGAAGTAAAAATGGTTTCAAGGGGAAAAAAAAGAGGTGTTGGAATTGTACGTGTTTAGCTTAAAAGGAGGGGGGAGAAAACCAAGCAATCACGATATTTCCATTCTTTGGCGCTATGATGTCATGATCTAAATGAGATACAGGGAAGGAAATGGAATTATTTCATTACAAATGAACAATGACTTTGTCATCAAATGACATAACAGGACAAAATCTGAGAACTGCTTGATAAAGCATTGACGAAGCCTTAACAACCATGAAAGTAACATTCTTTAGGAAACAGGAGAAGTTAACAAGATGATGGAAACTATTGCATCATCGTCCGACTTCACAGATACCTGATTTCATGAGTTCCATCTTAATTTGGGATTAAGCCTTTCCTCCTCCGTCTGACCCGCCTCTCTGGAGAGACCGTTGTGGTCCAAAGGGCGCATCGTGGGTGGTAGCCGTAGGATCAAGCTACGGGTTCTGTTGCAGTCCTTCATATACCTGGCTAGCGGGAGATGAAACCAAACCCAGTGACGTTAAAAGCTGCCCTGCCAGCTGAACACTGGCAGAAGTCCCAAGGCTCAGGCTCTCAGCTGCGCCTGAGACATGCAAGAGTTATGAAAACCAATGACGTCTGCCTTTAAAAATAAAAATAAAAAAAAAGACCCGAAGAAAAAGCAATTATATAACGCAAGTGATTGTTTTGTTATTCATGTTAAATGCTGTTTTCTTACTCTAAACAAGATCCCAAAAGCCAACCTAGACCAGATTCCCCTTTCCATACGTTAATTCTTCCCGGCTAGGTGGTAACGCACAGTTGTGGTTTATCCAGTGAGAACCAAGAAGCTGTTGTCATTTGGCATCCACCAAAAACACCCACTAGGTTTAGATCCGTTTGCATTCAACCAGACCGTCAGAATGCTCCCTGTGAAGTGGCGCTGGGTTCTGAAGTTTCTGGTTATTTTAGAGCATGGCTACACAGCTACCTCCTCGTGTATTGGCGATGTCATCCTGAGAGATGACAAGGTTAATCAGCTGGGCTTAGGAGCCGAAAGCACCCAAACACGCAGTTGCTTGACCGCTGAGACAAAAACAAGCCTGGCCTCAGTTGGAGCAGTTTTGCTGTTAGTCACCAAGCACCCTATGTGCAGAAAGCCCCCTGAACCAACTGAAGGAATAGATGGTATGGTCTGAATTAAATAATATGTACCTCCAACTGAAGCTGTGCAGAGAGCCCGAAGACCAGATGGCAGCTATATTTGCTGCAGGACTCTATTTAAGAAATAAGCTTTGTGCCGTTTTTGGTCATCTCTTACCATCTTCAGAGACCATTTTCAGAATAAGTCATTGAAGAGTCTAGCACACAGCTTTCCAAAACTGAACTGCTCAGGCAAGGTCCATTGTATGACTGTGCATGCAATCAGGGTCTCTCGATGGAAAGGCCTGGAATTCCTTTTCCTCTGGCACGTTAAAGACACAATCCTCCTGTCCCACCTCACATTCACCCAGGTAGCTCACGCCACAGATAAACCTCATCCTGTGAAAATCCCGTCAAGGTTACAGAGGAAGGGTCTGAGGGAACAGGCACACACGCTTACTGTTGGTCTCTGTCTAGGGGTTGACTAGAATATCTGCTTACACTCAGAAGCCAAGCGCACATCCACAACACACATACAAAGGGGGAGTGCTCCCCGCTTCCAAGGCAGAACAGCCTTGAAATTGCTTCTTCCAGAAAACCTTGATGGTTTATCTCATCTCCCACGTGAAAGGCTTGATCTTTGGACAATAGGGCAAACTCCAAGCTTGAAGTAACACAGAGAAACAGCAGCTCACCCTGGGATCGCTTACCGTAGAAAACCAGGCTAGAAGCTTCCAGAAATAATTCTGGATTGTGATTTTTCACTAACGGCAGGATCCTCTGGGATCTTAGGTTGCCTCTCCGGATCTTGCTGGTTGGCCATGGCCTTTGTTCCTTCTGGTGGGTTCTCATTTCACTCCTCATCAATGCTGCTTTCTCTGGTAGACTTCTGAGCTATTCCAGTCAAATCCGAACCTTTCCATCCACAACACATATTGCTTTCGGTCTGATCTTTAGACAATATCAACAGTGACCCTCTTTCGTCCTATAGCAAACCAAGTCCCGATTTCTGTGTTTCAGTTTCATAGTACAGGGTTCCACTCCTTCTTCCAGCCACTGGCTTTGTTTCCTGTGTTCTACAGCATGCTAGTGCCCAAGGCAGTGTGATAGACACCAAGCCCCACCCCACTTCTGTAATAAGTCTGTTCTTGTACAAGGTGCCTCAACATGACACCCAGAGGGTGTCTTCTGGGACACCCTCCTCCTATTCCTTCTAGCCCTGTGAGTCCTGCCCATTACTGACTCGGGTCCCACATTCTAGTTTAAAACATGTGTCTACCATTTAAGTGGAAGTTCCTTGACAGGGCAGAGTGAGGGGTTCAGGGCGTGGCATGGCCGCAAGCCCCTTCAGAGCCTCTTGGGACCACTCCACGTCATCTGTTTCCTCCTAAGCTTCAGCAGTCTGGACCAGTGGTCTCCAGGATGGAGCTCAAGAAAACCCCTGGGCTGCCACAATAACATAGCAGCATCTACTCTGACATTTTTCATATCTGTTCAATTTCTATTTGAATAGTTCTATAAAGTGTAGGACATATTCATGCCGAAATACATATTTGACATTTATAAATACCATGAACATAGTGGGCCCTCTATTCTGTAGGTTTAGCCAACTATGGATCAAAAATACCCAGAAAAAAAAAAGCCTTCTGAACTTGTATAGATTTTTTTCCCCCTGAGATCATTATTCTCTAAATAATACAATATAACATTTTTCTATATAGCATTTATATTGGATAGGTGGTATAGGTAATATAGATGATTTAATGTATACTAAAGATTGTGTATGTTATATTCACATACCACATCGACTTGAGTAGACATCGGTTTTGGTGTCCTGGGATGAATGTACTAAATGATTCTCTCTCTCTCTCTCTCTCTCTCTCTCTCTCTCTCTCTTCCCTCTCTCCTCTCTCTCTTCTCTCTTCTCTCTCTCTCTCTTTCTCTCTCATTACATGTGCAAACACTATAATTACTGGAGCTAATAATCAAAACCTGCAATGCCTCAATGTTAGAACAATTTCGTTGGCATTTCGGGAAGTCAGCAAACGCCCCCCCCCCCCCGACATCCATTAATGCTCTCATTCAGAGATTATCTGGTGATATCCTGCAGTGTGCTACACACTGTTGAGATGGAGAGGGCAGACAAGAGGAGACTAAACTGCCATCTTTGTGTCTGGCAGCTGCTTTACTGGAAGATGGCTACAGAGCTGGTGTCACTAAAATCCCTTCCCAGTGGGAGACAGGCAATGGCTATCCAAAGGTCCCAACAGGAAGCCAAGGGGTGATCCAAAGAGTCTTGAATGCTGCAAACTCAGCAAAGCCGGTGTGGAAAGTTTTGGAGTTGAGTATTGTTTGTGATATTGATCTGGTTGCTATAGTAAAAGACAAACAGCAGTGGCTTAAGAATAAGCAAGTCAGCCTCTCTAGTGTAATAGACTGAGCGTTCTGACAGGAGACTCTCCACGGTGAGGGGGCACAGGCTTGGTGTTTCATCAGTTTCTGCCCTCACTTCCTGGTTTCCATTTGAAGGTGTTGTCTCCCATCACTGTAGGGAAGGAGCTAAAGGAAGCAGGATGCACAGCCTCTGCTTCTAAAGGTGCCTAGACTCCTGCACACCACTGCCACTTCCGTCCCCTTGGCCAGAGTATGCTGCCTGCCCTGTGCAGTTGCAAGGGGACGGGAGACTATGGTCTTGACCTGAGCTATGCCTTCTACCTGTTGATAAGAAAACCCAATGCAGGGGAGAAGAAAAGCAAGAGGGCGAGGAAGCAGTCAAGGGGGCGCGGAGGGAAGAAGCCAGTGGAGGCATATCGCAAGCCAGGAAGCCCAGGTCTCTGCATAGAAGGCAAACACAGACATGAAAATCACAGTTCTCTCTGCCTCCAGCTTTGCTACACTGGACTGAGAAGCAGTTTTTGTCCCCGAGTTCAGCAAGGGGACCTGTAAACGGAGCAGAAGATGCCCTAGGATCTTAAGTGGGTAAAATGTCTTCCTGTGTAGTAAGAACGGGGTCTTGCTGCATTGTGAGACTCAGGTCTCTACACTTGATAACCTTTTTTCCTACAGAGAGAGAGAGAGAGAAAGCCCTGAGGAAATTACTTAGTCTACCTGCAGAGTGTCCGGGAGCAAGAGTGGAGATCTAAGTTCACTCCCCAGCCCCCATGTGACAACAAGACAGGGCAGTACATGTCTATAGTCCCAGAGATGGGGAGATGGAGACCAGTGGGATTCCTGGGACCAACCAGCCTAATTAGTGAGCCCCAGGTCCCAGCGAAAGATCCTGTCTCAAACCTAGAAAGGAAAAGTATCAATACAAGGGCAGCTGCAGAGATATAATACTTAGGTTGTCCCCCTGGCCCCCACATGTGTGTGTCCACGTACACACAGAGAGAGACATGTGCACACATTATAATCCCCACGGATAACTATTGCTATGGTACAGTTGAATAAAAGTACATTTTCCAGGTGACATTTTTATTCTAGGTCCTGTACAAAACCAAGGTCGCTTGCCTCGTGTGGGATTCCAGGCCACACTGGCCTCGCTGCCCCTCGGCCCAGATCCTCCTCTTGAGTCTAGGCTCCACATCGGCGAGAGGGATCGTAGAGTGGATTGGAAGCCTGTAATGGTCATAATTAGGCTTTCAGCGCTGGTGTGTGAAAAAGTTGTGCTGAAAAAAAAAATTGTACTTCTGCTGCAAACATCATATTGCAAATGTGCATCTCTTTAGGAACGTCTGCTCCAGGAAAAGAACCCGAAAAAGACACTACTGCCGCTTACGGTGCTATAGAAGCTCCATCTGGGACTCGGTTTGTTTACTTGATTAGCCAAGCGCTCTTCCTTGTTAGCGGTCGTTCACATTCATCCTTCCCAATTATTACTCTGCTTTTCATCTCATCCTGACAAGACAAACCTGCATTTTGACAGCCCGGCTGATTTTTTTTTTTTTTTTATCTATTTAAGCTGCTAGCAGCAAAATCTGATTTTTTTTACCCCTTCCTTTCATTATTGGGAAAAGCCATAAAACCAGAATGGAATTAGAACATGGATATCTATGATTTTTAACGAGGCACAAAAAGTAAATCTATAACTCCACCTACATAGTAGGTTAGTTTCAGTATCTAAGAGATGTTGGAAGTTACGCAGACAGGACATGAGATGTGACGGTGGACGAAAGACGGAGGCTCAGGCTAAGGACAGTAGGCAGGTGGCATCTGGAACCCAGGAAAGCCAGGGAGTCCGTCCCTCAGAGCTTTCGGGAAGGAACTGTGCACTGCTGGCCCTTCCAACTCAGAGATGTTTTGCACCAAGTTCATTTTGATCTGTGGCAGCATCCTGAAGAAGTGTGTGTTCTCAGTTTCCTGTCGTCCTGCTCTGTGCAACTAGAACAGCCCATGTCACCCCTTTCTTGGGAGCTCTAAACAGAGTAGCTCATGGGAATACTGGCTGAGGAGACTCAATATTCTGACCTGCACTTTCTGAACGTGGGCGCACTTAGCCGTGTTCCAGTTGCTGCTTGCCTAGGCGCTGTAGTCGGCTCCTGTACTGGCCTTGACCCTTTGAAGGGACTCTGCAGATCTCCAGACAGATTCATCAACATCCATTAATGTTCTAATTCAGCTCTCGGAACACATTTTTCTGGAGCGTTCCTTCGGATGGCTTCCGTGTACTTCTGTAGATACTTTCTCAAAGCAATTCTCTCTCTGTGCTCCTCTTCCATTCACAGAAGCTGTTGGACTGTGTGGGGAGGTGGAGGGGTGTTCCCAGCAGAGGTGTGAAGTGCCAGCCTCTAAGATCTCAGGGAAGGGAGGGGAGTTCCCAGGGGAGGCTGCCCTGCCAGAGCAGTGCATCCTGAGTCAGGACCTGGCTGGCCAGGCCTTCCTTCCTTCCTTCCTTCCTTCCTTCCCTTTTTCTTCTTTCTTTATCTCGTCCCTTCTTTCCTTTCTTTTTTTATCTCTTTCCTTTCTTCTTTCCTTCCTTCCTTTTCTTTCTTCCTTCCTTCCTTCCTTCCTCTCTCCTTGCCTCTCCCTTCCTCCCTCCCCCTCTCTTCCTCCCTCCCTCCCTCCCTTTCTCCCTTTCTCCCTCCCTCCCTCCCTCCCTCCCTCCCTCCCTTCCTTCCTTCCCTTTTTCTTCTTTCTTTATCTCTTTCCTTTCTTCTTTCCTTCCTTCCTCCCTCTCTCCTTGCCTCTCCCTTCCTCCCTCCCTCTCTTTCTCCCTTCCTTCCTCCCTCCCTCCCTCCCTCTCTCCTTCCCTCCCTCCCTCCCTTCCTTCCTTCCTTCCTTTCTGCCTTCCTCTCTCTCTCCTTCCCTCCCTTCCTTCCTTCCTTCCTTCCTTCCTTCCTTCCTTCCTGTCTTTTAACTAATGAGAAATTTTTGTGAGTGTGTGTGGACACAGAAAAACCTCTGAAAAAGAGACTTCATGGCTTCACATTGGTTGACTCCCCTTGGGTCAGTGGCATCTTTGGAGCAGGACCTGGGGCAAATAAACTGAAGGTCACAGTACAGCCTCCCCTCTGCCAGGTCAGATTTATATAACTTTGTGTGCCAGGAAAAGAAGCCAGCCAGCACAATGGGCTTTCAAGCCTTAACACCCGAGTGTTAATAATACTATGTGAGTTTACGTGGGACATTCAAATCATTGTAAATCGTTAGATAGGGCTGCCCTTATCCACAGCCAATGAACAAGGGCTCATGACAGGTGGTAACAGCACAGGCCTGGCTGGAACAGCAGAACTGTGTGGGACTTGCTGCTGGCCAACTGCCTATGTGCCACCTCTCACTTCAAAGCCGAGTGTGGGAAAGTCCTCCATACCCTGGACTCTCTGAGCTCAGAAATGACCAGACTGTTCAACGAAGGGCAAACCTAGTCACAGCATGGGTGCTGGAGCAAACAGAAGTTTGTTTTCTTCTCACAGGGGGCCTTTCTGGGTGTCATCATATCCCACTTACCCGCAAAGTTGAAGCCCAGCCCGGCTTAGATCTAACACACAGTAGGAAGCTCTTCTTGGTCTCCTAGGCCTGGCTCTCTCTCCACTCAGAAAACACGGCGCTTCCCCCACGATAGCTTCCCCCAGGGGACCCTGTGCCCCGCCTGGTCGTCCTCGCAGGGATCCTTCAAGGTCTCCACTGCTTTCATCTGCCTTCATCTGGTTCTCAGCACAGGGTTACCTACGGGGGAGATGGTCAGTGAACTCTCCCCGAATGAGGAAATCAAAACCAGAAGACTCCACTCTGTCCGCTTCCCGCCGCTCTTACTGTGTGACTTTTAACAGGTCTCTTAAGTGACTTTTAACAGGTCTCTTAAATGTGACGCTGGGGGCAGGAGTCCAAGTTCAGGGAGGACAGAGAGTTCTTTTAAGGAAATACGGACACGCTGATGCAGCTCTTTACCTGTCCTGTCCTCGCAAATCAAAGTCCATAGCTTGCAAACCGTAAGTTGGGAGCGTTGCTGGGAGTTTCGTTTTTCCAGCATGAATTGGTTCTGAAAGAATGAAATTCCACCCCCTCATGCATATTAACAGTCAACAGATCCACACCTATTTATGTTTGTAATTCTGTCCTTGACCCAAGACTTTCTTTCCTACAAGATTCTCTCTACATTTCTAACAGGACGCCGCTGACCAAAGCGGTGTGTTCCGCTACATCCACTTTTGATAGGCACGTTCATCTTTTTCTCCCCCTATCCACAGGAGCTTTCTCCGTACTAAGATTTATCAGGTGATGATAATTCAATGAACTAGTATATAAGAGCGGTGTCAGATCAAAATTACCTGCCAATATTGGCCATCCGTGAACCTGCGTTGGCAATACACATAATTATCAGTGTGAAACAGTTGCTATGGAGACAGAAGGAAGAGGGCTTCCCATCCGCTTGACAGGAGTGAACACGTGAGTGTCGGCTGTATGTAAATAATCACAACCGCTCACACATGGTGTCTGTGTCAATCCGAAAGACTGGACTTGAGTCTCACAGTTTAGAGGGCGTTTCCTGCAGTGTCCTACGATGCTACCCTAGGCGCCAGAATCTTAGCATGCTGTAGGCACTTCTCGCTAGTCAATTAAACATGCTTAGCCTTTCATTAACACCGTACATGCTAAAGAGGTAATTGGCTAAGAATTCTTAAGGGGTGTGATTAATTTGTCTTAATTTTGCCCTGTGTTCACCGTCAACTGTGACAAATTCAAGACTCAAAAGTAAGCTGAAATTAATTTTTAATCTTCCTGCAAAGCCTTCCGTCTTTGAAACACGGCGTCACTACACTGTGCAGGCTAGCCTTCGCTGACATACCAAGCTACCTTGTTGCGAAATATCAATATTCTTGAAATGATAATATTGGAATACAAAACTTTAGTGCCCTAACTAAGTTCACTACAGATAAAATTTAGTTTATATTTAATGTAATTATCACTACAAGTAATATTTAGTTTATATTTAGTTTATTTTGAATGTTTTGTTGCTCCGTGCAGAATCTGTCGTCTCAACCATTAGTCTAATGAGAAGTGACTTGGGGGGGGGGGGTCCCCTTCCCCATGACTTCATGATCAGCCGCTTACTTAGCGGCAGTCACTAACGCTCTCTGACTTGCCGAGTCAGCAAAGCCGCATCCGGGTCAGGTGGTTGTGACCTCGTGCGGACAGTGTGCACATTCTGCTAAACAGCACACCGAGAAAGCAGGAAAGACAAATGGATTTATTGTCTTTCTGCAAACAAGTTATCCTGCAATCAGATCACAGCCAATAAAACGTGATTTGATGACTCAGGTAGTTGGTAGAGAAACCTTGACAGAAATCTATATTTTTCCAGGAGGATGGGAGCATGGTTTACATCTTTCTCTCGTGATACAAAGAGACTGTGATGCTGTGGGAAGCAGCTTTTGCTTTAGGTTCTACGTAAATTACTGAAAATGGTCTGAGGAAATTAAGAAAGCAGTTTCATATACATGCATCCCCGATGAGGATTCCTTTCTCTCTCTCTCTCTTTTTTTCTTTTCTTATTTTGTTTTTTTATTTTTATTTTGAGACTAGGTCTCCTGTAGCTCAGGCTTGCGTTGACCTCTGTACGTAATTGAAGATACCCCAAAATCTTGATGATCTTGTCTCACTCGAGGGCTGGATACCCTGGGTGAGCAATGCCTGCCTGCTACCTAACTCCTGTGTTTATTCCACACATGGAAATATGAAATTAAAGCTCAACTCCTGAAAGGTAATTGTCCCATGGGTGATCCACAGAATGATACTGCAAATTTGGCTACATTGTTTCAAAATATTACTTATTTTAATTATTCAAGTAAATGCTTTCGAATTGATGGGGGTCATGAGGGTTGTGAACTATGAATATTGTTACTAGTACTAGTTACTTAGTTGGACATTTGAAATAATGTAACAACGTTATTGTCATTTTGAAAGCATTGAGAAACACGGATTCCACTAATTTCCCTTGAAATACGAGGTCAGTTCATGGTAGAGTTTGTAACGGGCCCAGGAAGAAGGCACTGGACAAGCACACAGGTTTGTTTCCAAGCACCAGTGCCTCATGACTGCCTTTTAGACGGCCTGAGAGGTGAGGGCACGGAAGCCGAGAGACACGGACTTCCTGAAGTAAAAAGGAAGGAGACATCATCATGCCCAGAACAGCTTTTCATACTTAGTAAACACTCCATAATTTTGAGTGAATAAATGAACTTTAGACTGTTCAGCCTGATCAAGCCCAGGATAATTTACTTTTTGATATAGCACACAAAAATGACACGGGGGTAATAAGTCAGAGTGATGAAAGACTTAAGCTACTTGGACACCAACTGCAAGTCTTATTCATGTCTAGATGAAAACAGGGTCCCAGATACCAATTTGCCTCTCTGACATTTCCATCTCTAGAAGAGTAAAAGAGATGAAGGGAACGGCTATTTGGATCTAATTTTAACCAAGGGGAGATTGGTTGGTGAAAGAGGAAGTTTTTATCCATCTATTTAATAAAAAGTATTGGGTATCTGGCAGTCAGCTTAGCTTGTGGCGTTTGTGATAGCCGTGAAGCAAATGATAGATACAGCCCGGGGCACTGCATATTCCAGATATTTCAGTCAAGTGGGAAGACGGACTGGTAGAGCCCGAGACTCTAAAAAGAGAAGGACCTGTGCCCTGAAAGTCCAGAGCTGTGCAGCACACAGTTGCCTTACAACTCTTCTCTTCGCTGTGAAACCTGAAGCTTCCAATGGCAACGCTGCGTCCATCACCGGTTTGTGGCGTCCTTGCCAACGCAACAGAACGCGGAACGTAAAGCCGGAAGCACATCAAGGTCGTTTTCCCAACTCCAGGAGTTCGAGATGGGAGGCGTATGAACTAAAGAGTAGCAGCAGATTGACCCCCAGCTAGAACCACGGAACCAAACCTAGAGCTTGGGCGTGGCCGCAGAGGATGGACCTCTTTTTGTCAGCAACGCCAATGGTGGACTTGGGAGAAACAATAGCAGAAACAGACATGGGTGAACTCGGTCACTAGCGTCCTCTGTGCTCTCCCCCTTTGTCCTCACACCAGCTCTCTGCAGATGCTGGTGTTTGTCCTCACTTCCTAATGAAGTCGATCAGAGCTGCTAACGTCCTCAAGGTTACACAGCTTCTCAGGGACACAGCTGATTCAAGCCCGGTGTGAGTGACTTAAATGATACCCTTCGGTTTCGGAATGGCCAGGGTGAGATGAACGGCCCTAGTGGAAAGTTACAGATCTGCTCCTCAAAAGTACCCCAATAGACTTGAGAAGTACATCGAATGGATTTGAGCCAAATGTAAACTCATGCACTTAAGTTACCAACAATACCAACTGCGAAAGGAAACTCTCCATGCCAGGAGCAGGTCCTGGAGATTTGGGGCTGTGGGCTTATTATGGCCAGAGTATAGAGTGATGTGGTTGTCGACAAAACTGATTTTAAGCTACATTTTACTTTCCAAATAATATATTTTAATTAATTCTTTGGGACCTTCGTACAGCATACCTCGGCCAGTTCTTCCCTACCCCCCTCCCCCGCTTTGTGTCCTCTTTTTAAAAAAGGTTTCTCATTATTATTTCTTTCTTTTTTAAAAGAAGATGCAATCTTGAGCAGGTTTCCTGGTCCTGTAGTTCTTAGAGTCTTTCTGCCCCATGATCTGCAACACTGTTTCCCGAGCCTTCAGTGTAGGGTTGTGTTGTAAATGTCAACCAAGTCAGGAATGAGAATGTTCTCGGTGCCTCATGGGAAGTGACAGGTAAGGACTGAGAGCCATTGCAGAAGGGATGGCTGCTGCCCTCCCTGGGATCCTGTGTAGCGCACCAAGCCCATCTGCGCTCTATGCACTACCATACAGTTCGTGAATCAGGCAAGGGGCTGGAGATTGAAACACACAAAGACACAGGGACAGACAAAGAGATGAGGACACGGGTCATCCTTGAAACAGGAATGCCTCAGGAATGCCCCTCTGATTGTGTCCAGGGACAGCTTATATAGAGATAGCCACGCCCCAGCCAAACCCACCGGAAATCACTCCCCTGCCATCAGGAACTCCTGAAGGTCTCGTGTTCAGCGCAGCTGCAAGCTATCTCAGAGCAGAGGAAAACAAGTTGTTTACAAAAATTCAGGATCTGGGGGTTCACAGCTCCCAACAATCCTGGAGTCACTCTCCTCCCCCTCTTCTTTATGCACTGCCAGTGAGCACCAGTGGCCAGCCAGCCCCTTACCAGCACACTCAGTGACAGCCCAGGGCAGCTTTTCTTGCCCTTGAAGACACTGGATACACCAG
The DNA here is from genome assembly GCF_018167655.1 of Microtus oregoni. Classification (NCBI taxonomy): domain Eukaryota; kingdom Metazoa; phylum Chordata; class Mammalia; order Rodentia; family Cricetidae; genus Microtus; species Microtus oregoni. Next base: position 416,248 of record NW_024544794.1, read on the forward strand.
GAAGGAAGGAGAAAGAGCATATGAGATTGCAGGTCAAGGAAAGCTGAGAGAGAATGGGACCAAACTGGTGGGGGGCGGGGGAGCGGTTGGTTCACAATGATCTGTCCTCACTGAGAAGTGGGAAACAAAATTTAATATATCAAGAAAGCATCATTCTTTCCATGGGAAAACTGTCTTTAGCTCTTTGGCTTAAAAAAAAAAAAAGAACATTTAATTTGTGACCATAATGCTTGTGAATACTAAGATACCTCAATTGCAATGAACCTCCTAGACCCTTATTGGACAGTTACCCCAACGGACACTGCATTAGGCCCATGGAACGGTCACCGGCATGAGAGTGACTCAAGCTTACCACTAGCTTTGTTGAAGACGGGTTCCCGGACCTGGCCTTAGCATTTAAGCCTTAGTTCCCACCAATAAAATGGAGTTAATAATGCCTGCCCTGTGGCACGCTCTAAGGATGTAGTGGAATAGTAACGACCACCTGCGGTGCTCGAGGAAGGGTTGTTTGATTTGTCCGGTGTTTATCCCCGGCACAAAGGACAGTCTGGATAAAGAGTAGGTGCTTGTTGGTGTTCAGTGAATGAGCACATGAATGAATGGATGGATGAATGAATGAATTGATTGATAATGATCGCTGTTGTGAAGGCTGACAGACCTGTCAGACATGAGAGCAAATGAGTGTGATTGAGAGGTTTGACGGGGTCTGTCAGAGCCAAATTCTGTGTTTTCTCCCCCATGCCACATGACCTCCGGATCTTCCAAAGGCCAAGTCTTCGTAGTCTTATCTTGGTCCCTACTCTGCTCTCCGTGGTGAGCTTAAAATGGCCTCACTCTAGCGAAGCATGTATCTCTGAAAGCTTGAAGTGAAATTGGAACCCAATGACTGGTAGTCACTCACAAATAGAGGGCAACCTAGATTGCGTCTCAGTCATTCCCATCTCGGATACGTTGGGGTTCGCGTGAGAGAAAGATTTAGCAAAACACAGACATTCTTTCGGCAGCTGGTTACCTCTTGGTCAAGCTTGACTGTGGTAAATTACATATGTGCGGTTGGTCAGCTCCTCACTGTGCAAATCCAGGTTCAAATAAAACCAGACAACACCTTCGGTACGTCTCCTGTTGCTCTCCCCGAGGCATGTACATGGCTATAAAACTTTCCTTTGGGGGTCCATAATATTAGATGAAAGCACACGACATTCATAAACCGGGAGGACAAAAACTCAGGGTGCATCAGATTGAAATCGCCAATAAAAGTATCGAGTTTTCAGCTCGGCGTTTGAAGATGACAGAGGAAACAACAAGATCTGGATTCAGAGCGCTGTGACCAGAAGTGAGAGGAATAAGGCTGAATTGAGTGGAAGGAGAAGCCATCTCTATTTGCTGCAAGAGAAAACGGAACAGGGGATTTACTTAGTCACACGCGTGTAGTCTGAGTGTGTAGCTGAAGCCCCGCCAGCCAACACCTTGCGTGTGGCCTTCTTGTCTTCTAATTGCTTGCTCCGTGATAATCTTATCTCCGGGCACAAGCCAACCTTGAAGCTGGAACTGCGTCGCAATTAAGGAAACTCGGGCATCTCATAGAGGCATGCAGGAGATCACCAATAAATATTTATCAGTTGACATCTGGACGCTAAGAAGATAGGTTTTCTTTCTGGCTTAACCTGGGACTCCTATCTACCGTTGCTGGTACTCCCTCGGGGAACTACAAAGGGTACCTTCTCCCTGAAGCCCTTCTGGCCAGAGTCAGCTAAATTAAAGTCATCTCTCCGCCATCCCCTAGAAAGCGTCTTTTCAGACTGATTTGTTTCGTATTTGGTTATATTCCAGTTTGTCGTAGTTATGACATCTGAATGCCACACAGCACACATCCTCATCCGGAAAGGAGTTGCAGCTTGTGTAGGGGCACAGCAGCCAACAGCATCCCCACAGGGTCCAACTTGCAGGAGAGGCATGCCGGGCATGTTTCACGCGGCTGAAGAAATTCTTAAAGCCACCCTTGACTGCTTGTCCCTGTAAATCTGCCAAGAATGGGTACAAATGGAACCGAGATTGAAAGATGGATCTATTTCATCAAACACGTGGCCAAACCTAATAGATGTACACCTCAGAATTGCTTGAAGGTAGACTGTGTAACTAGCTGAAAGTCTTCCAACGGGAAATAATATATGGTCTTGTATTTGTTTGAGAGACCTGTTAAATATTTGATGTGCTGTACAAAAAAAACCAGTTTTGATGCATTCAATCTTTAGAAAAATGCTTTGGGGAGGGTGAAATTACCTATGGCTGAGGCTCTTAGCCTCTCACAAGCATTCCCAGTGTGAGCTGAGCTACAGGGCAGGCCCAAGTTCCCAACAAAGACAAGAGAACGTGACTGTCAGCTTTCAGACCTCTGGTCCTCTGAAGGATGAGGGAAATAAGGCAGGCAGAGAAGAAACCTGTTTCTAAGATCCCAGAGGGGGTGCAGAGGCGTCAAGAGCAGCAAACCTTCAGAGTTGGGGGGGGGGGGGGGTTTACGTTGAGCATGTAATTGCAATGTTAGTGGCTGAATGTGTTTGCACTGTTTGGGTGGAAGGGACTTACGCTCCTAACATTCTAAGGAGTGGATACATTGTAATCTTTCTCAAGCAGAAATATAAACTTTAGTGGAGAGGAACCCGAACTTAATGAGTAGCTTGTTATTTTGACTACAGAGCTCTATGTAAGGGAAGAAAGTATTAGGAGGCTGTTAAGGGCCACAGTGGGAGCCAGTAAAGGGAAACGTGAGAGGCAGTGAGCGGTTCCCAGTACACCTTGACACTCTGAATGGCGAGGAGGTGATGTCGTGTTGATGGTGTGGTGGGGATGGAAAGGGCACCTGTGGTGTGGCTGGTACCACATGTTGATGCTACGGTTCCTGTTCAGAAAGAGTCAGAAACTGGGAAGTAAATGGAAAACTCAGGTGCTCTGCAAAAAGGAAGGAATGGTGGGAGAGGGTTTTTCCTCTTTCCCACATCTTTTTGTAGCTAATTCGACCTGTGCATTGTGGTCGATACTCTTGCTAAGAGACAGGTGAGCAGAATCTGTAAGACGTAGTCTTCTTAAGAGGAATTCATTCAACCTATTTCTGCCTTATGTGTGAATCGCTTTATTATTTACTAATTTCCCATTAAGCCATAACTCAGGTGACAGACTTATTTCTAGTACTGTTAGAAACGGGAAGACATTTTGTTAAGATTTTAACCACAGTTTCTTGAATCTTGAGCCTTCAGAAGGGATCAAAATGAGCTTTTATTATCTGGGTAGTAGAGAGACAGCCAGATCCCGTGCATTCTTGTGTCCACCTTGATGCAATGACTTGACATCAGAGGAGTTAGTGATTTCCAGGTGGCTCCCTCCTTAGCTCGCCGTCTTTGCTCGGACTTTGCTCTGTCTACTTAACTGTTTGCTGTTCTCTAAAGATAGAGCCTTAAAGGAGAGCTAGGTCACGAAAGTGATGTTGACACCTGGTAGCCATGAAAGCAAAACACACAACAGGTGTGGTATTTGGCAAGAGGGATCACTGTAGTGAACTTGCTCCGGCCAGTGCTGGGCTTTTAAAACGCTGGGAATATAGACATTCACGGCCTACAAGCATGGGGCAATCACCCCTTGCCTGGGACGACCAGCTCCTCTCTGGTATTGCCCTCCTGGGTCCTGAATCAGGCAGCAGCCTCGGTGGGAGGAGGGGAGGGTGGAGCTGCACAAGGGGCACCTGCAGCCAGAAGGCTGAGCTTTGAGGGTTAGCGCCATCCTCGGCTTAGTGCATGAGCCTTGGGTTCTCATCTGTATGAAGAGGATGGCAGGAAATGGGGCTCGTGGGCCCCAGAATCTATTTATATTCTTTTGTAGTATTTTTATGAGACTTGCTGTGTGTCAGGCACTCTTGTCATCACTTTACAAATATGAAATTCATTCCAGTTGCTTTTACCTCCCAGTGGGGTATCTACCGTTATTATCATCTCCGCCATGCTGATGAGAGAACGGATGCTCAGGGCATCGGCTGACCTGCTCACCTCCCGAATCAGTCAGAGGCAGAGCTGGATTTGAGCCGTGATGGAGCATCATTGCACGTTTGTATCGTAAGGCTCTGGCGAGCAGGAAAGAGGCGTGGCTCCTCTAGGGAGTGACAGCAAAGACCCTCGGGTCGGGAGACTTCCTGGGCCCACTGCTTGTGTGTGGGTAACTGAGTGGGCGTTTAATGCTGAGGTCAGGTGAGGCCAATCGAAAAGACAGAGTCCAGGGTTGGGTGACACATTTTAATTGTCTAAAAAAAAAATTAAACTGGCAAATAGTTAACATAAATAGATCAGACCGATTTGTCGGTAGAAATGGGTTTGAGAAGTAACAAGCCCTTCCACACTCTGCCTCCAAATGGTCACCCCACTCTCCTTCCACGAGGCTGTCGCCCGTGCAAACTGGATAGCCACCTCCTTTTGGTAGGACTCTGCCCGACTGCATGTTATCGTGGAATGCTAAGTTAGCTAACAGATGTTTCCACTTGGGTCTGGAGCCAGATACAGGGTTTAGAAATAATGATTGCTTCTGGGTCCAGTGCCGGAACTGTTGGCTCATTGTTGACCGGCCGGCCCTGGAGAAACTCTTAGCAGACAGTCATACTCAGAACTGCCCTTTGGAACGATGGCTGCCGCCCCAGCCCATGCGGCTTCCCAGCCTCTGCACAGCCAGGTAAAGGCTGCGGGTGCATCTCTATGGATCCGCTTCCCTCGGGGTAAGAAGAAGAAAGCTGGGTGTTTGCTAGCGTGGGCATGAAGACACAGACACTGGGCACCTCCTTTCGGTCCAGGAGGCCCTCTCAATCCTGGGTGGCAGCGGCCACCAGCACACTGTGGATTGATTACTCAGCCACACCCCAGATCCTGCCACTACTCCGGTTCCTGGATCTGCTTGCGTCACAGTTGCAGACAGTAAACGAAAGTTGATAAAGGTGGCCCGTGGGGGAACAGAATTGGCCATTTGGCGCCTAAGGAAGCCAGTAGCTGGAACGAGGCCCGGACAGCCCAAAGCCAAGCACCAAGGCAGCTGGAGAGTGTGAGTCACGGTCGGATGGTTGGGACAACTTAGGAAGGACGGGGTGGATGGGGAAAGGAGGGCAGGACCAGGGGGCACTGCTTGGTTCTGAGAGTCAAACTCCTCGATTGTGCCCACTCACAGTGAGTTTGGGATGAACCTCTGCTGCTATGAGAAACGCGTTAGAGATTTAGTAAGAAAATTTCTGACTTCGTGAGCAAGGACTCTAGTGCCTTGGTTGGCCTAGAGATTGTGAAGCTGGAATGTGCTCTGAATAGCCAGTGGTTCCTGGACTGGGAGTTTGCTCGGTGGTAACTGAGCCAGCCTTCCTGAATTAGTTGTGTTCCTGTAGGTTTGTTCGCTGGCTTTCCTGAGGGCCCTCTTTACCGGTCCAGAATTCTGTTTCCTTTGGGGGAAGCCATACCATCTTCTGGAAAAGACACTGTGACAATTAAAATCACCCAGCCCTGCCAGCTCCACCACCAACAAACGGCAAGCCTGTGGCAGGAATCTGGTGGAGCTCTCCCATTGGTGCAGACCACATCCCATCCCACAGCCGTTCCTTGCAGAATCTTGATCCTATGGCTTCCGAGGCTCCAGAGTCTTTTCCCACTTTCACGTCCGGGCCTTGTGTGGACACACGTGTTTTTATCGCTGATCTGTGAGCTCTTTGCAGAAGGAGAGCTTTGGAACCAGAGATTCAAGTTCCTATTTTAACTCAGCTGCTTGCTGGTTGTGGGACTTGTGTGTGTGCCTTGTGCGTGTGCCTTGTGTGCGTGCCTTGTGCGTGTGCCTTGTGTGTGTGCCTTGTGCGTGTGCCTTGTGTGTGTGCCTTGGGTGTGTGCCTTGTGTGTGTGCTTTGTGCGTGTGCCTTGTGCATGTGCCTTGTGTGTGTGCCTTGGGTGTGTGCCTTGCCCCTCTGTACTGATAGCTCATTTTCTGCAAGAGACGGTTGACAAGAACCCAGTTTCGTCTAGCGTAAGGCCGACTGTGAGGCTATAATGAATGAATACCTGGAAATGCGTGGAAAGTTCTTAGAGAAGCCCTGGGTACAATGTAAAAAGTCACTGAGGGCTGTGGTCAACTATTCCCAGCATTCTCCGTGGACCTGGAACAGTTGGTATTAAATGTTCAGAGAATAAAGGACAACTTGGTCCTTGCAGAGGGGATCACCTCCAGGGAGCTAGAGATGGAGGGGAGGAGAACACACTGTTTCTCTCTTAGCCTTTGAAGAGAGTTTGTGGTAAGAATTTTGGGCTCTGGGGGGTAAAGAGTTACGTAATGTTCTTGTCACAAGCCTTCTGGGATTTGGGATTTGTCTTGTGGGCAATTGGAGGGAAGGAATAGAGACCTGGGTGATCTACATGGCCACAGCCTCCTAGGGTGTGCCTGGTGGGGGAGGGTCTTCTGGGGCCCTTTTTTGCTTCCCACAACATTGGCCTTTGTAGAGACAGCCTTGAGGATGAGCACATTTTAAAGACTTGAATCTACATTGTTACATCTTAAAAGAACCAAGTGTAATTGAATTGCTGATACAAGCGGCTACTTGTACAAGGTCCAGGTCACCCTACATCTCTATGGAAACGCGTGTTTGTTTTAAAACCTAGCAATCCAAAGTGGGTTTTTAATCAGGTCGCTTTCAGAGATAAGCATTTTATTTATATTCTCCAGCCATCGAAGACCTGTGAAATCAAATAATTTCAAATTAAGTAGAAAACCATGGCACAGAAGAATGTTAATAGAGCCTGCCACATGTCCAGCCTCCCCCTTCCCGTCCCTAGTCTGTGCCTGCACCCGCCGCTGAGATCGCCCCATTTATTCCCACTGTCCTCTGTTCTCTTTAGCTCCCAACTTGCGCTCAGCCAGGAAGGGAAATGCGTTGGCACTTTATGGAAAAAAAAAAAAAAACAGCTAATCTTCACTCATCACCATCCGCTAGTGCTGTTAGTAAAAGGGAAAATTCAAAGTGGGGGTGTGCAGTCTGCACTAAGTGCTCACCCTGCCGGTCTCCCCACTGTGTGTGCAAGGTGCTCAGAGCCACAGGACCCTGCTCCCTGCCTCAGCACCTGCCTGGGGGTGAAAATGGCCTGGAACTCAGCTCTGTCAGCACATTCTGCCCTAGATCTGCTCAAGTGATATTCTAAGTGATTGGAAGCTTTTATCTGCCTTGGAAAGCAAGCCTTTTCAAATAAGTATTGACTGTTAATGACCTGTTTAAATAAAACATTCAATTTCCCTTTCTTCCCCCCAACAAAGAATTGAGTCGGCAGAGACATTTCTAAAGGAAAGGCTAGCCCTGCTTTTCAAAGGAGGCTGAGCCAAAGCTTTTAAATGTGACCATTTTTTTCCCTGACATTTGCCCTTAAAATGCTATTCAGTCAAGTTGTGCTCACAGGAGGTTGAGCACATGAAGTGTCTTTGAATAAAAATGCAACCTTGAGATTTTTTTTCCTCCAAATTAAAAAAATGCCCCAACTAAGTACTGCCCTACGAAATTCATATTTCTGTCACCATGCTGTCTCGTTGTTTATGAATGTTCATTCTTAACAATCAGAGAGACTTTCAAATTAAAAAAATGCCCCAACTAAGTACTGCCCTACGAAATTCATATTTCTGTCACCATGCTGTCTCGTTGTTTATGAATGTTCATTCTTAACAATCAGAGAGACTTTCCTCTGAGGGATGGGTTAGTTACCACACAAGACCTTTTATTAAAGAGGGAGAATTAAAAAAAAAAAAGAAGAATCCATGGAATGTAAATCCGAGATCGCAATAATTACAGGTGAAGGAGAGAGGACTCAGAAAAACTGAAGGAAGTCCAGGCAGCAGCCACCGGTCCAGGTAGTAAATTTAGAGAAAGTCCTGTTTATACAGAATAAGCCTTTTACTCTCCAGTTGACATGTGGGCACCCCTCTGTGCACAGAAGACTAGATGGTGGGTCTCTGAATTCGGTTAAAGGTGATCTAGATAGAAGAGTAGCCTACTACATCAAACTCTGCACCCACTCGCTCTGTGTTTTAAGGTGAGCGTTCAGCTCCCTGCCACTCTAAGAGTCCCCGTCAACTCAAAGGACCTTAAAGGTCACTGAATGCATCCACATTTTCTCCACCCTCGGAAACTTGAGGCTCGCGTGCCAGAGTTACCTGAGGCCGTCAGGAATGCAGGCAGGCACCCTTTTAGAAACCACACCACAAGTCAGCTTTTCCCAGCTCCCCTGTCCGTGCCTACTGTCCGGTTTCCACCACACGCTGCTCCAGAATGACGGATGTTGGGAAGAGAATGAAAGAAGTCAGTCTGTGACCCTTAAACCTTCTTTCAAAAGTAACTGCATGCCCTGAACTAAGTCACAATGCAGTCATCAAGATGTCCCTATCCCAGGAGACTGGTGGTCAAGGTGTTGTGTCACCAACATCTTGTATGCAAGATCTGAGACTGGTGTCAGAAAGTGTCTCCATTCATACATCATCACTGCATGTTCTAGGCTGTGCCAAGTTCAGGCGCGTAGACATATTAATTGCTGTAGAACAGGGACACAGATGATAAACCCTTGCATGCCATGCAGTCCCTGAGCAGCTTCGTAGCATCAAATAGATGTTGCCTACAACCATTTGATGTGGCTCTACACACTTTCAGCTGAGCCCGGACATTGGTAGAACCATCAGTGGACTTTCTTTCCCGGTGCTTGACTCTGCAGCATGTGTACATCGTATTTCTGTCTGGAGGGCCAAAGGCTGGACCCTCAGGACTGTATTCTTCCTACAGTTCAAAGTCCACGAGGCTGTGATAATGGCTAGGGGCCGAGTCAGCAGGCCTGGGTTTGAGCCTTGGTCATGTGGCTTCTTGCCGACTCTTGACTTACTAGTCTCTTTGCCCTCACTGGTCACGAGGAGAAAGAAAAAAGTTATCTATCATTTGCATCCTAGAGTCAAGAGGGGGTGAAATGAAAAGCAACCAAGCCAAACTACGTGTGTCCAAAGCTAGGAGAGTGCCTGGCACGCTCGCTGCACATTCTCCATGAGTATGCTCATTGATACGAATAATGTTAGCAAAAGATCCACTCTTTAGTATGTAGCAAGGAACTACCAGTTATCCATGTAGACTTCCGTGGGACCCCAGCTACTGTGTGTTGGGTTGAGACCAAGGAAAACACTCTCTTTATGTCTGAGGACAGAGATCTAGTTCAAGATTAGTGAGTGGGCTCTCACCTTGAGTCTGGTTGAAATCCTGATTACCATGTTCCTCTGCGCCCAGCTTGGCATACAACAGGCTATTTGAATTTCTAGCAAGTCCCCAGTTGTGCTGAGCACGTTCCCCTGGGAACCACTCTCCAAGAACCGCTGCACTGGCCCAGCACTTTGCAGGAGAAACAGAATATGTACCCACAGACACGAGTTTGAATTCTGTGGTAGACACATTAATAATAATAATATTAATAATAATAATATAATAGAAATGGATGGAAAAATGGAACAAAATGGATAATATACTTTGTTTAACTTAATCTATGAAACACAATGATTTCAGCATCCAGTCAACATAAGAATATGAACGAGAGAGTTTGCATTCTTGTTGTGCTAAGTCTGTAAAATCTAGGAACTATATAGTTCCAGCACTTTCTGACCCAGACAAGCTGTGTGCTGTGTAAGGAGGGTGACCCGGAGAGCGGCTGACACTATTCACTACCCAGGTTTCCCAGGGCCTCACACACTTCCCTTTGTCAAACACGGTAGAGGAGCTTCTGGTTATCAGCCAGGAGATCAGAAGGATCCCTGCCCTGTACCAGGATGCAGTCCGGACATTTGCCACCTGCCCCTGCGGCTCACAGAAGATGGCTTTACTACTCTGCTAATGAGCCCAGACCCACAGTCTGGTGATGATGTTTCCACAAATCGTGGGAAGCCGCTCCTAAAAGCCTCGGCAGAAATTGCTAAGATCGTCGTCTTCCGTTTCTCTCCCGGCCTTCTTCTGGTTTTCCAAGTCCAGTTCAGGCAGTGTGACGTCACGCCTGAGAACAGTAAAGTGAATCTTAGAGCCACGGTAGGTTTCAGAGAAACAAAAGTGAAATTGTCACCACCTCCCCAGAGAGCCAGGGAAATGCTGAGACGTCAGGCAGCCAGGCTCAGGCCACTCTTGGAAGCTTTCCTGTTTCCATGACTGCGGGAGGAACACAAATATTTGAACTGGGAGTCGGTAATTGATCACGTTGACATACACATTAAACTTCATTGTATTATGTCAATTGGAAATGCTGAGGCAGATGTATTTGCCAGAATTCCTACTATTCAGGCTTATTTCTCATAAAAATGTTTACTTTTGTTTGGAAGCTAGTAGGTTTTCAGAAGGGCATTAATGCATACTATTTAAGGCCGTTGCTCGGCAAGGCTTTCAGCTTGATAGAACTCTGGGGCTGAAGTGCTTGGCGTTAACCGTATTTATGTTTTATTAATTTCACTCTGGAGGGGCATAGAGATAATATATTAAAATGGTGAATTCTTTTCTTTGTGATTGATGTCTTTGCCTGATAAGTTTTTTTGCAACTCCTTGGTCTTTATTTTTGCCTAGGGTATATAGTAAAACACGGTACCTAGACATATTTCTAATGCTGTTACTGACATCTAAGTTATTGTTTTAAGAAAAAAAAAATCTTCAGCCATTAACTAAGCTTTGGAAATGCTATGAAAGCCAGCGTTTATGTCTCTGGGCATCTTAGCTGCGCTGGCTGACAGGCTGACAGCGAACGTGTCTCCATAGACTAGAGAGTGCATATCCTGGATACATACAGTGTGTATGTCCTGGATACATACATACAGTGTGTATGTCCTGGATACATACATACAGTGTGTATGTCCTGGATACATACATACAGTGTGTATGTCCTGGATACATGCAGTGTGTATGTCCTGGATACATACATACAGTGTGCATGTCCTGGATACATGCAGTGTGTATGTCCTGGATACATACATACAGTGTGCATGTCCTGGATACATGCAGTGTGTATGTCCTGGATACATACAGTGTGTATGTCCTGGATACATGCAGTGTGTATGTCCTGGATACATACATACAGTGTGCATGTCCTGGATACATGCAGTGTGTATGTCCTGGATACATACAGTGTGTATGTCCTGGATACATACATACAGTGTGTATGTCCTGGATACATGCAGTGTGTATGTCCTGGATACATGCAGTGTGTATGTCCTGGATACATACAGTGTGTATGTCCTGGATACATGCAGTGTGTATGTCCTGGATACATACATACAGTGTGCATGTCCTGGATACATGCAGTGTGTATGTCCTGGATACATGCAGTGTGTATGTCCTGGATACATACATACAGTGTGCATGTCCTGGATACATACAGTGTGTATGTCCTGGATACATACATACAGTGTGCATGTCCTGGATACATACAGTGTGTATGTCCTGGATACATACATACAGTGTGTATGTCCTGGATATATGCAGTGTGTATGTCCTGGATACATACAGTGTGTATGTCCTGGATACATACAGTGTGTATGTCCTGGATACATGCAGTGTGTATGTCCTGGATACATGCAGTGTGCAGTGTGTATGTCCTGGATTCATACAGTGTATATGTCCTGGATACATACAGTGTGTATGTCCTAGAACACTGATATTCAGAAAGCATCATAGGCAACTTTGTTGTTGTGCAAACATCATGGGGTATACGTACACAACTCTAGACTGTGCAACTTCTTTCACACACAGGCTATGTGTTGTGTGTCAACCTCTGTGTGTTCACTACAGTGCCTGCCTACAGCAAGGCCCCAGGAACTAGTCTATTCCACGAATATCTTCAAGTGCTAATAAGAATTAGAACCTGTTTTGGTTTTTCTTCTCCCAGAAGTCAGAGCTCTCCCTGCCTTGTTGACTTGACAATCTTAAACTCAACAAGGATAGGGGATGAGGAGTGTGTCTTATCGAGCCCTAGTGTTCAACCAGGTGTGATAACCAAGCATAGGTTGGAGGATTTGTCTCTAAACACCAGAGAACCCGGGGATGCCAGCATCGGGGGCTTCCGTCTGCAGCAGTTTCGCACAGTTGGATCCTGGACTTGTTGTATGGAAGAAGGGGAAAATGTGCTCCTTGGAGGACACGATCCTTTACTACCTTGAGTAAACAAGATTGAGATTAGGTGGGACTGGCTGGCCAGATGCAGTCCGTAGCAGGACAGAGAGTCTCAAAAGCTGAGGGCCACGGCACAGTCTCGTCCTCAAGGAGCAGGAACAAGGCAAAAGTGTGCTTCCGAACAGCCAGGCAGGACCAGTGCCAGCCAGAAGGGGCGAACATTCATGAACACCCCAAAGCTGCATTTCTTCCTCACCCCCCCCCACAGTGCCCCAGCACCTGTTCCTACCAGTAGAACCCAACTTCATACCTAGTTACTTAACTCATCATTTTAAAAGGCAAACTAATTTTTTGTCCTTTTAGATTAAGGCCCTTCCTTTAGTTTCAATAATTGGCACTTTCCCAACCTTCTAATGTATACCAACCAGCAAAAAAGAACATGGTTTGGAAGGGACACTGGAATCTACCCAGAAAGAAGAGCCTATAGGGGCAGCCTTCCTTATGGGAAAAAAAATAGAGATCAGCTCCTACAATTCCTCCTATCTTCACATCTGAGAAGCCTACGTAGCCCCATCCTGCATTTGTAGCTAGCATTTCCTTTCATGGAAAAATAATGTCATGATTAATCTGTCCTTAAGAAGGGCCTTTGTTGAATTGCACTGTGAGGTCAGTGAGCAGAGAAATTGCCAAGAAAATAGGAGTGTGTGTGAGAGAGGGAGGGAGGTAGAGGGGAGAGAGAGAGAGGAGAGGGGAGAAAGGGAAGAAAGAGAGGGGAGAAAGGAGAGAGAGAGAGAGATAAGAGAGAGAAGGGAAAAAAGAGAGGGGGAAGAGAGAGAGAAGAGTGGGGGGAGAGAGGGGAGAGAAGGAGAGAGAGAGGAGAGAAGAAGAGGGGAGAGAGAGAGGAGAGAGAGAAGGAGATGAGCGAGAGCGAAGAGAGAGGAGAGAAAGAAAGGAGAGAGAGAGAGAGAGAGAGAGAGAGAGAACACATTCTGTCTTGTGAACATAGCTTACCATTAGCGCTCCCACTTTCTCAGAACTTAGAAACACCTGTCCACTGGGATTTCTCCCGGAGGCCTCTGCGGGTTCTGACTCTTCAGTTCTAGACAATGCTGTAAATCTAGCCTTTAAAGCCCAAATGCAAACAGAGAACAAAGCAAAACCTCTTCCACCTGGTTTCATGCATCTCTAATGGAAACTGGTTGTGTCTGGAGAACTCCGCTGGTGGAGCTCCCCAGGCTTTCTCTATCAAATGGCAGCAAAGCAAGAACACCGTTCTCTGCCCATGTAGCTTCATGTGTGTACATCGTGATATCCCTTCCATATATACACAGTCACACCCCCTAAAAAAGCCATATAATTGGTGGGTGCTTATGTAAGGCCAGAATCAGACCACCAAGCAGAAGTCTGTGAAGTGCCGTCTTTGTGAAGGTGTTTGCAGGCAGAGGCTGAGAAAGGTTTCCCTTTTCATGGCTGTGATTGGAAAAAGCCTTGCATGCCTTCCGCGTCCATTGTCAGAGACAATCAGAGAATAATCTTTTCCTAGGACCATTTAAGGTCGGGGTAATTCAGAATGAAACAGAAGTATAGCTTGCCAGCTAGTATATTTGCTGTCTCCCTTATGCCAGCTTTGGAGACACAGCATTTGCCAACTGAATGAAGGGAGAGGTGTTTGCAGTGGGGTGTGGCTGTCTGTCTGTGTGGAGCCTATTCCCGAGAACCGCCTTCCTGGGAGTGAGTGTGCAGGGCCCAAGTGCATATGTCAGCTGGCAACGCTCTTTGGAGAGTTCTAAAAATAAAATCTGATTGTTTCCAGTATTTAATAATATGTCTAAACAGGATCCTATTTGAGGATAATTAAGATTAAAACTGAGTCTGCATTGGATACTGTCAAGCTTTCATCCAAAAACTGGCAAAAGGTATTAAATCAAAATTTATAGTTTACTTAAGACCTAGGTTTAAGCCAGGCGGTGGTGGTGCACGCCTTTAATCCCAGCACTTGGGAGGCAGACGCAGGTAGATCTTTGTGAGTTCGAGGCCAACCTGGACTACAAGAGCTAGTTCCAGGATAGGTTCCAAAGCTACAGAAAAACCTTGTCTCAAAAAACAAAAACAAAAAAGACCTAGGTTTAAAAGAAAGTAGAAGAAATCAAACCATGTTCTTGCGAGCAGCCTCTTCCACATGTGTTCTCTGGAGATGGGGCTACTTTATGTCAAAAGTCAGATAGAACACAAGAAAGTGTTTCCATGATTCTTGATTGAGAAAAAGTGGTGAGTGTGCAGATAGGTCCTATGTGTTCAGAGTGGCCAACTGCTAACTTCCAGGCCAAGCTGTCAGGTGTTTTAGTAATGTATTCTCTGTCTCAAAAAAAAAAAATCGAAACAATTAAAGACTTGAGATACACTTCCAATAATAGCAGTCAGCAATTTTTGACCAGATAGGAGAAAGAAAAAATGCCAGAGTTTGATGTGAGGAACACAGACCTCACAGTGGGACTCAGAGACAGTCGTGGTGGCATCTTGCAGTGAGGGGTAGGAAGATAACGAGCGTGTCCAGGGTCCATCAAGACTGGAGATGATCCACTCATGGTCTTCAAAAGATGTGCTAAGAGCACCGCGTGCCCTGGAAGCTGTTAGTGCATTCTAAGTGTGCCAAGGGCGAGCCAGCGAGGGAGGTGGCTGCTGGAGCTGGAGTGGCCAGGAGAGCCACTTCTTCGGGAAGGAGACACTTGAGCTACGATGAAGTTGCTAGAGGACTTTCCAGAGAGAAGGAAAAGCGGGAATATTGTTTCTTCTATTTAGCTGCAGTGCTTTTCCCTGGCTCCTTCTGTAGTCCTCACCACCTGTGCTTAAAACACTTAACACATATGTGAGATCACCCAGGCTGTTGACAAGCTTGTGACAGCGAGGAATGCCATGAAAATGCTTCCTTGAAACTGGCACAACTTCAGTTTTTGACCACTTCCCCTTTTCTTTTCTTTTTTTTTTATGATAAGAAATGCAGTTTGGTTCATTCCCGTCTGCCTGGGTCCTTTTCCACGTCAACACAGCATGAATGAAAAGATTTTCCCTTGGCTTCCAGAGTTACCGCACCATGTTTTGAGAACATACCTGAATCAAATGGTTAACTGGAAAGGGTTTCTGCCTTCCAAATAGTCCTCACGATCAGGACTGAATGGAATTGTTTGCTATGTCAAAAGGAGCATGTCTTAGTTCCTTTTTCTTGCTGGGCTAAGACGCCGGGACCAAAATAACAAATAGAGAAGAGAGAGTTTGTAGGGAACTTACTTTTCAGAGGGTGAGTCTGTGGCCATCATGGTGGGAAGCGTGGCGGCAAGCAGGCAGGCATGGTGCTGGAGCAGTAGCTAAGAATTCACATCTGATACACAAGCTGGAGGAAAGACAGAAAGAGCAACCTGAGAATGGCCTTGGCTTTTGAAATCTCAAAGCCCACCCCTGGTGACATACCTCTTTCAGCAAGGCCATACCTCCTAATCCTTCCTAAACAGTTCCACCAATTGGGGACCAATCATTCAAATACATGAGCCTGTGGGGGGGGGGGTGGCATTCTCATTCAAACCACAACAGGACCTTAAAAAGTGACACATTGGGAAGTCCTCCATCACTCAAACATTAACCATTTCTCTTATCCCTTGTTTATAGGGCTAATACCCCTAAAAGGAAGATGGCTGAGCTCAACACTCACGTGAATGTCAAGGAGAAGGTAAGGTCTTGCTGCTGCGTGTTGGCTCTCAGGAACTGCAAACTGGATGCCATAATCCTTGCTGGGAAAACCTGATTATAATGGAAGGAGGGGAAAAAGAGTTGCAGGGATACATAGAAAGTTTGTTGCGCTGGTATACTATGAATCAGTTGCGCTGGTATACTATGTATCAGTTGTGCTGGCATACTATGTTTCGGTTGCGCTGGTATACTATGTATCGGTTGCGCTGGGCACTATGTATCAGTTGCACTGGATACTATGTGTCGGTTGCACTGGATACAATGTATCGGTCATGCTGGTATACTATGTATCGGTTGCGCTGGCATACAATGTATCAGTTGCGCTGGTATACTATGTATCAGAAAGTTACATCTGTGGACTGTGTGATCAGCACAGTCCATTCATTTGCTCAATTCTGACCTTGATCTCCATGCTGCACAGCTGAATCACCTGGCTCAATTCACATAGCAGGGAGGCAGCGTCTAAGAGCTTAAGTCTGACACAATCTCTCCAGCCATCCTGCAGTCCTTTTAGATGGCCTGTTAGATGTCTTTCAACCCTGAGAGCTCATGACACTGATTCTCCCTCCCATTGTTATCATTTGTTATGAACTGGTCCCTTTCCCAGTGGGTCATCATTATCTTCATCTGTGTATTAATTAATACATTGTAGGATTGATGCCTAATGGTCCAGAATCCTCGGCCATTGAGATAAGGCTGTCCCACCTACCTCTTGGCAACAGAGACTAAGAGACTCACACACAGAAACCGCTGTCAGTCTCCACTCACTTCACAGTCCCCAGAGGTGTCCCAGACTCCTCTGGACTGCCACTTCTTTAAGGGCAGGTATTTGTCCCTCATCACTTTGTATTCGTGCCATCCTAAAAATATAGCATGAAGCCTGAGAGGAGTGACATTTGTGAAGTCCTAGTGATTCTCTTCTTTACCTGATGCCGGTGACATGGCCCCAGACATGCAGATGAGGCACCTGCTCCCATTGAGTGCCATCGAGAAGCCAAAAGTAAGTGCAAGAACATATAACTGAAGGCAATCGTTTCAGGCCAACAGCTTTGAGAAACACACAGTAGGGTGCTTTGGTGGGAAGGCAGGTGGGGAGGGAACTACTTCACAGGAGGAGGTCCCAGGAGCCCTTTGAGAGAAGGTTGCATTAGAACTGACAGAAAGTTGAGGGGAAGGAAGCAACCATGGAAAGATCTGAGGGCAGAGAATCCTATGTAAAAAAGCAAAAGTAAGTGCATAAAACGTGTGGAGTTGAGTGTGTTCGGAGACCAGAGAGCAAGTAGGGGCCTCAGGTGACAGGCAGAAGGGGTGGGACATAAGGTGGGGGGGGGGCATCACTTGGCCTGGGCCATGACAGAGCACAGCGAGTGGGCAAACCACTGTAAAGGCCTAAAGGGGCTGATGTGTCCAGATGTGTGCTGTGGGGGTTCAGCAGGAAGGTGCCATGCTTGGCTTCAGTGTATTGCCTGGAAGGCCCTGTGAGTGCCCATGTGAGGATGGTGGGTATTTGGCTACTGCTCTGCTGTAAACATCAAAGTGTTGGCAGTGTTTTGGGAAAGGCTGATGTTTGAGTTGTAAATATTATGACTCTACATGACAATGAGGCAGAACCCCTCTAACTCAATGAGTGAATTCCCCCCTCCCGTGTCAAAAGTTAATAGCATTCTCAACTCAATCAAATCAACCATAAGGAGCAAGAGAAATTCTGACCATATGTAGTTTTACTTTGATTTATTTTAGTAGACTTGTTTCCTTTAGTTATTAGCTTTTGTGGCCTTTAATGATGAGTTTGTTTCTCAGTGTGTCACACCAAGCAATGACATTTCCGTTCTGAAAATTAAGAATAATAACAACTGTTAGGTCTTAATTTATAAGTCTTCATTGATTAGTGAACAGATCCTCAGTGCTTTAGAAGCAATATTTAGTCATCCTATTGGGAAGGCGGAGACCAGGAAATTCCTGGAGTGTACTAGCCAGTCAGCCTCACCAAATCTGTGAGCTCCAGGGCCCACTGAAAGGCCTTACTCAGAAATTAAGATGGATGGTTCCTGAGATATGACACTCAGGCCAACCATAGGCCTCCACACGCACACAGGCATAGACACACACAGGCCCACATTCACACCTGTACACACACACACTTGCACACATACACACCTGCTCACACACAGGCATAGACATACACAGGCACACACACAAGAATAACAAGTAATGAAGAAATACATAATCTGTTCTGTTTTAGAAAAAGGTTTGACCTTGAAATGAGTCCTTTCTGTATCTCTACTGGATCAAAGGGACAGATTGAATACAAGCAATTTTTGTCTTTGTGCAGCTTTTTTTTTTTAGTTCAGAAAAGAAGCTAATAATGTTTAATATCCAGGATAAATAAATGTTGGAGGGAGGCTGCTTATTAGTTCCTGGCCACTGGGCTAGCTTAGACCCGAAATAATTACACAGAAACTGTATTAATTAAATCACTACTTGACCCATTAGCTCTAGCTTCTTACTGGCTAACTCTTACATATGAATTTAACCCATTTCTATTAATCTGTGTATTACCACATGGCAGTAGCTTACTGGCTAAAGTTCTGGCGTCTTTCTCTAGTGGGGCTCCATGGCTTCTTTCAGTCTCTGCCCTTCTTTCTCCCAGCATTCAGTTTAGTTTTCCCCACCTAGCTAAGTTCTGCCCTGCTAGAGGTCCAAAACAGTTTCTTTATTCATTAACCAATCAAAGCAACACATAGACATAGGACCTCCCACATCAACTTGTAATAGATACTTATAACACTTATTTCAAAATGACTTTGTATTATTGGATGACAACTACAAGGATTTAAACTGTATCTGTGGCTCAAACAGAAGTCCGTCCAATTTCCTCAGTGTGGTGTGCATTTTCTTCAGGACCAGATCCATCCTCTTCCTTCCTTTCCTCTACCACTGTCTCTGCACACGTGCCCTTCAGCCCACCATTGTAACCTTGAACATGCATGCTCACAGGGCATTGCCAAGGCAGGTTCCTGTGTGCCTGTGTGGTTCATCTTGCCGAGCCTGAGCCTCACTCCCCTTCCATTCCAGAACTCTTTAGAGTCTCTGCATCCTTCATCACAGCTTGCTTCAATGTCGTGTGGGCTTAGGTGTCTGTCTCCCTGCGTCAAGACCTGCTGTTTCTTGGGAGCATGGTGTGGGCCTTACCTTCTTGGATTTGACCCATGGTTAGCCCCTTGGCTAGAGTTGGATAAATGAATGGGTAGCGGATGAGTGAACACAAGTATTTGAGTAGTTAAGGTCTTTAGAGAGTTGATGAAACCTCATTTATGAAATTTTATCAAATCTCAAGGCTTCTTGAAAAATGGAATGTAGGTTAATGGAAATGTCATCTCATTTTTGTACCCGTGGCTATTAATGCATGTTTTAAATTGCTTCTGGAAACAGGAGCTTAGTTGGGCTTTTTGGGCTGATGACGTGGACTTTAGAAGATGGTGAATAAGAATCAGGATAACTAATGAGCTTGCTAGGTGAGCAGATGCTCATGGAACAGATCTCCAAAGCAAACTTGATGGAAGACGGGCAGCAGAAGAAAATATCTAGACAACCCGGGATCTTATCTTTGGGGATAGTTCACAGTTTACAAGTATTTTCTCATCTATTTTACCTTGTTAAAGGTATGTTTTTCTTATTTTTAATTAAAATTTAGGTGTGTGTGTGTGTCCACCTGTGGGCGGAGTGTGTGTACATGAGTTTATTTAAATTATTTTTCTTAAAACAAAGTTCAACACTAGCAACTCCGTGGATCGATTAGTTGAGAGCGTACTATTGAACTTCTTCCTGCTTAAAATACATAGTTATCAAGTAATACTGATTTACAGAGCTTTAACATAAAGAATAATAATGAGTGATATAGAAAAATAGAATTTTTGTCGGTTTTTTAAAAATATATTATCAGTTATTTTCAATTTAGTAAGAAAATTATTGATGAAAAGTAAAGGGAATCCTTGCTTATAAAACAGAGAGGGTGTGCTCCTAGTGTCCAGGTGTGGTGTAGTAAGCCATTCCCGTGATGAATGATTCCTGAGCCACCATAGGGGACTTCATGCCCTTGGGAGTGACCTCAATAAGGAAGGCTATGGGGAAGCATACGTCTAGAAGGCAGGAGTTCTCTTTTCCACAGTGAGGAGCTGAATGGCCTGTAACAAACACTGAGCTCTTTCACGCACATGTGAAGTTCCAGGGTTCCCCAGAATGAAGTCATCAAATGCAACAGTAAGTCTGGAAATGCTTTATGAGTTCTTAGTAGGATACAGGCGCAGGGCAAGAGCATCTGTTGGTTTTGCAAATAAAAATGGAGACATTGCCTCTCATTAGCACATCTTTCAGTGTTCAAAATGCAAATCCCTGTAGAACCAAGATTGGGAAGGGGAAAACCGTCCCCATGAGAAGACAGAAAAGTGGCCTTGACTCTCAGATCTGGATAGGTATTGGTGAGCTGCCCTGCCAATAATTGAGGCAGGACGGTATGACATTGTGGAAATGGGGACCAGCTCGGCCTGCAATGTCATTGCTTGGAAGTCATCTATTGGGAACAGCTTTCAGAGCAGGCAGAGCTGCTGGGGTAAATTGGATTGTAAGCAATCGCCGCGTAGCATCATTGAAATGAAAGGGGACAAGACTCTCTTGTCCACTCTGCGTCCGAGGTAGTGGCATCATCACCGTTTCTGCAGGTCACTGCAGAACGCTCGGATCTGAGCCCAAGCTGCTGGCTGTGGCAGTCAAATGATTATCTCTAATAAGCTCCATTTTATTATTTCTCTCGGTCCGTGTTTTGCAAAGTACTGAAGACGTAGCTCGGGTGTTTGTTTGGGAGGGAAGGTGGCCAGAAGAAGCCACGAGTTTGATTAGAGATTTTATCAGATCGGAGGTGTTGATATTCAGTGTGAAACATCTTTAAAATATTAACCCGTCTCATAGAGAAACCATTTCGTAGGAGTTGGGATGAGTTTTAATGACATATAGTTGTTATATATATACAAAGAATCTATGCTCCAGGAGAAGCCTTAATTTTATAATTTTTCACGAGAGTTGAATTTAGCCCAACCGTTGGATTCAGATCACAAGAACACCAGCTCTGTAGCTCTCAGATTCCACGGTGGGGCCCGTGCTTGTCATCACTTTTCTCATGGGAGGCGGTCATTTAATTTCCCTTTCAGAGAAAGGAGAAACACTGACAACAGTTATTGCCTAATACGTACGTACAGAACCGCTGTTATTGTTGCTTGGCAACCAGAGGAGGCCAGACAAGGCATCTAAAGGAACTGAGTGAATCAATGGAAATGTCACCATCAGTTTCAGGGGATCAGAAGGAATTTGCTATCGCAGGATTAGGGATCACATTGCTTTGGCCAAGTTACATGACCGGAATACACAAGGTTTCTTCTGTTTCTTCTGTGCCCCCCCCCCCTTTTCTTCTGGCCTTTCATGGTAGATCCTTTTGTACAACGGCTGAGGGATGTATGTGTAGGAGACAGATGATTAATGCTAAAGAATATGAGAGCGTGTCAAAAACAAAATCATTTGGCAGCAGGGGAAAGTAACCTTGGTTGACAATCCCTTGGAATGTATGGGGGTTTCTCCCACATTCTAGCTAATTTCCCACAACGATCCTCCAAATTAAATTATCCAGTTTTATAGATAAAGATTGACACAGATGGATGCAGCAATGATTTCTTCTCTTCTGACCTTGCACATTGAAAATCCGTCGAGAGAGATCCATAGGTACACAGATCAGCAGATTTAGCACTTAGTAGTTAAATTCTTGTATTTTCCTGAAGCCGCTTTTTCTTTGTTATGCCAGCAGATAAGACTTTGAACTTGCTTGTGTACTTAGTGATGCTATAGATTTTACTCCCTCCCGGTGTCTGTCCATCAAAATATGGTTTAATAATTTAGTCGAGATTCTATAATAGTAATCGTAGGTAATTATGGGTAGGGACCGTTCGTAGGAAGGCAGGAGGTGGGGTGTGCCTCCGTAGGGTGGAGGTGCAGGGTAGTGATTTCGTGGCAAATGTAAGAGAGAAGGCAGATGCAGCTAGAGACAACCTTTATGATATCTTTGAGAGGAGGGGAAAAAGAGAAAAATCCAGCAGAAAAGGTCTCCAACTGATGGGGAGATTCAGATCAAAGCTGCCAACTGGAAGACTCTATGCCCCTCACAGTGGGGACTGACAGCATCTAGAGGGGCAATGCATGGGACCAGCACAGCATGGCTGGGCTGTCAGTCAAACTGTGCCTCCTACAACGGACTTCTCTAGCCTCCACAAAACTCAATTGCATCAAAAAACTGTAAAAAGAAAATTGAGATATACGTAGCGCAATTTCTAATTGGTCTTAATAATAAAAACCCGGAGTCAGATATTAGGGGATGAAAGCTGACAGATCAGAGACGCAGAGCAGCCAGCCACTAGTTCTTATGTCTATGAAATCTCCAGCCTGAATTGGGTGCCCTGTCTCTATAAGTCCTCAGACTGAATACTATAAGCTCCTGTCTCCTCCTACCTTATATTCCTCTCTCTGCCCAGCCATATCCCTTCCAGTCTCCAGCCCCCTAGTGTGGAGATTAAAGGTGTGTGACTCCCAAGTACTGGGATTATAGGTATGAGCCATCACCGTCTGGCCCTGTTTCTCTTTGCAACTGGAACAATGTATTGCAGCCCAGGGTGTCCTTGAACTCAGAGAGAGCCGTCTACCTCAGTCTCCTGAGTGCTGAGATTAAAGGTGAACACCACCACTGCCTGGCCTTTATGGCTAGCTACTGGCTAGCTCTGCACTCTGATCTTCAGGCAAGCTTTATTTGATAGATCACAAACAAAGTATCTCCTCAGATATTTATTTTGGAGTTTTATCATATGGTAAAAGCACGAGTTCTTTATTTTGCTGGGGGAAAAAAATAAATAAAAAGTTTTGGAACCACTGCTCCGAAATAATTAGCAAATTAAAATACAAGCTCTTAAGGGGCTAGTGGGCTAGAACAGGTGACAGTTGATGGAGCAAGAAGATGTGGCTTCAGTCCCCAGAAAACACATTTAAAAGCCAAGCACAGAAGTGTGTACGTGTGTCCCGTTGCTGGGAGGAAGGGACGGGTAGATCCTGCATGCTCCCTGGCCAGCCAGCCTAGCCTACTTGTCTAACACCAGGCCAGAAATAAACAACAACTAAGGAGCAGTAATTAAATTTCCTCTGATCTCCTCATTCATGTGTAAGGGCACACACACACACCCACACACACACTTCATGACCCAGAATTCCCTTGCCTTTGCACACTGGACTGTGCTACCACTGGTATGAGGGTCTTCTCAACTTCTAGAGTAAGGCATCATTTAATAACCTTTGCCCCTAACTCTGCTTCGAGCCACATTTAAAGTAGAAAGAGGTCCAGTTCCTTCCACGGGAAAGTCTGGTGTTTTGCTACATTGTGTCTGGTGTTTTGCTACATAGTGTCTGCTCTTTTGCTACATAGTGTCTGCTCTTTTGCTACATAGTGTCTGCTCTTTTGCTACATTGTGTCTGCTCTTTTGCTACATTGTGTCTGCTCTGTCTTCCTGTTGTCTGTTTGCCCCAGGTGAATTGATTCATTACCCTGAAGGGGCAAGAATCCTCCCTCTAGTAGATCAACCTGTGGTCTCATGCACTGTAAAAGATAAAGACAGGGTGCTGGACCGCAGAGGGAGTGCTGCCTCAGACTCCATGGTAGCTCCTCTGTTTGGATTAGCGTGCACAAACTTCTATTCTGTGGAAAATGCAGAAATGTCATTAAACCACCGAAGCGTTCATTTGTGACTCGCCAGCCCACATTCCTTGTGGCTCTGTCTTTAGGACTCTTCAGAATTCTGCTTCTCCATCTTTGAAGGTAACTATTAGGAAAAGTTGTTGAAATAAATATCATTACTCAATTATATAACAATGAGGGTTTTTATTGTAACATATCTAATGTGACAATGTCCCTCTTAGAATCTCAAACCTATGACATGGCATTAGCTATGGGCACCATGTCTCTGAGATTCACCTGTCTGGTAAGAATCAAGCTGTCCCTTTCTCTCTTCCCGGTGCCTACCTTCACGGTTCCTGGAAACCACCACAGTATTGTCTGCTTTAAGAGTCTGATTATTTAATACTTCCTAGGAGTGGAGCTCGGCCGCATGGGTCCCGTGACGGGCTCTTAGCGTTAGCAGACTGTCCTTAAAGTTTATCCATGTCATCGTTTTGCTGCATATCTGAGCATTTTCTTTTTATTAAGGCTGCATCACATTTCACCGGAAGTTTTCTGTGTGTGTCTGTCATCCATTAGGGAGAGAGATTGGTCTTTCCTTTTAATACCTACAGCCAGATGTAGCTGGCTTATTGGACTGAAGGCCGTTTTATATATTTTTTTTCTTTACTGTCTTTAGAGGAAACCTAAACAAACAGAAACTTGTAGGAAAAACAGGATCGGGTCAGTTAACTAATCATTTTGATTATTTTAAAACAGCGTGCCTTTTAAAAACTGGTCCACCCTTGTAAATAAAAAGGAATTGTATTCCCAGTGTCCATGGAGGTTTATGATCTGCTTCCCCACACCACAGTGAAGAAATATCCAAAGCTAATATACTTTAGAGATTAAGTTAACTCTCTTCAGCTGCTATTGACCAAAGGGCAATTACCTTTTTTTATTCTAGTATTGATTAAAGGATTATAAGTGAATTACACCCTTTTTTATAATACTTCTTATCTGGGAAGTTTGGTGAATGAGAAAAAGATAGAAGAACTGCATTAAGGGTGAATGGAAATAGTTACCACTTTTTCCTTAAGTAGAGGAAACCGCAGAGAAAATGCGGAAAGAATGTTCTGGATATTCTTTCTGGAACAGGATAAATTAAAAGTATCTTGTTTGTCTACTCTTGTTAACATACCCAAACCAAAACAGCAGCTTGTGGATATAGCATTGCTTCTTTTTCTTCAGGAATAAGTCTAAATATGGAATTCATCAGAGACACAGACAGAATATTTACCTAAGCCCTAATGCTACCGAGTATGTGGCCAGCTGGATGGAAGCAGACTTTTAGTGGACTGAGGGGCTCACTGCCTCTAAAATTATCTATATGTCTAATTAATTATTCTGGGGAAATTGGAGGAAAAAACCAAACACAGTGACTTAAAAAAAAAAAAAAGCAACAGCCAAAAACCAACTCAGGCCTACACTGAATACATGCTATCTAAATGGGTGAAATGAAGGGTTGCATGTCTCAGTGTATATTAGACGGACCGTTGCCATTAGCAACCATCATATACATGGCCCCTGCTTTTGTTGTCTGTACCCTTTCAGGCCAATTGTATTCAGCAGTGATGTCTACAAAAGTATCTCCCGTATCAAGACCTAGCATCTTAAAAGGAGATAGGCTCTTTGCAGCAGGCTGACTTAGTGTAGTAAGAAACAAGTTGCTTCCAAAGTGGGGGGATGCTGCTACTTATGTCATAGTTGGGGTGCTTGCATGGGGTATTGGCTTGTTCTGTAAACAGTCTATTATAAGGTTACCATGCTATGAGAAAGACCAGCCAAGCTCATCGAGAAACCCCATGGAGTGATCTTCATGTTATACAAAGAGAACACACTGCTCAGCTAATGGTCTCACCCCATTGTCTTTCTGTGTCTATGACCCAGGGAAAATTCATTCAACCAAACTTCTCCCATGTTAGAGGAGGCTACTTGTTCTTCCCAGCCACCCTGCTAGCTTAGACCTGAAATAATCACACAGATACTGTATTAATTAAAACGCTGCTTGACCCATTAGCTCTAGCTTCTTATTAGCTAACTCTTACATACAAATTTAACCCATTTCTATTAATCTGTATATCGTCACGTGGCTGTGACTTACTGGGTAAAATTCCCAGCTTCTGTCTCCCGTGGCAGCTCCATGGCTTCTTCTCTGACTCTGCCCTTCTTTCTCCCAGCATCAGCTTAGTGTTCCCCACCTAGCTAAGTTCTGCCCTGCTATACGTCCAAAGCAGTTTCTTTATTCATTAATGGTAATCACAGCATACAGAGGGGACTCCCACATCACTCCCAAGTGCATCTCCACAGAGACAGTGAAAATACCAGATCAGTTGTGCTTAGCGGTCACTTAACAGTAGGTAACTACCATACCTTCTTCAAGAGAGGGCTCACCTGAGCTGGACATATAGCTTGGTTAGCAGATAGAGCCTGGGGTTCGACCCCCAGAACCACATAAACTGGGCATGGCGATACACTACTGTAATCTGAACCCTTGGGAGGTGGAGACAGCGAGGGGGGAGATCGTAAACTCAGAGACATCCTCCACTACATAGTGAGTGAGGCCAGGCTCAGCTCCTCGACACTAGGAGAGAAGGAAAAAGAGAGCGTACGTCTGCCTGCGACAGTTTTACTTTACAAAAGCTTTATCGTTGAAGTGATAGTGTTACGTGAATAATGAGAGCTGTAGAAGAATTGTAGCATCCTCAAGATTACTTGAGAGGTGAGCATTTAGACCTACAAAGAGCCCTCTCCTGTACCACCGTTCTGTTTTTCCTATTCCCTCCCCTTAGTCAGGAGAGTGAAGATGTTTTGCTGTCTGAGAACCAGAGAAACACTGAGGGCTGAGATTGGTTTAAGAAGCGAGTGAAGGGAGAGAGATGGAGTGTTCCAAGTAGAACAACACAGGGCACGTGCTCAGAGGAGGAGGACGGCCCATGCTCCTTGCAGGCCATGTATTAAAAGGACTGGAATTTCAGAGACAAAGGCATGGGGCCAAACCTGACCTGTAACTCCCATTTTATCTCAGATTCATGGTTCTCAATCCTGGGTGCTCATCAGAGCCTGGCGAAAATTTTACTGTTAAACTGGTCCCCACCCGAATTGCTTCCTGCTTCCTGTTCCTTGCATCTAAACAGAAGCCAGTTGTTTCTTCACAAGTAAGCTGTGAGCCCTTCTCCACACTGCTCAGATTGGTCCAAATTCTTGCCCAGGATTCTGTGTGAAAATCCTAACGGGCATTCATTTGATCTCCTTGAGCTCATACACAAAGAAAACAGAATGACCTTAAATGCACAAATATCATACTTTTCCCCTGAGTAAATCTTCAGAGACTTTGCCTTAGAATCAGGCTCCAGGTTGGTAGTTACAGGGCCTGGACCACTTTGGTCCCATGCCTTTGTTTCCGAAATTCCATCCTAACTTTTGCTACTTGATGCTCCAAGGATCAGGCCTGCTTTGCTTTGAGGGTACTTCCTGTGTCCTGTGTTGTTCCTCTTGGGTACCCCATCATCTTCATCCCCTGAATCCTCTGTGTTGTTCCTCTTGGACACCCCATCATCTGCTTCCCCTTCATCCCCCTTAAGCCAGTTTCAGCCCTCTGCATTTCTCTGGTTCTCAGACAACAAAACATCTTCATGTCTTTTAACTAAATTCATCAAACTAAATTCATCTTTGGGGACCGTAACTTTTCTCGGCAGGCCACGTAGCATGTCTGTAGCTGCCTGTGGTCCAGCTTCAGAGTCTGTTCACTGTGACTGAGTTAAGGAATAAATAGAAAAGGAACATGAATGAAAAGATTACTCGGAGCTCTGAGGACATTCTTGTGGCCATACTCTCACTCCCGTCCTTGACTCAACTCAGGCTCCTAATAATTCAAATCAACAATTTGGCTCCAGCCTACACAAAACTTAAATCAATAAATCTTCTCTAAGAGAAGCCAGCAACTGGCTTTTTAAGGGCTACCAAATTGGAAGACATGGCTAACGTGTTCCTTGTTTGTGGCAGCGAGATCTCAAGGCTCCAAAAGGCAACAGCTGGCTGGAGTGCCGAGTCTGAACTTACATATTGACATTTAACAAGGATGGATATCAAACCCGTGCCTGTGTGTTAGTTTCTCATCACAGGCCAAGAGCCGCAGCCCTCGTCACGAGAATGGTGGGTGAACCGGCCGCGGATAAGCTCCATGGAGGCCAGCGATTAGTGTGTTCCCTCAAGCATCGGTGTTATTTCTGACAGCTGGGATGAGTAGGTGGGGACCCCCCCTCCCGAGACAGATGCAGGTGCCACACCTCTCTTCTTTGGTCCCTGCACCCCCAAAGTTGAGCAGTGTGCTTACTTACAGAGGCACTTTCAATAGGAAACACTCGCGAGAGTTTGACTGGACGGCGAGAGCTAGGGGATTGAAGCTCACGGAAGACGCAGGGCAGAGTGTTTGCTCTGTCAGGGTGGCATTCTTTGAAACAGGTGCTGGGCTGGGCTGGGCTGTAGAAAAGTGGTAGCCTTCTTAGATGCCAGAAAGCTGTACCGGGAGCAAGGGTTAAAAAGGCCAAGCGGTCCCTCTTCT
Organism: Microtus oregoni; assembly: GCF_018167655.1. Lineage (NCBI taxonomy): Eukaryota > Metazoa > Chordata > Mammalia > Rodentia > Cricetidae > Microtus > Microtus oregoni. Next base: position 444,502 of record NW_024544794.1, read on the forward strand.
GCTATGTGCTTCTCATCGCCAACGTCTCTTGCCCTTTTCATTTTTTCCTTCATCTCAGCAGGATGTCTGGTCCCATCATTCCTCTCTGGGGTCCTAATGTCTTCTGTAGGCTTTAGATGACTTCATCAGCTACTTTAACAATACGCTGGAATGCCCAAGCCTTGGGACTTCCCGTTCTACTCTTTACAGTTTGTAAACACGGATCATCCCGCTCCTCTGCTGGTAGCTTGCTAAGAATCTCTGGGGAAAGTCGTGCCAGCAGACTCCTTGACCGCTCCATGCCGTCCGGCATTTACGGACCTCCAGGCCTATCCGGCACTCTTTATTCCTTACGGCCTCTTCCTCTCAAGTTCCCACGAAGGCAGCTCTACCCAGTTCTCCACTGCCTAAGCCTCAACGCTCACACGAATGGTTCCCATAACACTCTCGAGTTTTTATTTTCTCCACTCTGCCTCTCTCCCCTTTCCTTCTGTCTCAGAATTCTGAGTATGTGCACGCCCATGTGCAGGGCAACTTTGGGTGCTGTTCCTCAGAAGCCATCCACCACCTTGTCTTTGGAGACAGGGTCTCTCTGCGTCCTGCTTCTGCTAGATTGGCTTGCTGGCCACTGGACCCTGGAGATCTACGTCCCCAGGACTGCGGTGACAGGCATGCACCACCATGCTTGCATTCTTAGGTGCGCGCTGGCTATGAAACTTGCCTCAGGTTTCCCCGGGGAAGTGCTTGCTTAACCTGAGATGTTCCCAGCCCCTCCACAGCTCAACACCATTTTCTCATTTCCTCAGGGAATCTGCTTTCATAATTTATCTCCTTTCTCTCCTCTCCTCAAATTCCTCCTCACTGTTGCTCCTGTCTCCATCAATGGACACGCCCAAACACTTCAGGCAGTAAATTATACACCAATTGTTTTAAGATGGATTTGAGAGGGGGAAACACCAAGCCAGAAATCCAATTAGGAGACCTTTCCAGAGTCTCCCCGAGAGACAAAAGGAGCCTGCCTACGTTAGAGAGAGAGGAGGGAGCGAACAGGTGAGGGGCAGAGGGATTTTGGTACCAGGCCAGCTCCGAGTAGCTGGTATTTATTACTTCACTTTGTCTTCTGCACTGTTTTGCTGACCCCTCTAACTTTTCTCTTGTGAGATGAAGCTACAGTACATGAATAACTGGGACTGCCGAGGACGTGTGGTCAGGGAGGGAGGGGGTTTGCTTACCGGGTAGGGAAGGAATCGTATTTCCTGATTAGGAGCAAGCACGCAGTGGACTTTGGTCCTCAAATGGGGGTTCATTGCACCCACCATTACCAAAGGCTTCGGGGCTTAAGGCAGTATAAAAGAAGCACCTGAAAGCTCTGGGGGTCAGGGGACTGACCAGGACTTAGAGGGCACAGCAAAAGACGTCCACAGAGCCACATTCCTTTCAGGAGTGGGTGATGGGAAGAGTTGGTTTTCTGGTCTTTTCTACTTTGGAAGCTGTCTTGGCTCCTGGCTTTACCATTCCCTTGGTCTTCAAGCCTGGAAGTGGCTCGTTATGTATTACTTTACATTGCTGTCACCTACTCTCTCCCTCCTTCCACATCTGTAGGTTCCTGTCATGGCACTGAGCCCCACTGACATAGTATGGGGTGATCTCTGTCCTTTAGTGGGGGCTTGTTAACAACCGCCGTTCCAGCTGCAGAGCGAGCATGCCCTGAATCTCAACGTCTTCGTAGGTTCTGGGGAGCCAGAGCGTGGACAAAGCCGCTCTGGCCTGCCACATTCTGGGACCAAGCAGTACCTTGAAAATAATTCAGTTACATGCCCTGAGTGTCTACGTGGTTCTGGGTAGGTTCCAGCTAACTGAGATAGATTCAGGAGGCCCATGGAGAGTGTCACCAAGACCCTCCCTTCCGGTTTCCTATGATTCTGTCAACATGGCGCCCCCCCCCATCTTCAAAGCTTCATTTTTCTTTCTAATCCTATTCTGCTCATCCCCAAAAGTTAATTTTGATTTGTGCCAGTGGTGTTAATTTCCAAAAAGTCAGCCGAGCAGACTGTGACAACACTTCATACTTTTTTTTTTTTTTTTTTTTTTTGCTGGCAGGAAGTAGATGTTTGGAAAAGCAATTAAATTATGGAATTATTCTCGATGCAAAGGTATCAGGCTGCAAAAGATATTTTATTCCCCCCCCCCCAAGAAGACTCCCGTGGAAACCGCCTTTGTTAATGTATAGATGATACTTCTCGTCGGGCAAGCCAAGAGAAACATAGCAAGGGAAGGAACTGTTTCTAAGGCATCTCCGAACGGCTCGGCGTGTGAGAATTTATGACCTGACCGACGATAAACCCCTTTCAGTGTGGCAGGAATGGTCCCGACCAACGATAAACCCCTTTCAGTGTGGCAGGAATGGTGAACCCATCGATAACTGGTTCTCACTGGTGCAAAGAGGAGGCTGCTGGCCGTTTGACGGCTGCCCTGATTGTGCAGAGTAGGTTCGTGTTCATCTCTGAGTGTGTCAGTTCTTCGAGGCTGGAGGCCACCATCTGCAGCTGGGACCTGTGGCTTGAATCTATTAAGCTTTTTAATACTGCCTGGTACTTCCTGCTGAACTGTGGGCATGCACTGACAAAGGTATATTACACCGTGGAGTGTTCCCGTGACCGTTTCAACAGATCCCTCGCGTCCTCTTTTCATTTTGGCCTCTCGGCAGATACTGCGCCTCCGCCCCGTACTGAGTTCCCCCAGCGTTTAAGATGCTGTGGGGGTATAGATTCGCCCCAAGTAACTCACACTGCATCAGATAGAGTCGGGCTCCAATTCCGGAGCATGCGTGAGAGCCAGAGGGGGTATATAGGTAGACTTGTGGCTTCTCATCTCCTGGCCTCTCGCTTTACCCTCGGACTGTATTTAGCCTTAAAACCTTCCAGCGTTCTCTTCCTTCACCAATTAGATGGGCAGTTTGTGTTGTTTTCATTTCTAGCTCCATTTGCTAATACAGCCTCTGGGCACCTGCCACGTGCTCTAGAAAATGAAACCTTCTCAAACAAGTACAAATAAAAAAAGAGGTTATTACACAGGTCTGTCCGGGTGTCAGATGACTTGGGAGAGCTAAGGAAACAGAGCGTGGGGGTTGGGGAGGTGAGGGGGGTGGCAGCTTTCTTCAAGACCGGCCCCATGCCTCTCCACTCTGTCTCCCATCCCGGATAATCGTTAAAGAGTCTGACTGGTGCATTTTGGCTTTTCATGCTGCCGGCTTCCTGACCATTGTCGCTGTGAATACGCTCTGATTGCTTCCTGTGCCGACTCTCGTACCGTGAGAGGCAATTACGGACCATCGGTCCCGACTGACCATGATTCGACTTACAAATTTTCAGCCTCGCACTTGTGCAAACGCGACACCCTTGCAGCCATTCCTGGCTACGCTTTGGGCACAGTATTAATACATTAAGATATTCGGCACCTTACTGCAAAACCTGCTTTGTGTTGAGTGACGCTGCCCAACTGGAGGCTACTGAGATTGCACTGAACACATGTAAATAGACTAGCCTAAGCCGTGGCATGTAAGTAGACTAGTCTAAGCCGTGGCATGTGAGCAGACTAGTCTAAGCCGTGGCATGTGAGCAGACTAGTCTAAGCCGTGGCATGTGAGCAGACTAGGCTAAGCCGTGGCATGTAAGCAGACTAACCTAAGCCGTGGCATGTAAGCAGACTAGCCTAAGCCGTGGCACGTGAGCAGAGTAGGCTAAGCCGTGGCACGTGAGCAGACTAGCCTAAGCCGTTGCACTCTGTTAGGGCAAGTACACCAGATGCATTTGCAAGTTTTTAATTTGTATGTGCTTAAGCTCACGTGTGTGAGCACGTGTGTTTGTGAGCTGCAGGCACGGTGGAAGTCAATGCCTGATGTCTTCTTCAATCACCCCTCCACGTTAGCTTGGAGACTGTCTCTGACTGAACCCAGAACTCACTGGTTGGCTACGCCTGCTGGCCAGCAAGCTCAGAGATCCTCCTGTCCCCCACCTTCTTATGGCCGGGTTCTCAGGCGTGTACGTGCTTATGACCCAAACTTGGGGCCTCATCCTTAAACAACCAGCGCTTTACCAACCAAGCCCTTGTTTCCCTGCCCCCGCCCCCACCAATGCACTTTTGGCTGACAGGGTTTTTGACTTAGGATGAGCTCACGGGTGCCGTACCGCTGTTGTGAGCCACAGGGCATCTGTGTCTGTTCGTCTCGTCAATGTCTGCACATCTCTTTCCCGGCTCTGCCACTGGCCGAACTCTTCCTGCTTGGTCCAGATGCCAGTGCCAGGACTAAACTTTTAGCAAGCAGTTAAGTGAGGGTAAGAGGGACGTGCACATTGGCCACATTTAAAATGGATGGAGTAAAGACAGGGGGCTTGGGGGACAGCGTCAGGCCCACTGTCCCTGAGTTTGGGGAGGAAAGGACTTCTCCAAGCATTTGGTACAGACGGTAATCTTTCCCAAATACATCTCAGCCAGCACGTTAGCTACTTGTTCTTGCATTTCCATGGCTTGTGAATCTGTTTCGGGTCAGCCTCTCTAGCAGACACCTCGCAGGCATCACCCCACCCCCACCCCACCACCACCCCCACCCTCCATCTCTACAGACTCCTGCAGATAATCGCCTGTTTTACACCTACGGAAACAAGTTTCAAAGCTCTGAGTAGCTCACCCGTGTCACAGAGTTGGTGCTTGGAGCCAAGATTAGAACATAGCTCTGTTAACCCCGTGCTCCGTCCGTGATATCGTTCCGCCTAGGAAGCATCCTCTGTCCTGGGGCAGGTGTCCTTGCCCTTCTCTGAGCGCCCCGCACCTTGTTCATAGAGTTGTTGATAGAGTTGCTGGCTGCGCTGCTCCACGGCGCCCCCTTGGGGCAGAACTGTAGCTGGCTCTTTCTTGCATCCTTAGCATCTATCACTCAAAGAGGACTCAGCCTATGTCTGTCTCCTAAGCCGACTCTGGTTTTGCACTTTTTTTTCTATTTCCCCAAACTCTGAAAACACTCTCGTTCCTGATTATACAGCAGCAAAACTTGGGCCCACATGTTCTGCACCCATGAGCTTAGTTCACCGCAGATCAGAAACATTTTGGGAAGAAACCGAACATAGAAAGAATTTTTATCTTATCATGAGTCCCTAAACAATGCAGTATAACTCTTTTCATTCTTTGGGGGTATTTAAAAATAAATATTGAAAGTGCATAGAGGATCTACATAGGTTACATGTAAATACCCATTTTTTTAAAATAAGGCCCTTGAGCTCCCATGGCTTTGGTATCTAGGGGTCCTGGAACACATGTCTCTCTGTGCCATGGGACAGCCATATTTTTGGAAAGGCAGCAGCCTCAGAGTAGGATTTTCAAGAAGAAGCTAGAAGTAGAGAGACCAGCTATTTTGTGTTCATTGATAATGTTGGGTCTTGGCTAATCCCACGGCAGTTTAAGTAGATTGGAAATTCTTGTCTGAATTACTTTGGAAACTCCAACATAGTCTGAGACTCAGTGGCAAGCCCAGAAGAACGTCTAAGGAGCCATCACAGACAGGCTCGATAGTGTGCAGCGTAAACAAGGATGTCTGCTACCAGCTCTTCAACCCAACAACACCCTGAACATCCCGCTGCTTGGTTAGTGCAGGAGCCAACCTGGTTGACCAGGTATGGAACATGCCAGAGCCTGTGGGGCCGGATAGGAAAGTTTCCAGAGAAAGGAGAGAATCCAGATAAAAGCGACGCAGAAGGTAACTTCACAGCAAAGCCCTTTCCAAATAGCAAATTGAATTTGCCAGACCAGACGTACATTAGTAGAAACAAAACAGATGAGCGTGGCGTGGGAAGGCTAAGGCCGTTGCTAAATGAAGTGTTAACTAGGAGTTTTGATTGTCACCCAAAAGCCCGAATGGCTGCCTTGTGGGCACTGATGGACCGGCTCTGTTAGTTTGGCAGGGGAGCCCAGTAGGAGTGCTGTCAAGGGCAGCAGCTTCCAGCTTTGTTGTAGAGCTGTGGGAGCGCCTGGGGCTGTGGTGAGGAATGAGTGGTTGTGTGAGAAGCAGCGCCAGCCATGATCCCTGCAACACAGCCTGCATGCATTTCATGAATCATGCATGGATGGGGCCGTTCCTCCAGCTCTTGGGAGCTGCGTTTCCACAGAGAAGCAGCCTCTGAGCACCCCAGTGGCCATCCATGCCTGTGTTTGCCGCCACTTGAACACGAGTCTTTCCTGGACTTTAATGCTCAGACCCCTCAATTCTGCCCAATGGCGAATAGCAGACGGTTGGTTCCTGCATGCTGATGTGCAACACAGGAGCACATATGGTTTCTCCATCCTCCTTGAAGAAATAAGACGGGGGATTTGTGAATTGTGTCGCCCTCTTCACATTAACAAAGCCCACTGACCAGAGCAGAAGTTAGTCCAGAATTCAGCGTCCCTGAGGAGTAGCCAAGAACAGGCAAGAACTCTACCATGGATCTGCTCGTTTCTACAAAGCTTGGAATACCCCTTCTACTTCAGGATCATCCTCCAGGAGTTGGCTCTAGATCGCACAGACTTGATATCGCAACTCTGTGGGTGATGATTTCCCAGAGAAGCATGCAGAGCTAAGCTATGTAAAATGAGGAGGGCCTGGGAGATCGTTCCGTAGGCAAAGCGCTTGCAGCACATGCATGAGGACCTGAGTTTGATGCCCAGCACCCACGATGATGCACATGGGTAATCCCAGGGCTGAGGAGGTAGAGTCAAGCAGATTCCTGGAACTCAACTAGATGGAGCTCCAGGACCCCTAAGAGAGTAGCTCTCACAATCTAAGGCAGAGGGACCGCGCGCGCATAAGACACCAGATGTTGACCTCTGGCCTTCACATCACGTATGTGCATACGCTCACCCCCCAACACACATGCCAGTGAAGACACAGAATGTCGTCCGTCTGCACATAGCCAAACGTGCTCATATGAGTTTTGTTTCCGTTTTTTTTTTTTAGAAGGGTTGGAGAAATAACACAAATAAATGCCTGAAGAGAAAGTTGTCTACGCAAGCAGTAGCTTACACTGCTCTCGCCTAAGCACGATAGAGCATTATGTTTTGCAGAGGAGAGTAATCGAGAAACAATTATTTTTTTATGTTTGTGTTCTAATTCTGGTCTCCGCTATTCGTGCCGCTGTGCGTAGGTGGCCTGAAAACTTTGGTCTAGCGTTGCAATGATGGACTTAATGTAATTAATAGCTAAGCATTTTATTATTCAGGTAGGCATGCTTGAAGTGGCAAATAATAATGGTCATTATTAAGACGTTTTGCATATAAACAAACTGTAGTGGCTTGAACTGCTAAAACTGTATTTACTTAAAAGAGACTATAAGTCGAAAAGGTAAATGCAAGGCCCTCGTAGGGGACAAAGCACAGATTACCTGTTATTGCTGTTGACTCTCCTGGGCTAAGTGGTTTTGTGTCTTTGCATCTTGGTTTGAATATATGACCTTGTACATGCCAAGCAACTGAGCTCCGTCTTCAGTCCCATCTTTGCTTCCCTTAAGAGCATTTTCATGTTCAGTGAGAAAGAACACCTATCTTTCTAAACATGATAAATACGCACAAGAAGAGCCCCCCATAAACCACTGAGGGATGATTTCCGAAGCCTGGGAGACCCCGCCTGGCATGGTCCCTGTCAAGTCTGACCTGCACTGGGCTCTAACAGCCCCGCCCTTTCCCCTCCATCCTTACTGTGGAGTAGCCTCCAGCCATGCTCTTCCTTCTTCCCAGAATGCTCTCCTTTCCCCTCCTCCCACCCACCTGCTCTCACCCCTCCTCCACCTCTGAGAGCTTCTGCCACGTCAGATGCCCCTGGCAATGATGTCACAGCACGTGTGTGTGTGTGTGTGTGTGTGTGTGTGTGTGTGTGTGCAACATGTAAGTCCGGTCTCTCTCTCTCTGGCCGTTTGATCGTTGTCTGCATCCCTGTGGCCTTTAGGTGTCAGGAAGTTTGGTGTCGCCTCAGGAAATAAGTCATTGGTTCTCAGCTCTCCCAACACTACTATTCTTGGATACAGTGCCTCGTGGTGTGGTGACCCCAGCCATAAAATTATTTGTTTGCTTCTTCATAACTGTGATTTCACTCTTGTTATGAATCATAATGTAAATATCTGATATACAGGATATCCTGATACGCAGCCCCCCAAAGGGCCGTGACCCACGGGTTTGGAACTGCTACAATAAGTATTTTAAAAAGAATATTCATTCTGTCAGCTTGGTGACTCATCTGCCAGTGGGAAGGCCAAGACAGGAGACTTTGAGGCCATATGATGAGGCCCTAAAATAAATAGTATTTACCCAACTGTTTCTTTTTTTTAAGACAGGGTAGCAGAACAGTGAGGAACTTGGAATTTTAAAGAGTTGGTTTTTCTAATGAAGTCTAGAGAAACTAAGAGCCATACAATGTGAGAATAATAAAAACCTGACGGAGTACAGATTGACATATACAAGCACATGTTTTATTAGAAACTCAGCAAAGCCCAAATAGTTAGTATTTTTAAATGTCAGGATTTGAAAGCAATCGTCTGATCAATAATAACGTCAACACTTCTACAAGTCCTGTGCCCATAGCCTAGGTGTTTTCCCATTATAACCTAAACACCATTACACACAGATCTGTGTGGAACGAGCTGTCTGTTTCCTCACATAATCAAGAAATGGTCTGCGCGGCTCAGTGAAATGTCTGGCCAATAGTGTCATATCGCCCGTCCCATGCTTCTATAATCCATACACCACGAATCCAATTATAACCAAATCCATTTAACTCTAAAACTCGCTGGCCGTGATCTAACTCCGCGTGGATCATGTCTGGATTGTTCGGTTCTTTGATGAGTGCCTCCCGCTGCCCCGCGCAGGACTCTAGCATTGGTTAGCACGGAAATGCTCCTCATGAAAGAAAGAGGGGAGAAGGGTTCTGCTACAAGACACAGAACAGTCCGCAATAACCACAGGATCTTCGAGATAAAGGTCAATTGATTCTAGCATGCAACCAAAGAGAGACCATGCTAAATCTGATGGAGGGAGGCGTAGGCGTCATGGAGGACTGAACGCCCGCCCCAGAGCATCGGACTCCTTGGTGCATAACATGTTTGTTTTTACTCTGTTCGATGTTGGTTTTTTTCCCCCTTCAGAAGGGTGTTTGGGAGCATTTTCTGTAAGATAGCTGGAATGACCATTTCCCTAGCGCAGAGCTCCGTGTTTGCCTATCTTTATAAACACCGATGGAGTTTCACAGCACACTTCCATGACCCTCCGATGACTACCTCCGCTGTGCCCAGCGAGAAGCTGGAGCGGGAAGCTATTTCTGTATATTTTCTAAAGATACCCCCCCTCCCCGAGCCAGTGGAAAGGAAGCTGGAGACAGAAACAGATTTCTGTGTCCTCGGCGAGAAACACATCTTGTATGCGTTCCAGTCTCCCAGAGGGTTGGCTGCCAAACCAGGGTTGGCGCCACACACTTGTTCCTACGGGTTCACAAGGAGATCTCTGTAGAGGTGTGTGCACAAATAAAGTAGCCATCAAGGTGATCACCCCCGGATGAATGCTCGCTTCTCTGCAAGGCCTGGAGTACGCTTGTTGGCAAGAAGAACGATGGTTGGCTTTCCAGGGCCTTTCTGAGATATACTTCTGCTCCATCTAGCGGGAGATCTGAAGAGGAAGAAAACTCGGGTGTTTACCATTCTGCTTTCCTTTCCCTTTTCCTCTAGATCTATGCAGTTAGATCGGTCGTTCCGAACAAAAGCAATAATGAGATCGTCCTGGTGCTACAACAGTTTGATTTTAACGTGGACAAAGCCGTGCAAGCCTTCGTCGATGGTACGTATGCATGCCCTCCTGAAACCGAACACGTTGGGGCTCGTTAGTCCAGATACCCTGTATTTTTTCCCCTTAAATGAACTGAACACGAACATTACTTAGTTTCTAATACTTCTCATAAAAAATAAAAATAAAAGCACGATACACCTTTATTCCCACCCTCTGGAGGCAGAGGCAGACAGATCTCCTTGAGTTCAAGGACAGCCTGGTCAACATGGTGAGTTTCAGACCGGGTAGGGATCCATAATGAGACCCTAAGCTCTAGGCCAGTTAGAGCTTCATAGCGTAACCTTGTCTCAGAACAAAACAAATAAAGAAACTAAAAATCACACTCGGCATCAAACGAACACAGATGTTGTAAGAGCAGAATACAGAAAGGTCTTTTCTTATCATTTAAAATAAGACTGTAAAGACCTAGAGGACACTAATTATAAAGCTACTGGTTTCTTTGTCAGTTATTTCAGTTTGCTCAGAATGTCCTTTACTTGGTGGCGTCCTTGTGAGTAGAGGACCTTGCTGACCCGGAAGGCATTGCCTCTTCAACTAGCTGAAGCCTCCTGAGAGTCGTGGCTGGGATGCCGAAGTCCCATGTCTCGTGGGGCCCGTCTCAGTGGACTGAATTCCCCACTGCAATGTTTTCTGTTCGTGACCTTCATATCCATCAGTTCATCCACCTCTTCATTGATTTTGGTTTCCTAGGAGAAAGTCCTTCTATACTTTTTTAGCAAGTGCCTTGCCAATGGTACTGGTGAACCTCAGATCTGGAAAAATGTTTCTCCTACACATTTGCAAGGTTGGGTTTCTTTTCTGTAAACTGTAGAGAGGTTTTCTTTCTTATGTTTTGTTGTGAGTAAAGATCTCTTTCTCGTCGCGGTTCTTATATGCCTTGTTTCCTGGAATCGTTCTCTGCCCTGTAAGCAATGGACTAACTAAACGCGACCTGACAGACAAGGTCAGGAAGACCGGGCAGCACCTCTCAGCCGTACCTTTTTCTCGCGGTGTCAAGGACAGCATGATTCCCTTAATTTGCGAGGCGTGAAATAAATGTCTTGAGTTTTCTGCAAGGGGAATAGCATTTCAGGGCCAGAGCCAAGCACTGTGCCCACGTTCTGTCCTAAGGGCATGGGGCAGATGATGATCGTTCTTACAAACCCATGAACAAAGCCGCGGTGTGCAACTTTTGCAACGTTTGCCCTGCTTCGGTGACTATGCACACTGTGAAGATATCAATGTACAATCTTTAATCATTAGGACCGAATGGTAGCTGTGATTTGCCCCCCACTACACACACACGCACACAGAGAGACACGCATATATGCACACATGCACACACATGCGTGCACATGCGCGTGTACACACACCTACATGCATACACGCATATGCCTGCACGCATGCACACACGCATACATGCGCACAGGCATGCACACATATGCACCTACATGCATGAACACATGCACACACGCACACACATGCATGCAGGCATGCACACATATGCGCCTACATGCATGTACACATGCACACACGCACACACATGCATGCACGCACACACATGCACCTTATTTAGGTTTTGTAAACAGGCATGTCCTAATAGAGAAATTCAAAATTCTCCTCTCAGATTTTCCTTGCTGCATAGGAAAAGGTTGAGGAAAAACAATGTTCCAGGCTACTTGCAGCTTCCATTTCCACCCCTACCTCCCTGAAATCCTGAGGGGTTTCTGTTGCAGTGTGACCCTAATCAGATGCACAGAGGCCAGCAGCTGCGGGAATTTGAACGCAAGGCCTTGCTGCCGCTGCGACTCTCAGTTTCTCCACGTCAAGACCTCCTTAAAGCTCTCCGAGTGCTTTAAGAGAGGCTCCTCATCTGTTTAGTTGTAAACCAATGGGAAAAGATGCTTAAAACCCAGTCAGAGTCGAAAAATACTTGTGGAGTGTCCTTGGTGAGCCACACTGAAATCAGGAACCCAAAGGCCCGACAGGACACGCCTCCAGCCATCTTTGACACAGCCAATTGAATCACGCTGCCTTCCGAATCCTTTGTCAATAAAAGGATTTCTTGACAATTACTGTGTAGGCTCATTGTCCAAATTGCAAACGAGACCAGCATCAAAATACGAACATGAACCAGATGAGCGCGGAACCGAAAACACAGCAGCCCACCTCCCGACAAGAATGGCTTTGACTGTTTTCTCAAGTTTAACTTTGCTTAGATGATAGAAGCTTAGCTGTAAGAGTGACTCTGATGTGTAACCAACCGGTAACGCTCCAAACCAGGACGCTGTCCACAAATATTAAACTCCTCGGGGGAATTAGAGAAATGCCGACCCAGTTAATGAAAGGTATAAATTCATGGCCGGGCAGTGGTGGCGCACGCCTTTAATCCCAGCACTCGGGAGGTAGAGGCAGGCGGATCTCTGTGAGTTCGAGACCAGCCTGGTCTACAAGAGCTAGTTCCAGGACAATCAGAGCTACACAGAGAAACCCTATCTCAAAACACCCCAAACAAAAAGAAAAAAGGAAAAGGAAAAAGGGAGGGAGGGAGGGAGGGAGAGAAAATTCTAGTTTCCTTTTGTGGGCAGCCTTGTTAGTTCAAGGGCCTGGCAAACTCAAACTCAAAAGGAGGGCCCTGAATTGGAAACTCTGGGCAGATAGGAGTGACCAGTCTGTCTAAACACCATAGCCTTCGACTCTCAGTGTCTTCCATCACAGGGGCCTGCTAGTTGGAAATTCACCATTAATACCCATTCTAAATTAATCTCTGGTTAGCCAGGACCTTGTAGGTAGCTGTCAGTGTCATGGGATCGGAGTATGCTTGACGTTGTTGGACTACTTGGGACCCTTGAAGAAGTACCTGCTGATATGGGATCCCCTGACTCTTCCTTGTCAGGAACTTGTCGAAATTGCTCCCAGAAGGTTGGAATGATTTGGTTCAAGTGCGTGGAAACTGACTGTAGTTGGCAGTGGTGGCATGTGTCTTCATCAGGTCATGGATGTGACCGGACCAGGCAGAACTTGGGGTCCCTTTAGTCTTTTAATCAACGTGGTTGCTTGTGAAATAGAAGCCTTGAAAAGAACACATTCTCCCCTCTCATGGTGGACAGAGAGAAGCCAGAACAGGTTCTGCCTTCCTCAGCCCCTGCGAGTCTCGAGCACAGTGAGCAAGAGTGAAAACACAGAAAGGATGGCCGCACAGAAAGGCCCAACTGCCACGACTTTTAACACAGAAAATCCCGTGTTTGGCTCAGAGTATAGTTGCTTTATTCGCACATCAAAGAGAACAATTTTAATTCCACCTATGGCCATGAAGCGACCAGAAAATTCTCAAGATATATTTCATATTCCCTAAGACAATATCACGATTTTTTTTAAAAAAAAAAAGTAAGCCTCGCGAAGTAGGGCTTAATATTTTTATAAAACCAAGATTTTGTGGTGAATTAAATGAAAATCTTGGAAATGAGAAGCGAAACTTGCACTTTTATTAAGGCCTGCTGTATCAAAATAAATGAAGGAGTCCGCCCCGCCCCTCCCCCCATTGCTACCACGGCTCAGATGAATTCTCTGCCGCCTTGATTGCGTGGATATTTGTTGAACGCTCTTTCTCTTTATCTAGGCAGTGCAATTCAAGTTCTCAAAGAATGGAACATGACGGGAAAGAAGAAGGTAAGTCAGATCAAGGGTGATGGCGAATTAGTAACATCTTCCATCAAACCCTCCGAGCTGTTACCCCCTCTCAACAGAGCTGCCAATTTCATGTTCGTTAATATGCACACCCAGAAAGCTCCCGATTCCGGGCCTCTCTTTCCTTACCAGCCACTCCTGATGGCCTTGTTTTCTGTGCAGTGTCTTTACCCACCAGGGGTGCTTAAGGAGGACCAGAGTTGTGCTTCTTCATGAGTAAGTATTGAGGGGAAGCCAGCAACAGAATTCAAAAGTAGTGAGGATGCTAACTTGCCCAAACATATCCCATAGCACAAAGGAAAGATTTAAAGAATGCTTCAAGATACGTAAAAAAGCTCTAACTGTATTTTCACTTTTGTATTCCAACTGAAAAAAAAAATCTATCTAAGGCTGCTGTAAGGTACCTTTTGCCCTGAAGTCAGTCTTTAGTGAAAAGAGTAGATGCCTTAAAGCCATAGAGTGCATGGTCCTTCTGGAACACTCCTGAACCACTCCTAGTCAGCAATGGCCAGGGGGTTTTCCTCTGTCCTATCCACATGATAAGGCTATACCGTCTGGTCACAGGTTTTTGTGATTCCTGGGCACAGCACGGTGTCTTTGCATGTGTGTGCATGCGTGCGCATGCGCGCGCGTGCACACACACACACACACACACACACACACACACAAAGTCTGCTGCTCTTCATAGCCACACAGCACTGTGTTTCCAGGCTGGCACCACGCAGCCCTGGGTTTTGCTACTCATAGACATAAGATACCAACCCACCCTGCCCCGAAAGGGAAAATCCCAGGCCTGTGCAACAGGTTTTGAACAGATGAAAAAGTAAGGCTGCTTTCGTGGAGCCGCAAGATCACAGGAAGTGCTGGACTAGGCCTGCACTGTCCTGGCGGTTTCACGTGGAAGAGGAGGAGTCAGGAGAGGCTCCCCGGCTTGCTGGCCACCCCTTTTTGACACTGTCTGCTTGCCTTTAATCTTCCCCGGGAGACAGAGGCAGAGGACTTGCAAGTGACTGAAAGGCCGCATTTAGCTTTACATGGGAAAGTTTCAGATGTGTGGTTTGGGTTTTGAATTTCTCTGATTTGGGGATGGCAGGCAGGCACAATCAGCAGCTGCAGACAGAGGTCCTTACTGAGTTCCGTCCTAAGGGTTCGATAGGGATTTGGTCTCCAGACCCAACCCAGTGGACACTGGACAAAAACTCCAGAAGTCAGCGGTGTGTGTGAGGGCGTGGGGGTGTTAGTCTCCTCCATAGCCTTTTACCTGAGCTCAACAATACAGATCTCTCACTCAGAAGAGCCGGGACATGATTACGACTTTAAAGGAAGAGTCAGGAAGTAGGGAGGCTAAAGAGGGAAAAACAGTTTCCTCAGGTCTCTGAGTGCTTGGAGGATAAAGCCAGGCTGGTGCCCTGCAGGCATGCACAGACTCCACAGGGGGAGACATACTTTCTAATTTGGGTCAGGCATCTGCAACACTGATTGCTAAGTTCACGGGATACCACGTAAAGAAAATACCAACGTCAAGGGCTCCTGGGTGGCTCTGCAGGTAAAGGCGCTTGCTGCCCAGCCTGACCTCCTGCGTTTGCGGTGGGAGAAGAGACAACCTGCTCCCGCAAGTTGTCCTCAGACATCCGCACACGCTTTGCAGCACGACAGAAACAGAGAGAGCATGCGCAAATTTAAGAAAACTAGATGTGTAAATTAGGAACACGTTCTTCATTTCCCGGATGCTCGTTGATCAAGCAAGCGTCTGAGGAAAACTACAGCAAAGTTCCGTGAAGGTCTAAAACGCTTTGAATAAAAATGTAATGCGGAGGTATTTCAAAGCGTATGTAGCGAACCTTGCTCTGTTCCGCTAGTCACTGAGAGGTCCTGGGTCCGGGTGGAGTGGACAAACCTGGTATTACCCTGTAGTAGCGCTTGCCCTGACTTAAATGATCACCATAGGATGATTCCGAAGCCTCTGGCCGCCTTGGTTTTGCTGGACGCTGGCAGCCACTCCTGTACTTTCCTCATTGGTCAGTGACTTGTTTTGTGCTGCTTTGGTTGTATGACGGACTTCCCCTAGGGGGATACAACACACGTCTGTTCCCCCCAGACAGGATCTCGGGACAGACCAAAGTCTAATTTGGTGAAACCGATAAGTGTTATTGGGGCTCATTACAGGAATATGGGTGAGGGGGTACTTAGAGGAGCAGAAATGACTCAGAAAGACAAAACCCACTCCAGCGTGGGTTACAATTCACCAAACGGAACCTGGAGCACTTGGCGCAGCCTGCAGGCAGCTCAGCAGGTTGGACACTGCCTTTTCCAGGTGCCTCAGTTGGTCTAAACCGCTTCCTGACCACTCAGCTGGTTTCTTATTCTCCCAGCCAGCTTGGTTTGTTCCAAAGTCTTCTTTGGGTTAGTCCGGTTGGGCAGGGCCTCCCAACAGTATTGTTTACTCTTAGGAGCTTAGGACGGAGGGACCGAGTAGATCTGATCAGTTTCAGGGACTTCCTGAGCTACTTTTAGCTGCTTACCTTCCTTCTTAAGGAGCTTCCAGAAGGGTACAATGTTGCAGGAAACTGCTACACAAGGCTGGTTTTGCACTGGCGGGTTACTCCTGTCACTCAGGCTCCCTCCAGATCATGGTACCCAAGTGTTCAGCTGCCCTCCCGATCCTGAACTGCTTCAAAAGCAGAAGCTATTATTTCCTTTTCTCACCAATTCTCCCAGAGCTGTTAAAGTTTTCTGTATTGCCAGCCGTGCTCTAAGAGAATTTCTTAAGTTGCCTAAATTATCTCCCTGCTATTTAATTATTACTCCTGTTTTTTTTTTCCCTTTAAAATTAAGGGAACTTTTCGCTTACTACAATCGCAACATAAAAAAAAATTAAATAACTGACTTTAGAAGCACAATATTTAGATTAACTTGGGTGTTTAATAAAAATGTGTTTTCGCCCATTCTGTTAAACACCAGGTGTCAGAAAGATTGTCTCCTTTTACTTCATGCTCAGGAGCCTTTGCTGAACACAGCTCTGTTTTCTCATCTGTTTTCCCCCGATGCAGAATAACAAAAGGAAAAGAAGCAAATCCAAGCAGCATCCAAGCAACAAAGATGCCAAGGACAAGGCGGAAAGGGCGGAGATGGGGCCCCTGCAGCCACAGGTACCGCTGATGCAAAATGGTCACATGAATGGCTGTGACAAGGACAGCTCATCCCCTGACTCTGCCCAAGAAAAACCGGCCCTCCCGCCACGTGAGAGAAAGATCTCGATACTGGAGGAACCCCCGAGGGCTCTGCGTGGGACCACAGGTCAGTTGTTCCTAAGTGTGTTTGCTGAGGGTGATGGGCAGAGAGCGCAACGCGCATGCACGCAGAGGTTAATGCCTTGCAGCTCTGGCTGCTGCTGCTGCTGCTGCTGCATGGGATGAGAAACTCTGAACTGTTAGTGTGTAGATGTCACTGAGTCCTGAAGCCACATAGTACGTGGCCTCCAAGAGCTGTGCCATCTGTCCCTGCACAGACTCAGAGGATCCCCACCTCCACCCCACCACACTGAAAAGCCCCATAGTTCTGTTCCCGTCTAGGCTCCTTGTTCTGTTCGGTTGTTTTCTATGCTGGTTAAAGAATTAAAAGGCAGGAAATATCTTGAGCGTTAATGTGGAACAGCTGGGGAATCTTCCAAGGCCGCAGAGAGGATCAGTCAGAATCCGCCAATAAAGAAAGGTTTTTATTAGGGGGTGAAGAAACTCACACACACACAGCAAGCACATGGAGTGAGACCTTCCCCAAAGCAGAGGGGGATTTGGGAGCCTGAGGCCCAGCTTCTCTTAAGGGCTAGGGGTTTTGTTTTTATTTTTGTGTTTTGTTTGTTTGTTTTTAAGTCTTCGAAGGGTCTTCCTCCCCTAAATTAGGGTTGTTCAGCTTGAGGAAGACAGAATGACTGATTGGCTCACAGCAGTTGTGAAACGTGACCTCATTAAGCCTTGAACTTGCGGAGCAGGGACCCCTATGGACAGGAGGAAAAACCCTCAAGGCTGTTGTTTTAGCTGCCAGACTTTTGTCTCAGGGCTGGAGGGTGAGGAAGAAGCCCCTTACCATCTTGCTTACATAGCTGCTACCCCTCTCCCTATCCTGCCTGTCAGGGTCTGTCTGAGTCTCAGTCCCTTAGATTAGTTCATAGTAGGATCTTGGGGGAACTAGGTATTGCTATCTTAAAGAGATGCTTCTTCTGGGATAAGGGAAAGACAATATGACAAGAAAAATGTTATTAAATTCTTTCTTTAGACCAGATTATTTTATCTCCTTTTATAAGGTGGACTGGAAGAAAATTGAGGGTATTAGAGTGTGGATTCATTATATACGCTGCAGCTCTCAAGTAACTTCAGAAGTCTACGTGTGTGTGTGTACATGTATGCTGGTGTGTGTTCTATGTACACGTGTGTGCAGGCGTGTATGCCTGTATGAAGGCCAGAGGAGTTTGTAAGGGGTCTCTTGCTCTGGGACCCTCCACCCATTCCTCTGAGATAGAGCCTCATGCTGTACCACAAGGCAAGCTGACAGCCAGCAAGCCCCAGAGACCCTCCTGTCTGCCTACTGTGCACAGCGGTTGTGCACAGCAGTTGTGAACAGCCGTGTTTAGCTGCTTCCATGGGGCTTGGGGATTTAAATTCCGGTCTTCGTGTTTGCACAGGAAGTATGCCTACCCACCGGGCTCTCTCACCAGCCCCAGAAGGGTACTTTATTTATTTATTTATTTATTTGTTTGTTTATTTTGGTGCTTTTATTTTTAATTTCCTTTTTATCTGTTCTTTGAGTCTTTCACATCTGGATCCCATTCGTTTCTCGTTCCTTTGTATCTGCCCTCCACCCTCACACCTCTCCCCCAGATAAAATTAAAAAAAAAAAAAAGGAAAAAAAATCCATCTTGTCATGGAAGCTGCAGTATGACACAGTGAGTCACGCCGTAAACCCTTTTGTCCGTGTATCTTAACTTGCAAGAGTTCATTGCGAAGAATTGTCGGTCTGGTTCGAGGCCCCTGGTTTCTTGGCTGGACGCTCAGTGGAACTCCTCTTGGCCTGGGCAGCATGATAGAACCAGTCTTGTTGGTGGAGGTGTGGGTAAGCTAGCCCCAAAGTTATGAATATGGAAGAGCTGTCCCCCTTGCCCATCTGTAATGTAGCAGCATGGGGGGGAGGTGCTCCCCATGCACCCTCCCCCCCCCACCACCATCAACGCCTGACACAGGTGGAGAGTTGGTCCAGAGGTCAGAAGGGACAGAGAGCTGCCCCTGCCTGCCACCAGCTGCAACACTCGGGAGAGCAAGCCCTGCTAGCAAGCGTGAGCAGCACAATTTAGCCAACCCCATTGACAGAGGCGTGGGCAAGCCAGCTCCGATATTGTGAGCATGGAAGAAGGCAATTTCTTAGTACACTGTCAATCTTTGGGTGCATCATTTCTTCCCTACTTTTCCGTAATATAAGAAAACTATTTTGGGTATGTTTCCTACCGCTGCGATACCAAACCCTATAGACAGAAAATTGTAAGCAAGAGAAGCTTATTTGGCTCATGGTTCTAGAGGCTGGGAAATCAAACACTGGCAAAGAAGGCGTGACAGAGTTGAAGGTCTACACTACAAATCCCCCGCTGTAACCACTGCAATCTCATCATAAGAATGGCATCCTCAGTCCCAGTCACAACGTTAAGGGTTTACCTCCCAGCATTCAGTATGAGGAATTCACTTTCTAGTACTTCTGGGGACCCCTTCAAGCCATAACTTTCAATAATTAAAACTATCCACTGCCCCATGGTTATAACAAATCCTAAAAATAAAATTTATATGTGATGGAACCTGCCTAGAAACAGAATTTCAATCAAAACCTAAGACCTTTTTGACCAGGTGAACTGGGAGGTCTTGTTCACATATACAATGAGCCACTTTGGACTTAAGATGGAAAAGGCAATATTCAGCTGGATATTGTAGACAGTGTTTCCTTCTGTCTAATATATGAAGGAAGAGTCAATACATAAATAGATGCATCTGTAAAATCTCTGAGAACGCAACTGCTACAAATTCAGTCTGATGGGTGCTGGGTGCCTACACCAGGAGGACTGGGATGGGCACCCCTGGGAGAGTCTTAGTTGAGTACCAGATGCCAGGTGGACTCTGAGAAGGATACTCGTGATGTAGGCTCTGCGGGACTCATTCTCTGATATTCTTGTAGTGAAGACTGTGGAATACAGTGAATTTCAGGCTTGGAGAGCAGAGATGCCACCTCCACCTGAGCGATTGAGATGTTGTAGATTGGTGGGCAGGGAAAGATCTAGGGACAAGGTGACGGAGAAGACAGGGAAGGTTAGGGACAAGGTGATGGAGAAGACTGGGAAGGCTAGGGACAAGGTGACAGAGAAGACTGGGAAGGCTAGGGACAAGGTGACAGAGAAGGCTGGGAAGGCTAGGGACAAGGTGACGGAGAAGACTGGGAAGGTTAGGGACAAGGTGACGGAGAAGACTGGGAAGGTTAGGGACAAGGTGACGGAGAAGACTGGGAAGGTTAGGGACAAGGTGATGGAGAAGGCTGGGAAGTCTAGGGACAAGGTGACGGAGAAGACTGGGAAGATTAGGGACAAGGTGACGGAGAAGACTGGGAAGGCTAGGGACAAGGTGACGGAGAAGGCTGGGAAGATTAGGGACAAGGTGATGGAGAAGGCTGGGAAGGTTAGGGACAAGGTGACGGAGAAGGCTGAGAAGGTTAGGGACAAGGTGACGGAGAAGGCTGGGAAGGCTCGGGACAAGGTGACAGAGATGACTGGGAAGGCTAGGGACAAGGTGACAGAGAAGACTGGGAAGGTTAGGGACGAGGTGACGGAGAAGACAGGGAAGGTTAGGGACGAGGTGATGGAGAAGACTGGGAAGGTTAGGGACAAGGTGACGGAGAAGACTGGGAAGGCTAGGGACAAGGTGACAGAGAAGACTGGGAAGGCTAGGGACAAGGTGACAGAGAAGACTGGGAAGGCTAGGGACAAGGTGACAGAGAAGACTGGGAAGGCTAGGGACAAGGTGACAGAGAAGACTGGGAAGGCTAGGGACAAGGTGATGGAGAAGCCAGGGAAGGTTAGGGACAAGGTGACGGAGAAGGCTTGGAAGGTTAGGGACAAGGTGACGGAGAAGGCTGGGAAGGTTAGGGACAAGGTGATGGAGAAGCCAGGGAAGGTTAGGGACAAGGTGATGGAGAAGACTGGGAAGGCTAGGGACAAGGTGACGGAGAAGGCTGGGAAGGCTAGGGACAAGGTGACGGAGAAGGCTGGGAAGGCTAGGGACAAGGTGACGGAGAAGGCTTGGAAGGTTAGGGACAAGTTGACGGAGAAGGCTGGGAAGTTTAGGGACCAGGTGATGGAGAAGGCTGGGAAGGTTAGGGACAAGTTGACGGAGAAGGCTGGGAAGGCTAGGGACAAGGTGATGGAGAAGACTGGGAAGGTTATAAGGGGTACAGAGACTTTTGCTCAGCTCCCTTGTCTGTCGTACCCCTTCAGTTAGTATGGCGTTGTTATCCTGTGACAAGCCAAAGGTGAGTGAGATCATCCCTGTAATGAGTCTTTCTCTACTCCACCTGCCAGCTCCCAAATAACTACATGGAGACTGATTAGTTACGGAAGCTTGGCCAATAGCTTCAGCTTGTTTCTAACTGGCTTTTGTAACTTAAATTAACCCATATCTTTTCATCTCCATTCCTTTACGTGGGTCAGTTTCCTTTACTTTCAATGCTGCCTGCTCTGTTTCCTGGTGTCTCTGCCCTTCTTCTTCCCAGACTCCCCTGTTCCCGAAAATACTGCCTTGCTCTTGGCTGTTCTTTTTATTAAACCAACCAGAGTGATGTATATTCACAGTGTACAAAAAGACTCTTCCACAATAAATCCCTGCCTAGGATTTCAAAATACAAACAAAACCCGATGGTGGTACACACTAACTGAGGAACATGACAAGCGGAGGCCAGGTCATGACACTCGGTATCACACAGGAAGTCTTTAAGTTGCTCCTCCAGCCTTCATTTGTCTCCTCCTTTCCTACCAACTCCATCCATAGTGCTGTGGTCACTCATCCTTATCAACTACACGACAGTGTCTTAAAACCAAGCAGCGACTGCCATGAGAGCCGCCTCGTTCATTTTGAATCCAAATTCTCCAGGAATTTCTAATTCGGTTTTTAAAATCTCTTTTGATTTAGAGTCAGGACAGGAGGAAGAAATGAAATAACCGAGTGGCAGGTTCCCAGCTTTACTTGGTATTGCTTTTACACGAATTACTTTCAAAGTCTAATGACTCAAGTTGATGTTTCGATATCAATCATAAACTAAAAGCCGAGCCGTGTATGTGCTCATTGACTCGTAATTTATGCCTCTGTCCTAACACCGTTTCAGTAAATCTGTCAAGTAAATGGACTGGATGCAAGGCAGAAGCCCTTCACCTCTCCACGGGTAGCCCCTTGACAGCTAAGCACCAACTAAGGCTGTCCTCTCTGCAAGGCGACTTGATCCTCACCGGCAGGATATCCAGAGGCTTTCTGGGAAGAATCTGTACTATCAGTACAAAATGCCGCTCGGTGTCCTTATGGTTCTTTTGAGTGTCACCTGAACAGATTGTTGCTGTCATTGGCTCCTCATAAATCTTTATGCTTTCTGTGAGCGTTTTTTTTTTTTTCAGAAAAATGCATGACTGGAGTAGAAGGTCATTAGGTTGACCGTTGGCTCCATCGGCGTCCCACGTGCAGTGGTCATAGATTTTTTTTTATTTATTTATTTATTTATTTATTTATTTATTTTGGTTTTTTTCGAGACAGGGTTTCTCTGTGGCTTTGGAGCCTGTCCTGGAACTAGCTCTTGTAGACCAGGCTGGTTGCGAACTCACAGAGATCCGCCTGCCTCTGCCTCCCGAGTGCTGGGATTAAAGGCATGCACCACCATCGCCCGGCTGGTCATAGATTTTAAAAGAAGTTTATGATTGGTTAAGTTTCTTTCCTCCAAAGATAGTAAACGCCCATCATGAAGTAGATGCCAAAACTGTTCAAGGACTCTAAAACACGTGTTTAATCTACCAGAAGTCCTGAGCCCGCTGACAGACAAATCACAGGTGAATGTCAGAACTTGTATACATGGTACCCCATTCCGAGCAGAAGGATGGATGAGGTGCAGTCTTAAGCCCTGTTTCTTTGGGGAACCCAGGCTCCTGCATGGAGAGGCCAAAAAAGTACTCTTCCCCTTTCTGAATTTTTGGCAAAACTTGACTCAGTTAGGTCTATCTAAATTGCAATGGAGAATTAATGCTAAAGCCACGCGCTCTCTAACTCCTAAAAAAAAAAAAACAAATTTTAAAAAATGTGTAATTGAAAAATTAGAAGAAAGTAATAGTGATAAAACCCTATAATGATATTCTGTGCTTGAGTGGAGTCACAGACTGAGCCGGAAGGAAATCTCCCGGCTACGTTCATCAGGCTCTCCAGTAATGAAACCACTGGCTCAACAAAGCCTGCCGCGTACGTCCCTCCGGGCAGCAGGCTGTGGACGTGTGCAAGGCATGTTTTATCTTTTTATAACACCTTGACATTCAGGATCTTTCTCCTTTTTTTTTTTTTTTTTTTGAAAGTCTTAAACAGAGTCATTATTCCGGTAGGGGAAAAGTTAGCTTTAAGATATATGCGGGTGGCTCCGGGGTGTTAGCGTGACTTCCTCTGTGAAAAATAACCGCCCAGAGCGCCATCATTCTAGGCTGTAAATATAACGCTGTCAGCCGAGAAAGTGCTGCGTGTCGGCACGGAGTGTGGAGGCTGAAGAGTAGGCTTTCGGCCTGAGAGTCGTTCTTTCTGTATTTCAGAATGTTTAATAACAGCTCAGATGAGATCTTTCATATATATTCCAGTCCAAACCGTCCTGTTTCCAAATACTAAGTTCAAGCAAAGACTAGACAGAGGTTTGTTTTTATGAAAAGCAGTGCTAAAGATAGTCATTTTTACCCCCTCAAGGCCTCCAAACTAAACATCTAAAGCACCTTAGGGTCCAGTTTCCCCAAATCTCCCTCCTGCTGTGTTTTTTGAGCCTCAGATTCTCAAGCCTTATCTGTGTTTGGGCCAGAACAGGAAATCACGTTCCTCCTGGTCTCCCTCCAGCTGGACCCATGCCCACGGAGGAGGGAAAGCAGGACTGGGGCCACCAGAAGCTTCCCTTTAGAGTTTCTCATCCCTAAAGCATCCTGGGAGGCCACATCTTCTTTTCCTGTTTGCCACAAGCGGAGGGCTCCCTACCGTGTGTGCTGGTCTCCACAACCTAGACTGCAGATTGTCCCTGTCCCCGTGTCTGCCGTCCCTTTACAATACAGACCCTGAGAGGCTCATGCGCACAGAACTGCCTCTTCACCGCGTTCTCAACGTGGAAATCAGCCACAGGAGAAAGAAAGGGGCTTGTGTTCTAATGTGGGTGTTACCCAGAACACGTCCGTGTTTTGAGGTGCCTACAGGGTTCGCACGCAGACTTTTTGGGAGGAGCTCCAACAGGATCCCTCCTGCTCCTCTGAGCCCAGCACTGGGACAGAGGATTAGAGAAGACCCACAGGAACACCGCTAGCCTGAAACTTTCATAGCAAAGCAAAATCTGTGTAGTCTAGGGTTTCAAAAGTGCCTGCTCTCCGGTGACTCAACAGATCATGAGCAAGAACCGAGGTGCCCAGCCATGGAAATGTCTGGGCTCAAGCCTTTGTCTTGTGTAATTACAGGCTGTGTGCCCATGGGAAAGTTAACTGCTCTGTGTTTCATTTTACTCCCTTGCAAAGCAAAACAAACAAACAAATCTAACTGTCCAAGATTTGGGTGAGCAGTGAATGAATAGCTCAGAGCCCTCAGCACAGAATCTGGCAGAGAGGAAATCGCTGTGCCCCTGGTTTACTTGATGAGCAAATCTGTCTGAGCATCTAAAGGCACACCCGATGTGAAGATGAACCAGATGACCATGCATTTGCTCCCAGGGAGTTTGCGTACTTTGTCGGGTAGGGAAAATAGATAGATAATAAGCCAACATAAAACGAAGCTCCTAAGATGATCAGAGATTCTGAAAAGCACACAGGCCCCTTCTCTGAAGACACAGTGGATGTTCGGTGGGTGTGCGGTGGCTTCAGATGAGGTCACACTGATATAAGCATCCGAAGAGGAGATGTTTAAGCTGAGCTGCGGGTACTTCAGTATCCCATGCCAGGCCGTGGTGGGCTCCACAGCCAGGTTTGTTAGCTTTTGTTCGTTTGTTTCTTTAGACTTGGCGAGCACCTCGAAGAAGCCCCCGCAATTATCAGCGTAGGTTTCTGCTGTCTTTGAAAAATTAGAGATATCATACATTTTATATAGAGCTGAGATTGTGTGCTCTCTTACAAACACACGTTTTATTGCTGTTTCAAAGCACACAATTATCCATCGTGTTCCTCTTTAGTTACTGTTTTAGGACCCAAGCTCTTGGTTCATTTCCGTGTAGTGTGCATTGCTCGGCTTTCACCTTTTCTTCTAGCAGTACTGGGGCTGAAATGGGCAGGTACTTGTAGGAGCAGCCTTCGGTTCTACCCTCCGTGACTCAGATCTCTGCTTTCTTTCCCTGGGTAGTCGAGAGCAGAAATGGACACAGACAGGCATTGGCTATAGTAACCCAAGGCCACCGGACAGCCAATGCCCTCAGCTACTTCTCTGTTTCCTAAGCAGGTGAAGCCCAGAGGCCTCTCTCCCCTTCTCGTTGACAAAGCACATTATATCTGGTCCAGCAAAATCACCCTCTATTGATCCTCATCTCTAAATACCCTACCTTCGGAACCTCGACATGGTGGCTTTGGTTCCAAAAGGACTTGAATAGAATGCACACGGGGAAAGGAAGGGGTTTCCTAAAAGGTTTTAAGATTTTTCTTTGAGCAAAGCTTTGAACGAAGCTCTGTCGGATGCAAAGACGGTTGAACTTGCCTCAAGAGGAACGAAGACAGTGGCGTACGTTTGACTTTACACGTCTGTCTTCCACCTCTGACAGCTTGATCCGTTGCTGATACCTGTTATCTTTTAATACAAGGTCAGGGCATCACCCGCTCTCATGGCCTCCAAGCGGCTCGGGTTCCCTGGGATTTGGATGGAATAATAATGACTAAGGAAATCTTTGAAAGGGCAGACCTGACATTATGTCTAGCTAACCTCCGTGTTCTGCCCCCCTACGGCAACGTCAGTGTGTCTGTCAGCCGCCCTGTCCTGCAGAGGTGGGAGAAGAGATGGCAGGGAAGTGGCTGTAACAGGAAGAACTTTCCTGAGGTTCCATCACTGGACCATTATTCTGTAATATCTCAAAGGAGTTATTTCTACCCAGGTCTCCATGCCATCACCCCCACCTCACCCTTCAGACCGTTTGTGATGACTTCCACCCCATCTCTCCAAAGACACTGCACCCAGGGTCCGCAGGGGCCTCCCAGCGACTGCATCTGACAGATGTTTCATCTTTCCTTCCAGCAGATGTACCATTGTTTACACCTCTGTCTTGACCCGCCGTGTCTTTTTCAACTTGGTTTCCATGGCATGGCCCCCTTATTTTCTCTGTGCCTTTGTTGCTTTCCATCGGTTTCTTTGAGAACCATGTTTTTGTGTGGTTTTTGGCCCGTTACGTCTCATCAAGGCTTGGCTGGCCCCAAGTCCTTCATCATGCAGGTATGCCTTCTTCTGAGATCATCTGGACCTCGCCCTGGTTTTAATTATGTCGCGTGGCTCACCCCAATCTTCCGAGTCTGCATTCCTCTCTGAAATTGGGAACTAGAGTTGATTCTTCATTTAGACATTTCAGATCACTTCAATGGCACGCTCCAAACCATCTCTTGATCTCCATTTTAAGCTTGGTTCTCTTGTTTTCGAGTTCATATCCATGCAAGGCAGAGGTCGAGCAGCACTCGGGACAGCCCTCTCTCTCCCTGTCCCCTCCCTGTTATCAGTCCACCAACAGGACCTGCTGATTTTCCTTCCCAGGTATGCATGGATCCATTTCTCACTGTCTCTCCCTCTTCCTTCCCACCCAAACCACCGCCCCATCTCTCTCTCACTACTACAGAAGTGCGCTCAGGAGGCTCCCACATCTCCTCTTGCCCCCTAGATCCTTCTGCAAACTGTGCTCTTTCCAAAAACCCAAGTTTGACTTTTTTGAATAAAGAGTAAGTCTTGTTTCTGGATCTAAAGGTTCAGTGCATATGGGACCCTGTGTCTTATTTTAAGTTATTATCTTTTGCTTTTTAGATATAACTATAGAGTCTGTGTTTCTGTGTTTAAAATAGCTTTGTCCTAATTGAGGAAATTTGGAAAATTCCATTAGATAAATCCTGTCTCCCCAAAACAACCGTTGTTAAATTTCATTTCAAAATCACTTTAAGGCACAGACACAAAGACTATTCACAAAAATAATTATATAGCACGTGATTCTTTTGCATTCTGCTTTACTTAGCATGGAAGGATGAGCATCATATCATTGAAGATCTGTTAAGGTTATTCTTCCCATGGTATCTCATCTTTTATTTATGATTATAACAGAGAGGAGGTTCTGTTATAGTACAACCCTATTTCAGCGTTCTGCCTCTCACTTATCTTTTTTAATTTTTTATTTATTCTTTAGTCATTTCATACATGAGTTCAATGTATTTAAAGACTTAAAATAATTAGGTGCATATATGTCTGTGTCTGCATATATGTCCATGCATGCAGTCACCCTCCGAGGCCAGCAGAGGGTGCTGGATCCCCTGGTGCTGGAATTACAGGAGGCTGTGAGCCACCCATCTTGGGTGTCGGGAACTGAATTCTGGTCCAGTCTAAGAGCTGGGAGTATTCTCAGAGGCCAAGCCGTCTCTCCAGCTCCAGAAACAATGTGCTCAGAGTGTGCTCGCATCCAGACTAGTCCTTCATGAACATAGGCGGCCACTGGATCACAGGCTATGGGCCACCGTAAACTCACACCCCTTCCCTCAGGGGCCATCAGTTGCCTAAGTGCTTCATTTGGGGTGGGGTCTGAACCCTTACTTCCCTGAGTCCCAGAGTGCAGTCTCCTAAGCAATCTTCTCCGAACTTTGGCTCCTGTGATTTTCCTACCTCTTCCACAGCATCGCCTGAGCCTTGCTGGAAGGGCAGCAATAGAGCTGTCTGTTTAGGGAGAAGCTCCCTCCGTAGTCACCGAGTCTCTCTCTTGGAGAAGTTGTGAGACTCGGTACTGACAGCCATCCACCCCATAGGGAAGCTTCTCTGAGGAGAGGGGAGGTCATATTTATTAGTGTATATTAACTATGTAAAACGTTGTGTTTATTAACGGATGTGTTATTTTTATAAATTTGTCACATCTTTTAACTGTTTCTAGATTGTTTGTTTGTATGGATTCTTTAAGTTTATCTCTGCTTTTAGGAACCACACTGTAGTGCAAGGCTTCTGTGATTATTTCTGGGCCTTGTAATTACTGGGTTTAAAAAGGATGAGTGTGCCTGTGTGTGTGTACACATGTGTGCATGTGTGTGTGCTTGCACATATATACGTGAGCTTAAGTTCTAAATATACGTCTGTCTAGAAAGGTTGCACTAATATTATTGTTTTTTTAAAAAAAATTATTTCCTAAGGTAATTTCCATTTGTATTTCTCTTATTATAAATATTGAAAAACAGTAATATCAGGTACCCAAGAGCTATCAATTATATTACCAGTCATCATAAAATGGAATTGTATTTACTTCAGTAATTTTAAGAGAGTGTTGACATGTTTTAAGTGACACAGACATTAGGAATCTTAAACCTAATATTTAGCAACAAAGTTATGCTTTGTGTATCGATTTTTTCCAGATAAAACTACCATACAACCCTTAAGCATGATCAGGCTTTATTGGAATATCATCTTTGGGGAAGTCTCTCAGAGCATTTTAATAGGTTAAAATAATGACTTTGGGGCTGCTGTATTTACTACACCCCTTGAGGTTAGAGTTAAATTGCCTGTCTACTTCCAACAGTCTTCTTAGGAAAGCATCGGATTTACACAAAAACAACTAAAATCTAGAGAAAAGAGGCTTTTGAAATTTTAAAATTTATATCTGTACACAGTTGTTCATACATGGTTAAAAAATGTGAGCCCATGTGTCTGTATTGACACAAGTGGTTAAGTAAAATTATACTCTTACATGGTTCTTATCTTAGTCATGAAGAACATGTTTATTGAAAGGACATTGTGATAAACAGATAATACAATCATGTAATCTTTACAATGATCTCTAATTGTTTTTAATTTTTATACTAATATAAACTCAACATGGTAGATATAATCTCATAGTACTAATAATTACATTAAACGTAAGCGGCTAAAACTTCAGTTAGAAAACAGGTAGTGACAGAGTAGACGTGATATGATAAATGTAAAGCTAAAGGTAGGGCATAGGAAAGCCACACTGTGTAAACAGCTACATACAAAGGATAGGTGTGGCTGCATTAGCACAGAGGAAGAGATTCCAGTTCGAGAAACGCTGGCAGAGCCATTCCATAGTAACACATAAGTCAGTCTATCAACTAGAGTTCACGATTCTAAACCTAATTATAGCACTTCAAAATCTATGCAGCAACACTGATAGAATTAAAGAAAGACCAATTCATAGTGGTTGTAGATTATAATACTATGTTCTTACTGATTGATGAGACAACTACATTAAAGATCAGTACTCAATACTGTCAACTAACCTGATTGATAGGGCCATAGACCCAACATTGCAGGAACATCTGGCGTTTTCATCAAAATAGACCAATTAATAGGTCATAAGATAAGTCTCTGGATATAAGTTTAATATTGTGTGGTATCTGTTAGGAGGTATCAACCAGAGAAGACTGACTTGAATGTGGGTTCAAACCAACAGAAAGTCTTTATTAGCCTTCCAGAGTCTACCCTAGCTGTTCAGGACCTGAGTGCAGTCCCAAGCCTTTCTCAGGAATGAGCATTGAAGCACAAACAATAAATCCTGGGTTGACATGCCTCAATTAGCAAGAACAGTTAGCCAAAAACCACAACTATAGAAGCCAGGAAGCAAGGTTCATGAATCTAGGGGTCTCAGAACTCCTGACTTTGGTGGATTAGGTTGTTGTGCCCATTTTGGCAAGTGTTAACTCCCTGTATACATGCTGAGTTCCAAGGCCTGAATGGCATTTCCATCATGGTATCAGTTGTGCTAAGATCTGGGGGCCTGTTTATGCACACACACACACCTTAGAGTTTCCTTTTTCTATAATTGTAACCAACATTTGGCAATATAAAAGAATTTAAATCTTACATACCAAAACAAAAGAAGTCTAAAATACCTAGGAATAAATTTGATTGTTGATATTTAAGACCCCCAAGACTAAAACAATTTAGTTAAGATCATTTTTAAGGCTCAAATAAATGATGAGGTTCATAATGTTTTAGAATCAAAGGATTCAATATTGACAATAGTCCAGCTTTTTCTCAAATTGGCTTGTAGCTTGAGCACAAACTCAACTAAAATTCTGCCAGATTTTCTATTGAAATTCTTTTTTTTTGAAAAAGCTAATTCTTAGATGTACATTAGAATGCAAAGGGTCTACGGTAGACAAAATAATCTCTAGAATAAAAATGAATCAATCTGGAGAACAGACATTATCTGATACTGGGACTTCTTACGTAGATGTGCTGAGGACAGATAAGTACATCAGTGGGTACGAGAGAGTCCAGACACCAACTCACGCAAATCGTCCGTTGTTTTCCAACCGTGTGGCCAGGGCCATTGAGACAAAGAAGGTCACACTGGGCTCATTATCAGCTTCTTACATTGTGTGCATTGGTGTCAAGGGCAGAGAGATATGGCTCACTGTGTTCTACAGGAAAGGAAGAACTAGCACATCAGCGAGCCCACGTGAAGTGTCCCTAGAGTCTCCTTGAATCAGAAAGTTAACTGCTTCTCCGCCAGTCACTCGCTAGGTGTGTGAGGAACTGCTAAGTATTTTCCGTTTCGGAAGGGTTCTCGTAATTGTGACATTCACAACCACAGAAGTTTCTGGGCGCCATTATTAAGATAAACACCCGGGAAAGAATTAAGTAAAAATATGTAGTTTTTGCTGAAATCTAAGCAAATTCACTCTTTCGAAGAGGTCACAAATTTGGCTCAAATCCTGGATGAATATTAAAGCCACAGAGGCTCCAGTCTGCCGAGGTGCCCTACTGTTGGAATGACCCTAGCGATGTAAAGTGCTGCAGTAATGCTGGGTCATTGCTACATATTTTTCATTCATTCATTGTTTATCCTGTAGCAGTCGATATCAAGCCTAGGATGATAAGCGAGGCCTGTATCTCTGCCTCCGCTTTTCACGCACAGAAAGTGCAGACTAAAATAAATGCCTTCTCATCGTAGGATATAGATTAGTAGTGACTGATCACTGCAAACTCTCCATTCCTTACAGTTTATACTAATGTTAACCAATAGAAATACAATGCAAGCCCAAATGTAATTCTATATTTTTCTAACAACCACATTCAAAGGTATAAGGTGATTTCAGTTGGGTAATATGTTATCTAAATTGGTATATCTAAAATATGATCATTGCAATATGTGATTAATATTTATTCGTTGACTTTTTGCAATGCTAAAGATCCAACCTAGGGCCTTGCATATTCTGGGTGAATACTACACCACTGAGCTATACCCTCCAGTCTCCATATTTTTAGTATTTATTAAAGAATCTTTGTAAGGTATCGTGCCAAGCTTTTCAAAAGAACAGTCTATGCTTCCTATCGGACTTCTCGTGGCAGTATGGATAAGTCACATTTTAGCCGTTCCGTAGCCACACGTGGGGAACGGCTACCTTATTGATCGTGTACCGTGTGGATCAACTCCGGTCAGCTACAGGCTCTTCAGTTTTAAAGCTGGACTCCAGAGGGAGACCTGATGGTGCTTCTGATGCTAAAGGGAAATCACTGTGTCCGGGAAAGAACTTCCATTATTGTATGACTGCAAGTCCAGGACTTGTGGTCCAATGGCCATCCTTCCGTTGTGGCTGTGTAACTCTCCGAGAGAACCCCGGGGTTTTGCCATATTTATAGACTAATCTACCTAGCCAGTGTGCAGATAGATCCAAGTGGTCTTTGGGCATTGTAAATAATCCCCAGTGTCTGATGATTCCCCTCAATAATGATTTTTCAGAGGGCAAAAAAGATGGCTATTAAAATTTCTCCATAAATAGTTGTGAGATGAACGGTGAACGGAATCAATAGCCTACATATTTATTTCTCTGACGCACAAACAAAATATTTTTAGCTACAGGTTAATGAGCTCACATTTATTTACATGCTTGTCTCCTGGTTAAAATTCATTTGCATCTTAACAGAATAATTTCTGTTCTTCTCCCTAAGGTCATTATTTTCATTAGGCTACCCGCCCCCATATTTCCAAGACCGCAACTAATCTGCTGTGCTGTGCTGAATTTAAGATTCCGAATGTAGAATCGCACACCAATGTAGAACTTCAGCTGTAATGTAGGAAGGGCATGAGCTGGAACCAGTTTGGATTTAGACATTGTTTCAATGCAACTGTTTATAAATCCATCCTCAGGTGGGCTTACCCATCTCCACTCCTTCAGAGCCACCTGGGATGCAGAACACAGGGCCCACTGCTGACCTGGGCTCTCCAGAGACCGTCCCTTAGGGACTTGCTGTGTGAACAGTCCCGAGGGAGAGTCATTTCACACTGAAGCTTGACAGCCCCTATCATTCACACAGTGATGTTCTACATTAGTGTGACTCAGGATTAAATAATACCTTACCATTTCAATCGGTTCTGTTACCGCAAGAAATGCGATTTAAGTGTTTGCTCGCTGTTCGCTACCCTTTCTGGACATTTCGTTGTGTGCTATAATTTCCCTTTCAGTAAGGTTTCCATCGTTCAGGGAAACTCCTTGATATGCAGGTTATGAATGATGGATTGTACCAGAGTCAAATCGTATTTATCATAAATGAGCTAATGTCTAAAATCAAATTGTCTGGGACCCGGATTGCATTCTCTCACACTCCCCCCTCCCCCCCGTCTTGTGACAGTGTCGGGAAAGGTGTGCCTCGCCTTTTTTTTTCCCTATGAAATCATTTTAAGAGTACTTTAACTCAATCACAGTACTGCAGAAATCTATTGAACCAGACACAAGTCCCGGAGCTTGGAAAGGGAATCTGGCTCAGTGTCTGCCCTCGCGGAGGTCATAGCCTCTCGTAAGGCAGTGCTGAGAGACAGGCGTAGGAGCCTTACACCAAATGCAATATATAAAGCCAACAAGGAGCAGGAAGAAGCAGGGGTGGGTAAGTGCCCCAGAAAGGGACAGGGAGGCTGGGCTTCAAAGAGAGGATGGCACTCTGCATACGTGTGAGCCACAGCCAGCTAGAGAGGTAAAGCCATTCCTACTGGACTGTCCAGGATGCAGGGTAGCTCAGAATTGGAGTCTCTAAGCCAGAATGTACTCTTTCTGCTAACCACGTACCTGTCCATGAACCTGACCTTCAGAAGCACACTGGCTACTGTTTTGTTTTTTCTTCTTTCTTTCTTTCTTCCTTCCTTTCTCTCTCTCTCTCTCTCTCTCTCTCTCTCTCTCTCTCTCTCTCTCTCTTTTCTTTTTTCATACCAGAGATCTCTGTGGTGAAATCTGAAAAGTAATACATTCCCTTTTCGGGCCCTTAGGCACCATTTAATTCACACCAGCAATCACTACCTCGGACCCTACCTTTAAAGGATGCCAAAAGCAATGTGTTGCTAATTTATTGTCTCATCTATCAAAGCTCTAGAGAGAATCCAGCTCTTGGAATTTAAAGATAGTTGAGATGTTACCGTGATGCTTACCAATTTAATCCCGCCATAAATTAGATGGAATGATGATGTTGCCCGTGGTTACTCCATGCTTGCCTCATCTCCAATTCCTCTCCTGCCTTCCTTAACTCAGAATGAAGTACCCCAAAGCGTTAATAGAGATGGGGGGGGGGGTTGCGTTTTTCGGTTGCAGTGCAAGCTCACCCTGAAAGATGCGTAAGCTTTTACTGGAATCGGGGAAGGGAGAGATGGGGACTTATACTCATCTCTTGCAAGCCTGTTAATACCTTGCTAGGCAGTTACAAGTGAGGAAAGTGGGGTTCAGATATTAAACAGCTTGTCCACCTCTCTCTGCAAGCAGTTCCCAGAGCCCACACACAGACCCAGGTCTTCTGACTCTAAACCCAAGGCCCTTTCCGGTGTTACGTCACAGAAGACAGTTCCCTCGGTATTTTGCAGGGCAAGGCATTATTGTCAGCCTGCAAATGGAACCAGACCTCCTACCCTTCCCCATCACTCGGCCGCCCGTGTGTTTGCTTTATCCCCTTCACAGTCATTATCTGGTGTTCTCTTACAGAAGGCAACAGACTACCGCAGCAGAGAATGTCCTTAGATGGGAGCCCCAAAGCTATTCATGGACCATCAGAGAGGCCAGATGGTCTACAGTGGTCATCTGGGCAGCCTTGTAACCCAAGCAAGCCTAAGGCAAAAACATCTCCTGTTAAGTCCAATGCCCCCGCAGCTCATCTCGAAATAAAGGCGGATGAGCTGGCAAAGAAAAGAGGTAAAGTGGTTTCTTTTGTGCACATGACTTGACATGTCCCGTACACACTTAAAAGTGCCAGTATGGCAGAACTTTCCAGAAAAAAAAAATACTGCTTAGCAAAGAAAATCCTACTTACAGTGGTATTTCTTCTTTATTTTTTTCCTCTATGATCCACTCGGATGGAAAATGGGAAGACAGATACGGTCCTTTCCATGTCTGTCAAAGGTCTAAGAGAATCAAGGTGGAATGGCATCCCCTTCTCTGCCCCACCATGGATGGATGTGTGTTCATTTAGCTCGGTCACTTAGGAAGCAGTGTTAACGCAGGACGGATGAGTGCCCCCCAGACATATGAAGTCTAGGCCTGTGTGGATGAAGATGGATGTAGATCCTGACAGTTCTTCCCTGAGAGACGGTCTTCCCTGTGTGAACTCGGTTCTGTAGTAGAACTTTCAGACAATCTAACACTGCAAGGCCTTTTGCTATTTGACACGCAGAATTTCCATTTTCCAAACCTTGGTGTCTTTGACTTGTGACTAGACGTATGAATGACATGGCTAAATCACTTCCTTTCTGATTCCAAGACTCAATAACTCAGTGACTTCTGATTCGGCCTCAGTTGTATTTGATTTCTGTGACTCTGGCTTGACACACTAGCTCCGTTTTCTCTAGGGAGATTGCTTTCTTTGAAGAAACATACTCTTGATGAGATAAGAGCAGCCTGTGGGCTGGGTATGCTTTCCACCCTGGTGCCGATTGCAGGAAACCCAGGGAGATGGGCACACACAGAGATGCTTGCATGCTGTTCCTGTCACTCCAGGCCTGGCTCAGGATGCCGGTCAGGAGCCAGCATACCTGACACTCTTTCCCCACTCTAACCAGTTTGTACCTCCCCTGTCTCTCTGTCATTGTCCTGCTCTAAATCCCGGTTGACTTTGAGCCACACACGGTGGTGCTTACAGAGGGAGCCAGCTGCACGAATGGCCTTTAGATTGGAAGACACTGAAGTTTATGACGCTTCAGGCAGAAGGACAGACAGACTCTGTGTGGCACAGGCAGCGTTCCTCTGGGTGAAGACATTCTCGAGGGCCAGGCAAACCATTTCCCTTTAGCAATGTTTTTCCTCTAGAAAACAAAAGCCAGGTCTGTGTGGGGTGGGTGGGTTGCCTCATTTGTTTCTTTTAGTTCATAAATAAATGATAAAGTGGTCCCGCTGATCGTCTTTTTCTTGGCGTCCATTTTAGGCCCAAATATTGAGAAATCGGTGAAGGATTTGCAGCGCTGCACCGTTTCCCTGACTCGGTACCGCGTCATGATCAAGGAGGAAGTGGACAGCTCCGTGAAGAAGATCAAAGCCGCTTTCGCGGAGCTACACAACTGGTGAGTAAAAGCCGACCCCACAGCAGTAAATTCCCAGCCTCCGGGCCGTTCCCGTGGCCTCTAAAAAGCATCAGATGGAAAAGGTGGTTTATTTAATGCATAAACATCCCAGAACGGCTCTCTGGCTGACTCTTTTTAAAGTTCTGCAGGCAGGAAAATAGATCTTGGAAATGAGAAAGCAAAGGTATTTTGGGTTTTTTTTTTTTTTTTTTTTTTTTTTTTTTTTTTTGGTTTTTCGAGACAGGGTTTCTCTGTGGTTTTGGAGCCTGTCCTGGAACTAGCTCTTGTAGACCAGGCTGGCCTCGAACTCACAGAGATCCACCTAGAAAAGGTATTTTGAATAAGAACTCTGATAGCTGTCACAATTCACTGGAGTTTGAAGCTGACCTACTAGCGTATCGGGGCTAGGGACGAAAGCTTATGGGACGTGCTTACGTGGCGTTGACTTCTGTGAAAAGCTAATCACATGAGGGATATTTGAAAAAGCAAAAATATTCCCATCATTATCATTAAATTCCCCTAGTAAAAAGAAGCATCTTATCGAGTAAACTTAGTGATAGAGTTCCCCTCTTGATGTGGGCTGTGGTGGCTGCATCCCTGTAACAAAAGCAACCCAGGGAAGGAAAGATGTATTTGGACATACAGTCTGAGAGTGCAGGCCACTGTAGCAGGAACTCATGACTACGGCACAGGAGCTGGAAGCAGCTGGCCGCCTTGTGACTGTGTTTGGGAAGCAGAGTCGGTGGGTGCTGCTCCCCAGCTTGCTTCTTCTTTTTCTTTATATTCAGCTTAGGACTCCAGTCTACCGACCACAGATAGAGCAATCGAGCAGGCCTTCCCATCTTGGTTAATCTAGGTAACAGCTCACGGGTGTGCCCGGAAGCTTGCCTCCTCAGCCACTCTAGATCCCATCAGATTGACAATCACTCTTAGCCAATCACAATGCTACTCTCAGTACAACTCAGCTCACTGTTCTATACCAAACAAACATGCTTGCTTTCTTAAAAAAAAAAAAAAAAAAAAAAAAAAAAAGATGGTTCCCTGGTGTGGTTTAGGTGTTGCCCTTCCCGCCCTTCAGCTGGTTTTACTGAGAAAAAAAAGTCTCTCTGATCCCTGGGCGATTAATTATGGACAGAATTGGAGTGAGATATTTATCATTATATAGAATGCTATTACCATGGGAAAGATCTTCTCAGTGTGCCACTTAAGACTCCATTTCAAATGAGAAAAGACACACTAAAGACAAAAGAGAATCTCGTGGCTGATGCATCCAGAAATATTGCAGAAACTTCATTCAGGTAAATCTACTTCTAAGTCAAATTGTATTATCCCACTATCAGGAGCCGGCCATTCTCCTCCTCCCTCACTTCCTCCCTCCATCTCTCTCGTGCAGGATCTCCCACCGTTTCCCTCTTCTGCTTATTTCTTACTTCATTCTTAGACAGACACCCTGCTTCTTGGCTTCTCCCTCAGTCTTAACCCCTAAGGCTAAGTAGCTCCAGCAAAAAAAAAAAAAAAAAAAACGGCAGTGGCTTTTTGGTCAAAAGCATTGGCTGCTTTGGTCCCGTGTAAGTCTCTAATCTACCAACCACTACAGCAGGAGAAACGGTCTTCCCGCTATCTGTTCCAAGTCAAATGCTTCTTGTAGAGCCGACAGCGGGTTCAGTCCCAGCTCAACCTCATAAGCTGAAAGTTGAAGAGCCACAGTTACCCAGGTCAAACTGTAGGCGCTCACACTGAAAGAAACCACCCAACCGCGGCACCCGAGTTCATGGAAGTCGTCCCCATCTCTCCTTGAGCTCTCCTGGTGCTACAGCTGGTTGCATTTTCTACATAATTTTCTACGCCATGTCCTTGCTTTGATACTGCTGTGTTTTTTAGCAGAAGCTGTGGCATTAAGGATTAAGCTTCACACTTAGCTTGATCTAAAATACATGCATTTTAAACCATCCGATACCTACACCATCCCGAGGGTGCAGAAGACACGAGGAACTTGACATGAAATGTCTCCTTCGGTCACCACTCAGCCCCTTACAGGTCTTCTGAGATGAGCAGCCCTTTACCCTCACCCAGACACGGAGTCCGTGGAACTTTCCTCTTGACCAGATTGTAGCTAAGTTGTCCAAAGCAGCTCCCAGGATGCATGTGAGCACTTACATACAACAAAGATGCTGTACTATTGAAGATCAGACTTTTTAGTGGTTTCTAGTTAGGACTTTTCCAATCTCTCCTTAAGCCGGTTGCCCCGTTGCTTATAAGTCTACCCAACAAGTGTCTAGAGCCAGAGGCAGCAGGGCTTCTGGAAAAGGCCAACGAGTAAATTTGTTAAGCGTTCCAGACATATGGTCACTCAGCTCTGCTCTTGTGAAAGCAACCTTGGACAATGCAGAGAGACATCGGGGCAAAGTTGCTCCTGGGGTCTGCAGCTTGGCAGCCTCGGTCTTTGGAGGGGAGTTCTGCCCCCTATCCATGTGGGTGCCACTGTAGAGTAAGCGCTTCCTCCCAGGGCCCCTCATGAGACCTTGCATCTGAGTGACTCGGGCTCTGGCTTACCCAGTGGAGCGGTGACCGCTAATCCCCCTGCCTCCAGCTGCTATGACTGCTTTTTATTTACTTAATTTTGTGTGTTAGTAGAAGGAAGAGCACAGGGATCACGAGGCATCTGGAGGTTTACAGCAGGCTTGAGTTTCTTTCACTCTTCAAAGTGTGGTCCAGGAAAGCCAGTGCCCATGGAAGCAATGTGTGGTTTCTCTGCTTTCAATTCTTCCTTTGCTCTTTAACCTGGTGGGGAGACGGGGCCTGAACGAGCCTTACCATGCTAAAAAGTCACCCACAAGACAAAACGACGCCTCCTTCCAGACCCAGAAGGAAGTGTGAAGTTCAAACCGTTTGCTATATGTGGCAGCTACTGAGTAAGCGCCAACACTCCTTTTCTGACCTCTGACCTCACCCTTTATAAAAATGATCCCACAATTGTGCGCTAACTTAAAAATCAAATCAAATTACTGTGTAAGCATAACCATTGGCGTGTGTCTCTGCCAAGAGGAAACCTTTGCTTCTGTTCCAGATAAGACCTGGGCCCAGCCAGCACAGTGACAAACTAAGACAGAGCCTCCCTTGTCTCTGCGGAGGGGAGGGGAAGGATGAATTTTGGGAATTGTGGTACTCATAGAAATACCATGCTATGGAAGACTTGGTAAAGAAGTTTCCCTACTGGTGGCTAAATCGTGTACCATAGGCAGCAGAGGGAGCTGTGTGCCTGGCACCACCAGTTAAAATACAGGCAAACCTTGGGCTCCATTGGACGAGGTTTATAGATACAAAACACATGGTTCGCATCCTTTGGTTTTCTGAAAAAAAAAATTATTCATTCTGAAACGGTACTTAAGTCACGTGACCCTCAGTGAGCCAGTGAGCCCCACGCCTAGGTCCTCTCTCCGATCCTTATTTGGGTCGCCCAGTCCTCCTAACTCCCAAGTACTCAAAAGGAGGCCTTGTGTGTCCTTCAGAAATAAATGAATAAAAACATACATTTAATGTAAAACATTAAAAATAAGTTTCACTTTGCCACCAATTGCCAACTTGAGGACACAAATCTGCTTGAGGATACTCCACCAACGATCGTGATGAGTTCGTGGGAACGGCGATTTAAAGAAATTAGAAGAAAGTGGGCGGCTGGTCATCCGCCAGCCTTACTGAGGACACACCAGGGCTGAATGAGCTGGGCATTGATCCTTCCCAAGCAGGCCGTGAAGAACGCTTGCTCGATACAGTTAACGGAAGAAAACCACTTTGGCATTTCACCGGAACGCTGTCCCATGTGACTAGCTGGCCATACGTGGGACTTTCCCAAATTCTCAGAACGAACCGGGGATCTGAGCAAGGAACCAAGCTATGACATGATCCTCTCCTGCTGTGCCTGAACAGAAGATAAACTTGGCAATGGAAGCGTAAAAATAATACCAGGAACTAATGCGAAACAGCTGGCTTCGTCTCTGTCCGACTGGCCCTCCTGCCACAGCTGGGAAATAGTCATCCTTTGGAATCATCGCTGCCAGATTTAATTGCTCTGTGCGGAGGCTAGCCTAGCTTCTCATCACAGAGCCGGCGAGTGTGTGTCCAAGTTGATTATGAAGGCTTAAAATGAGCAATAAAACATGAGATTGAAAAAACATCCGGGAAGTATAATAATACTCTATATTTCTGCCATATGCTGAGAGAGAAAGCATCCCAAAATAGAGCTATAAAAATCCTGTTAGGTGTTATTGTCAGTTTAACATCTAACTAAGAGCACTCCTGAGGAAGAGGGAAGCTGGTCAGGAGCCAGCAAAGTCGTGGCAGGGTGGGTGGGGGTGGTGATGAGGTTGTAGAGATGGGGGGGATGAAGGGGGCAATTGTTTTAAGCAGTTTTATTTTAAATTAAAAAAAGGGCATTTAGAGCACTCATTCTGTAGCTTGAGACCACACTGGCCCTGTGTCCTGTGTCTTGTTTTCTTGAAGTGGGGCTGTATTCATTACCTTTCTCATAGCTATGGCCAATTAACACAAGAAGCACTTTAGGGAGTGAATGATTTGTTCACAGTAAAGAAGGAACACATCCCTCCTAGAGGGAAAGGCCCAGGGGCAAGACCATGAAGAGGCTGGTCATGTCAACAGTTCAGTCAGGAAGCGGAGAGCTGACTGGAAGCTGACCCTAGTGACCTGCTTCCTCCCACGAGGCTCTGCCTTGGAAAGTTTCACAAACTCCCAAAACAGTGCTCACCAGGGGAGAAACCAAGTATTCCATACCTATGGTCCTATGACGAGCTTTCATGTTTAAACCACAACAGAGGTGAGGTCTCGTCTAGGCCAAGTCCGGAGGTGAGATGTCTCAGCCCTTGCCCTCTTCCCCTTCCTCTGCCACCTTTCAGGTCATCTCCTCCTCCTTCGTATCTCTTCTGAGGCTCCCTCCTGTTGCCCCCTTTAGGCCAGAGATCCTGGTGTCTCCATACCCCTTTTTTTTCTTTTGATTCATTGACCCTTGCTGGTCTTCCATAGTTCATGACCTCATCCTTGTGAAGATGTACTCCACACCCAAAGCAACATAATCACATGCAACAATCCTCACTAGATACCCTGTCCCTTAACCAAAAGATGAATTCTAGTGTGAGAACCCCAAGCTGAAGAACTCCCTGTTTTAAGGTAGCTGTCATTTACCTGTTCCTGAAGCCTTGGCAGTAGCTAGGCAAAGCCTTTCTGCGCACATTTTCACCCAACTGGCAGGATGGCCCTATATACCAGCCAGATATCGTCTCTTTGACATTTTAAATCCTGTGTTGTTTTCGGGATGTGAGCTTGGGGAGGCCTCCCAACGGGAAAGTAACCGGTGAGACTTGCATCTCAGAAGTACCTGGTCACAGGTGATACCCTATTCCCAGTGTTACTCCTCAGATGCTCAAAGAGTGTAAAATTATTGACATGTACATCCTCTGAGCCACCTAAGTCTGAGGCCAAGTAAGACCATCCTCCTCCTTTACAAGTTCTCTTGTCAGCGACCAACGCTCCCTGCCACCAGCTCCAAACACTCACCCTTTCTTGCCGCCTTGGGGCTGCTTTTGTCTGGTGCCAGGATTTGCTCACAACGCCGAGAATCTGGTTTGTCTGTGCTCTGAAGGTCTTTCGTCGCTCTCCTTGTGCACAGCTTGGTAGTTACTGAGAGACAGTGCCTATGAGCTAGTATTTGCTTCCCCGTCACACCCTCATGTGTGGAAACTATAGTTTGAAGACTCCTTTACAAAGGTATCACCCCCAAACTTACTTCTGTGGTCCCAGAATTCAGTGTCATCTTCTCTCTTTTGGGTGGTCTTTTCATTACAACTTGAGTCTGAAGGACTTAAAATCCATCACACGCTGGAATTAGCAGATCCTACATCTCAGTGAACCTCTATATATTCACAACAGGTACCCTGAAGATGCTGGACTTCACACTTGCAGTGTGGATTGTATTTTTATAGATTTCTCCACCATCAGAAAAATCCCTACAGAGTTAAAACTAGGAAAAAAATTAGCTGTGTCTCCCTTCTCATGACTCGAGTGTCTACTTCCTTCATGGCCTTCCTCACCCCTTGATTTGGACTCTTGAGTGTTTTCCTACATGTTACACTGTACCCACATGCACTTATACATACATGTGCTGGTCAGTGTCTGTGTGTAAGCGGGGACACGCAGCATTTTCCTTCCTGAGCTTGTGTCCTTGCTTGATATTATATATTCTATATCTAATGCATCCAGCGTGGCTCCGGGGATGAACCTGATCAAGGCAGCAAGGACGTGAAGGAAAACCCAGAGTCAGAGACACAGACAGAAGGCTGGGATCAGG
This sequence comes from Microtus oregoni, assembly GCF_018167655.1. Taxonomy (NCBI): domain Eukaryota; kingdom Metazoa; phylum Chordata; class Mammalia; order Rodentia; family Cricetidae; genus Microtus; species Microtus oregoni. The sequence continues at coordinate 486,344 of NW_024544794.1, forward strand.
TAGGCGAGAGAGTCTGACGGAGAAACCCGCAGTGCCCTGACAGCTCAGTGTGTGTATTATATAGAGTTGAACAGGGAGGTGGGGCTATCGCGTACAGATAGACAAGGAGGCGGGATTGATGGTGTACAGGTGGATCACGAGACGGTCTAGGTAGGAGCGGTCTCTGTAGGCAAACGGTCTTTATGCCCTAAACGTTAGGTGGGAGAGAGCTATGGTGGACATATTCTGCACACACTCTCAGCATCCACACATGAACCAGAGAGAAAGGCTGTGCCATGTCCCTCTGGGTCTCCCCTCCCAAGAAGAAGGCTTTGCCATTACTCCATGGGTCTTAGTCTCTGGGGTCTTGGACATGGCTGTTCAGCTCATGTCAACATTATATACATTCACCCAGAACCTCACTCCCTCAGGGCTTCTTCTCCCCCCTGTGCAAGTCCATCCATTTTCCTGCCGATTTTGTGATTTCATTTTTCTTAGAACTAAATAGTATTCATATATATATATACATATATATATATATTACTACATATATGTAATTTTCATTGTTGTTATTGTACCAAATTTCCCATGCATATTGCTGCTTTATTCACTATAACAAGAAATTGGGACCAGCCTAGTAGGTGTCCATTAACAGATGAGTGGAATTCACGATAGCAAGAAATTTGGACCAAGCTAGTGCCCCTCACCGGATGATGAGGTAATGAAAACTTGTTTGTGTCCATTTAAATCCAGCTGGTTCCCTTTTGGGTCTGGTAACAGTTGAAAGTCACTGGTCACAAAGCGTGTGGAGGAGAGAGTGAGTCCGAAGCCAGTGTCGTCAAGGTCTCTCACTGGTCTCACAGTGGCTCCCCTCTGGCAGACGGTCAGTCTGGCAATATCATTGACTATCAGAGCGACAGGGAGGGCATGTGACCAGTCTCTGGTAGCACAAATGAGACCAGGGGCACTGCTAAACAGCCAAGGATGCATGGGATGGTCTCTCTGGCATCTTCTTTCCTTCCCACACTCCTACAGCAAGAGCATCTTTGGTCCAAGATGTCGGTAGTACCGAGACTTCCCTACGGGAAGAGAATGCAGTACGTTGAGAAAAAGACAGACTCTATAACACTGTGAGTATCTATCTTCGGGCACCCCATCCTCCAAGGCCAGTAACGGGGATGCGAGAAGGGGGATTTTCTTCCCCGTTGCTTTCGAACCACAAAGCCTTCCCTTTTCAATCAGTGGTAGAAAAAAAAAATTTTTTTTCCATACTGCCTGAAACATAACCCTTCCAGCTACGCGTTTTAAAGGTCAAATTAGATTTTTGCCTCCTTGAGATCAGAAAAACAATTACACTGTAGTATAGGAAATTGAAGGCTTCGCTTTGGGGGGGGGGTCTCTGTTTTTCATTATAGAATTCAACTCAGCCCTTAGAAGGAAATGGAAAAATTAAGAACTGGAGGTTGCAGCTAATGACAGGCAGGCCCTTTCATTAGCGATTCTGTCTCTACCAGAGCCCTTTTGTTGTTTTACAAGAAAGCCAGATATCACAGCGGGGACCAGGATTAGGACGGAGATCCGAGGCACGTTAAGATACGTACAGTAGGGAATTGTTTCATGAAGCACCTGTTTGGGGGTATTCTTCCTTGGCTTCGGGCAGGCAGCAAGGTTACTTGGCATTCCCAAGTATCCATGGTTCATGTCCAGTCTCTCTAACGCAGTGGCCCACTCAGGTGGGCAAGCCCTTGTTCTGTTCACGCCAGATGGAAGCAGAAGGTCTTTTTGGATAGCTGATGATGCAGCGGTCGTTGAACAAATCCTTGGTCATTTACTTACCGTCCCTTAATTAAGAGAACCGTTAGCATTATGGAGTTACATATACTTTGGTAGGCATGACACATAGTTGGGTTTGGTTTTTTTTAAAAGAAACGACCCTAGAATTTGGTCTGTGGTCCCAGAACAGATGGTATCAAAAGTAGATGTGGCTTTGAGTTCAGTCACTCGAAGGATCTTGACATAAGCGTGGGGGATGGGTAGGAATCCCAATTGTAAAGCCAGCACGGTTGAAAGACTGAGCCTTGGCTCCTGGCATAGCATGATCCTACAGTCACAGAATGATGCTTTTCCATGTCCCTTCCGATAAGATCTATTTATCGCGGGGTTGCTAGCACGGGGATGACCCGAGGAGGGTTTCCAGCCCTCCTGGTGCCGCTACATAGTGATCGCGCGCAAGGTTTTCAATTCCCTGTTTAATTATAAGAAGTGTGTGAAACGCTGGCTATAGCCTAAACACGGAACGAAGAGCAGAAGCGAGAGGTCAGGAGATGTGATTTTCAGTTTTTGCTTTTTTTTTTTTAAATCAAAATCAGAAGTTTGACTTATGCTTTTATTTTTAAAATGTAATAGAAGGCTTCCGTGGCCTTTCTGCTCTGGAAGGGAATGCAATCTTGCAAACTATCAAAACCTGCCGAACCAGACTTTCTCAGGAATCCCTTTCTTTCGCATCAGATGGCTTCTCTCGGTGCCCACCTGTTTGTGCCGTGCACAAGACACTGTACAAAGGAAATTAAACCTGTTCCCTCCCACACACACACACCAGTCCATATTATCTGAGAATATTAAAAGAAACACCTCATGAGCGTTAGCCCACACTTGCGAAGGACACAAGGAGACAATAAGAAAAGAAGCTAATAAATATATTTATGCCTCAAGGGAGCCATAAGGATGGATTCTGTTGCCGTCTAGCTGACAAATGGCCCAAAATGACTCCTTTTCCTCTCTCTGCACGAGTGTAATCAACAGGGGTGGTCTCCGGGATTCGTCCCAAAACCGTGAAAACGGCAAACGCCACGTGATGCGGAGAGACTCAAGGTGCCTGCGACTTTGCAACCGTGGCATGTCCCTGTGGTCCCGCGCGCCTCCAGACCTCGCCTCGTTTGTGAATATATGTCACTCTCAATAGGTGCCGCTCGCTCTGTGGAGGTGGAGAACTTTATTTCTATTCTCTTTCCTCCCTCGGGATTTTCCTCTACATTAGATGTTTCCCCTGGGGCCACTACTGGGACTGGGACTGAATGAGTCAGTTGAAGGGGGAGCAGGCTAATAAATACAAAAGGTACCGAACTGGCCTTTTGGGTTTAGGTATGGTCCCAGGAAATCATCATAAGCAGCATGTCACGTGAATCGTTTCCCTGGGCCCCGTTTGTGGATTACCGCTGTATGTTACGTCAGCTACACACGCACTACAGGCCCTGGGGGTCGGCTTCGCGTCCACTGCAGGCTTCTTTGCAGAGCAGACACCCATAAAGAGGGGACTTGGGATTGCTCCCGAGTCTGCTCTGACATCCAAAAATACATCTACATCTTTTCAGCAGATGAAGGCTGCCCATCAGCCCGCTGGCCATGCGCTTCTGAAAAGAAGTGCGTGTTTTACGTCTTAGAATGGAAATAGAAGGGGAAGTTAAGCAAAGTGTTCTGTCTACATACCCCTGTTGGGTCTGATATCTCTAAGAATTAATAATACAGCCAGGCGGTGATGGCACACGTCTTTAATTCCAGCACGCGGGAGGCTGAGGCAGGCACGTCTCTGTGAATTTGAGGCCAGCCTGGTCTACAGAGCTAGTTCTAGGATAGCCAAAACTACACAAAGAAACCCCTGTCTGAAATAAAAAAAAAGAAAAATAAAGAAAAACCCAAAAATAAGAAAGAAAACAATTTATAATATAGTGCATTTCCCTAGGAAAACTAAGATGCATTTCTTAAGCATTATCATGAGTAGCAAAGGCATTATAATATTTAAAGAGAACTATTCTGTGTTATAATTTGAGAATGGGACTTGGAGTTTTGTTGTTGCTGCTTTGGGGGGCTGTTTGTTTGTTTTTAACCTGTGAGGCTAGCAGGGCACAGGAGTCAGGAGTTACTCTGGGCGTGAAGCAGGAGTCAAAGAATTCCTGCAGTGCACGCAGCTTTATTTTGGCGGCTGTAAACTCTTGATTCTCAAGAGGCCGTATTCTAATAAAAGTCCCACTTCCCAAGGTTTATTAAGCACTTAATAAGGAAGCCCGTGGTGTGGAGTTAGACAAAACGGGGTTTGGATTTCATTTCCTGTATTCCAACTCAGAATCTGCTCGGCTTTGAAACCAGGATACAGTTAACCACTTTCTGTGGGTTGTGTGAATATTCCCTTGTAAGTCTGTAAGCACGTCAGATCATTTTTTTTTTAATTTATTTATTTATTAAGGATTTCTGCCTCGTCCCCACAACCGCTTCCCATTTCCCTCCCCCTCCCCCGATCAAGTTCCCCCCCTCATCTGCTTGAAGAGCAATCAGGGTTCCCTGACCTGTAGGAAGCCCAAGGACTGCCCACCTCTATCCAGGTCTCGTAAGGTGAGCATTCAAACTGCCTAGGCTCCCACAAAGCCAGTACGTGCAGTAGGATCATAAATAAAGGACATTGAGCCTATAATTCATGTTCCTAGAGAAGCTAAATAAGGTGAATCCAAAGACAAACACATAGGCATCCTCAGGAATATTAACCTTCATCAGGCGATGAAAGGAGACAGAGACAGAGACCCACACGGGAGCACCGGACAGAAATCTCAAGGTCCAAATCAGGAGCAGAAGGAGACGGAGCACGAGCAAGGAACTCAGGACCACGAGGGGTGCACCCACACACTAAGAGGTCAGATCATTCTAGAAAAGTACTAGCCTGCTCCATGGTGGGTGCTCACTTAAGTCTTTGTTTTTTTCTAGCATTGCATTTTGGAACATTCTTTCCTTCTACCAAGAAATACTGGCAGAAAGTTATTTCTCAGCTCTTCTTAATTAAAAAGGTTGTCTCATAATTATACTATAATCATATTATTTCACCCCCCCAAGATCCTTTCTACCTCCCTACCCACCCACTTCATGATCTGTTTTCCCTCTTTCTTGTTTCCTGACACTCTCAAAAAAAAAAAAAAAGAAAGAAAGAAAGAAAAACAAACTAACAAGACAAAAAAAATGGACCAAAAAAATTTAAAAAGTGGAGTTCATTTTGTGTTGGCTGTTTACTCCTGAGCATGCGCCCTGCCCCAAAGTCTGGTTGATCTACCCCGTGACCCTTCTATGAAGAAAACAGGGCTTCCCTTTCCCGCCAGGTATCACTTGTAAAGAGCTTCTTGGTTAGGGGTGGAACTTTGTGTCCACTTCCCCCTCCTCACTGCTGGGATTGTTTTTGGGTTTGGACATTGTGTGTGTTGTCACAGTCTCTGTGAGTTCATGTGTGTGTTAGTCTTGCTGGGTCTGGAAGATTCCGTCGCCTTGTTACCCTCCAGCTTTGTGGGCGTTGAGAAAGTGCTGGATCTCGGGGATGAGCTGTGAGCAGCTCGCCACAACTTTACTGTTCTGTGGGTAGAGAGAGGAGTGGAATAAAGGAACTCCCGATTCTGAGTGGCTGCATCTGCCCCAAGATAGTTCACCCTCCCTTCGTGTTTTGCTATGTCTGTCTGTCTGTCTGTCTGTCTCTCCCTCCCCCCTCCCCCTTCATCATCCATTCATCCAATTTCAGTGGCGCTTCTCAGACTTGTTTGTGCCTCGGGATCATCCGAGCCCTTCCCCCAGAGATTCTGATTCCACCCACATAGGGCCCCAGAATCCGCATTCTGCGAGTTACCCTGAGCCCCCAAGTCTGCTCACCACAGCTGGAGAACACTGAGACAAATACTGAAGGATAGGACGGTTTCTCTCCCGACAAAGCCGTGTCTGGGGGGGTGGGGGGTGCAGACAGATACACTGAATCCTCTACAGCACGGGGTGCAGTGGAGGGGGGGGGGGGGGTGGGGGAGGGGTGTGGAGAAGCAAGAGGAAATAAGTCCTGATTGGCTGTTTAGGAAAGGGCTCATCAAGAAGGTGGCCCTTGAATCTTGAAGGTAGAGATTTTTCCAGATAAAGAAGGAAGCAGAAGCGTGAAAGAACACAGTATACCTGGGAGGACTAAATTCTCCCGGCCAGTTCATTGATGAATTGCGAACATGTGCCTCTCAAATCAGAAAATCCGTCACCATTCACCTGTATGCAAGAGAGCTACTTTTTTTTTTTGTTTGTTTGTTTTTTGTTTTTTGTTTTGTTTTTCGAGACAGGGTTTCTCTGTGGCTTTGGAGCCTGTCCTGGAATTAGCTCTGTAGACCAGGCTGGCCTCGAACTCACAGAGATCCGCCTACCTCTGCCTCCCGAGTGCTGGGATTAAAGGCGTGCGCCACCACCGCCCGGCTCAAGAGAGCTACTTTTGAGAGTTTGATATTTCTTTGCCTTCCCAGTGTGGAACTACGTGGAGCTGGGTGTTACTGAGATAACAGTGACTTGTTTGACTGGAGGGTGGGTTCCTGTACGCATTTTCCCTTCCTCCCCTCTCCAACAAGAGCCAACAGAACTGTAAAGCCTGCCAGATAGCCAGGGACAGTAAAGGCCGGGACTGGCTTGTTAGGTATGACGGTTCTTCCAAACCACAGCTGTCTCTCACGCTCTCCAGTCCCACTCACTCGTGCTGAACATCCATGAGGGCGTCCACAGAGATAAGAGATAATCCCCCGCCGCGGTTGGCTTCCCAAGAATGTTTGTGGAAGAAGAGATGGCAGGGAGCTGAGAATGGTTGGCTCTGTTTTGTGCACGAGGCGAAGAAAGATTTATGTCTTATGTTTTATTTTGAAATAGTTGGCTTTACCCTCCTTTTTGTTTTTTTTTTTGGGGGGGGGGTTTGTTTGTTTTTAAATGGGCATGTCCTGTGTGGGTTTTAAATCTTTAGAAAGAGCCACTTGTCACCTTTGTTCTGTTCAAGGGAAAATATCCTTCCTTTCCAGTTATGAACAGAATCCAAGTCGTTGTAAAAATCCAAATGAAATATAGAGGATGGCAGTCCAGGAATCCCAGCAATGCAACTAATATCTAAACACAGGCAACCCATTACTCTTTAATGAGGTCAGGGTTAAACCCGCTACAGTGGAAGCGGGTAGGGGAGCTATTTCTCTATTGGGGTAGACTTCTGGGGACAGAATGGTGTGGGAAGGGAAGAGTGAGGGATGGCTTCTGCAGTCAGCACAGGGTGGAGGAGAGGGGACGGGGTGGCAGGATTCTTAATGGGAAGAACGGAATTGGGGTCGGCAGCTTGGAAGATGGGGCATCACTTGCAGCTAGAGCTGCTACCCCACACCCCCAGCCTAGGGATACAGAACCACACATGGTCTTGCTGCTTTTGTATTCCTCGAACCCAGGAAGCAGCCCCGTTGACAGCTGAAATCATTAAGAAGTGGCCGAGCTGAAGTCTCTGACTTGTTTCGCTCTGGTTTCAAGAACGGTTGGAATATTTGAGTTGGAACGGAAATGCGGCCCATGGGACCAGGGCATGAGGACTCACATGTAGAGGAAGTTCTGCTCTTCCCTGGTGGGCACAAGCCCCTCCTCCGAGGGACGAAGACACCCCCCCCCCAAGATGTTGGGCAGCACAGACTCCTCCCTTCAGTACTCAGACTGGTGTAGAACAAAGTAAATTCCCCAGCTCTGGGGCTAGTGTTGACCAGGCAGGCCCACGACCGCCGTCGTCCCGTGAGTGTTTCCTTCTGTAGCATCTTTATTCTTTAAGAACACAGGTCTGGGGCTGGAGAGATGGCTCAGCCGTTAAAGGCTAGGCTCACAACCAAAAATATAAGAACACAGTCTGTGTGTCTCATCCAGTCTCCCAGAAGAAGCTGTTTTTCTCATCCAGTGTCTCGGTCTCGAGAATTAAAGGGGAGTCTTCCACAGAGCAGAAAAATCACAAACAGCCCTCTGCTTCCTTTTTACCATGGGTATCAGTTCCCTATAGGAAGAATGCAGACAGTGGGAACGTTTTTATGAAATGACACTTTATCTTTGTGATTAACTACATAATAAATTATAAAGTTTTTGCCATGGTAATCTCCTCCTTAGACCTTATTGCCTTGGTAATAAAGGCTTTTTTATGGCCACAGGATAAAATTTTATTATCCAAGTGGTTGAGATAAAAGGAGAAGATGTGTTTGGAAGGGTGGAAAGGTGCGTCTGAAATGTGTGAGTTTGGCGTGGGGTTTATGGTCATTCTGCTGGATGGATGGAGAACACGCCGGATATATCTTAAGTCTAAGACAATTAAAGAGTTACGTGTTTCTGTCAAGTACCGGGCATCACTACTGGAAAGCAAGACCACTCCATCCTTAGGCCCTTGGATAAATGGAAAAGCAGGCATTTCAGGCAACAGTGCCGCCAACTCCTTGTGCTGATTCTCTGTTTGGTGAATATCATTACAGTTTTATTCCTCGGCTTATATCTTAAGTGATGGGAGACAGTCCATGTCCAAAAGCGTATGTATTTTTACCTAGATGCGATTTATATGCAAGCACTATAGTAGACCCACCAAAAGCGTATGTATTTTTACCGAGAAGCAATTTATATGCAAGCACTATAGTAGACCCACTAAGGAGCTACATTGTTGCTATGCCACAGAAATATGGGCGTGCTGTCTTCCTTTATAGTTCAGCCATTAGTGAACAATCCATAACACAGTAAGAGCACACAGGTAAGGTTTTAAAACCTCAACGAGGGGTTTTTTGAGGCACTGACAGTTAAGCAAAGATTTGAAGAGAGTTCATTAGCTGAAGAGAGGCGTTTGGGGAGGAAGCGGGACATCGTCTTGGACGCAGAGTGCCAGCAAGGCTCTGTGGTGGAGACTGAGCAGGGTTCCTGCCACTTGGGGTGTTGGGAGGCTTCAGTCCCGGATGGCACTGGCCCAGCAGCTGATGGGCCTGGCAGAGGCAATTCACACTCAGTACCGGCTAAGTCGCCTTGAAGCAGCTACAAGCTGATGTCTACCTGCAGAGGAGAACCTCCAAAGCATGGGTGCCAGCATACCTGTGGTGTGTGCCGATGCCAGTCCTCTCCGAGGGGACCTCCCATCATTCCCTTCTGATGACTCTGTGCCAGAGTTCCGCCAAGAGGCCCTCAGTCCCTGTTCAACCTGCTGCCTGACCTTGTCCTTCTGAGAAGACTGAGTCATGCAAATGGTCCTGATTAAATCACTCTCGAGGCCGACTGGGAAACCCAGGCTTTGAAAGGTTTTAGACGTGGCCATTTCTTCTTGACCTGCTCTTCGTCTGGGGCTCAGGATGATGTGTTGCTGGCTCCTTACTGTCTGACAGCTTACAAGGGACAGCCCAGCCTCTACTAATCCATCTGCCACATCCATTTCCCTTTCCCAAGCCTAATGCCTTGGAAGCAAAACCCAGGGACCGCAGATCCAGTGTGATGAGATCCTTGGGGGTTGGTCAAACGGACCCTCCTTACACAGCGTCCTGAGCTTGGTGTCAGATCGGAGCTAAAATCTTGGGCTTGCCTTTCTGCATGAGTTTTGAAAACAGTCTAACAGAGAGCAGTGCTGAAACACACAGGGAGGAATAGATGCCTGGTTTGATGCCAACTTCACGGACTTTTCTACATCCCCGAGTGCACGCATTAAACAGATTACGAGTTTATTGTGTAAGCCTCCATCCCTCCAGTTGCCAGCCGAGAAGGTCTAAACCAACCACTGTGCGACTATCTGGCTTTGTTTAATATGTGTCCCTCCTGGGGCTATGTATTATACCACCGATGCCCATCTTGTCAGCTCTCTGAGCACAATAATATACTAGCAAATCCTACCAACAAAAACTCAGTATGATCGTGGACATGCTGGTAACAAACCTAGCAAAGCCTCTTCCCCACGACATGCTCCCTACCCAACACACCTCCCGGGGTCTGAACACACACAGTTTGCAGGCTTCATAGCTCCTGGACTCCCTTCTTTGCAGAGGAACTGGGGTAGTGCGGGCAGGTAGCTTTGTGGAGACTGCCGGCCTCCTAAGATTGTCTGAGCCTCTCCCAACTCTCAGCCCCCTGAGGCCAGGCCAACCTTGTCGGATGGATGGATGGATTTCCCTTCACATATTTCCTAGGTCTGCTTCAAAGCCCTCAGCTCTCTTTAGATGTCTGCTAGGTCTTCCTTCTGACCGTCATCGCGTTCTTCTCTCCAGCTTACCCTCTTGGTGAGTCCTGCAGAAAGAATGTAGATTCTGCGATGATAGAAGAAATCTTAGCTCTCTCCCACTTCCTTCTCCCCCCACTTTCTTTGTTTCTGTGGCTGTGCTCCCAACTTCAAAACCCTTGATTGCCCATGGCAACTCTTTAGCAAGTATTGACTGAATGATTTCATGTTTTGTGGTTCTTCCCAGTTCTCTCTCTCTCTCTCTCTCTCTCTCTCTCTCTTTCTCTTTGCACCGTATCTCTAAATGACATCTAGACCCTACATACCTCTGCGTCGCTCTACTTGGGAAGAGCATGTAGCACGAGTCACAGGCCCGTCTTACGTGACTCGGTCATTCTGTCAACCCAGCGGTCTACTGAGGTTGCCCAGCCCTTGAGCTTTTTCTGACCAACATTTCTAGGTTCTGCAGAAATCGAAAGCCTATTTCAAGATATGTGTGAGTTTTGAGGGTGTGAGTGGGTTTACGTTGCTGTGCCTTCAGACTCCACCTCCTTCCATCTGTTCTCCCTAAAATCCAGGTGTGAAGCCCAGTCACGTCCACAGCGTGTGTGTGTGTGTGTGTGTGTGTGTGTGTGTGTGTGTGTGTGCGTGCATCCATGCTCACTTCAGCTATCCACACCAAGTCTAAGGTGATACAGGCACCCCCATTGCCACTGTGCAAGGCCACAGCAACCACTTAAGATGGCACCCAAAATGGCCTGGCTCTGGGAGGGTCTTTTTTACCCCACTGCTGGGGTTGCAACTGGCTCTCCGCCTTCTCGCTGAATCTTCTCTCCTACCTTTCTGTAGAGAATCAAAGCTCAAAACATATTCCCAGTCAGAGTAGTTAATTTGTCGTTTGAGCTCCTGACTCCAGTTTCACCTGATCTCTGTAACAGCTTATTTGCTAACCCTGGTTCCCCTAAACTAAACCGGAAGTACCCACTGTAAGAGAGTTATAAAAATGTTAACTAAAACAAGCGCCACAAACCAAAACCACACTTGTGTCTCTTATGGCGGCCTTTGTAGATTCGACAAGAGAAATTACATCTACTTGGTAATCACTGGAAGCCCAGGTGTGTTGACACAGTCTGACACATTGTTCAGTATATGCCGATTTGTACTTAAAAGAAAGAGAAGACTCTTGGAAGGATGAAGAATTTTAGAGAGAGGAGCTGAGTTGTTTGGGGGCAGGGATGGGGTAAAGGCTTCCTTCTCCCCATTTAACCTGTCAGTGTTGCGGATTTCCCATATTTAAGAGGCTATCGTCATATCTATGTTTCATCAATAAAGACCATACAGAAGACTGGTTACACGAAAGTGCTCAAACCCCGTGACCTTAAGCCGTGTGATTCATGGGGTCTCCTGATGCTGTCTGTGGTTGAGGGATGAGTCTCAGAGGCTGGTCTTGAAGAATGTGCCTGTCACAGCACATGTCCCTTTCCACTGTGACTTCCTGGTTGTGAAGAGCTGAGCAGACACGCATCATTTGCCACGTCTGGGTTATAACACCTCGTTCAGAGTTCCAAATGGTTAGAAATGTTCACAGACCACTCCTTGCCTTGCCCAGTTTTGCAAACAACCAAGAAGGAAGTTGTCAGAGCTGTAAATGTTGAAGGTACAGGTGATTGAACAATCTAAACTAATAATAACTGCAATGCATTGGAACACATACTATATGAATTCATAATTAAAGTATATAAACAAGAATAAAAACTCACTGACCCCTTTGGAGGATGATAAAAAAAAACTAGCTAGCTTGAAAACCAATTTACAAAAAGAAAATCAAACAACTCCCTTACCTATACAAAGGATATTTAATGGTAACGAAACAATTGATCACCTCTCTACCCACCTCTGTGTCTGTGTTTGTGTCTCTTTGGGAGACAGAGACCATGGGGATTAAACCCAGATCTGAACATGCTAGCCAGGCACTCTAACACTGAGCTGAACCCAAGCCTGTGAAGTTTATCTTTACAGAAAGAGTTCAGGAAATAAATGAAAGAAAGATTCAGACAAATCAGAATTCCCTACAAACTGTGTTGATCTTGACAATGATGCTGATGGCTGTTAATAACAAAAAGAAGAACGTCTTGTATTCAGTGCAATGTCTTTATTAGGTGATGAAAATCAGGTCGGAACTGTCTTCTGGAGAAATATTTTAAGTGTATAATTCTGTCTGCACATACACAAAGATACAATACATTTATAAAGTCTTCCATGTCTGAAAAAGTCAATCCTGAATCTAAACAAATTTCTACATCTAATAATTTTACAGGAAATATAAAAAGAATGGGTTTAATAAAGCCATCGAGAAATAATTAGCAAAATTCAAACTTTGGGTATCCCTTGAGGACAACTTGGTTTTTTCAGATAAATTGCAGAGGAAATGAGAAAGCGGATGAGAGAGAACTGGTCAGTTAAAGCACACTGAAGAGAGTCATCCTGTTACGATAACAAGTCTACTTTAGATCTTGGTTTAAACAAACTACTGAAGAATTCGAGAACAGCTGTAGAAACCTGAAGGGTAGCTACCTGAGGCATTAAACTATTATTAATGTTTTAGGTGATAAAGTAATGTGGTTGTGATTTCAGCAAGTCCTTAAATTTCAGATATGTGCATGTGTGCGTGTGCAGATGGGTAGATGACAGACAGTAAATAGATAGATAGATAGATAGATAGATGATAGATAGATACATAGATAAATGATAGATACATAGATAAATACACAGATAGGTGATAGATAATTTGTGATCAAATAAAAATTAAAAGCACAGGTCATATCTATGATTTAAAGACAAATCTGAGAAGAGATATAGAAGGGATTTATGATGTGTTACTGCTTTGGGGAGTGGAGCTGGGAAATTAGGAGCTGAGATGGGAGAAATAAACTTGAATAATTGCTTTAATTAATAAACTATATTAGAATGAGTTCACCAGAACCTCGCCATGCTAGGAGGGTGGGAGAGTGTGTGCTTGTATTACAGAGCTGTCAGGAGCAGCACCCTGGAACAGGTGTGTCCGAGTCCTAGAACCATCAGAGCTGGGTTCACCTCCCTCCCCCTAAGCTAGGATCTCAGAAACAAGAACTCAGAATCATTTGGGAACTGCCCTTGACGGCCTAAGTACCAGCTTTTCAGTACTTATTGTTTGGAAACTTTAGAGTGTGTAAGGGAAAAATATAGCCAGAATTAAATGCAAAGTCATGCAGTTCTGGAAGTCAGAAAGGCCTTTTCTTTTCAGATGTGTTGACAGTGATTTAATCAGCAGATGTCACTGTGTTATCGTCGGGGACATCTCTTCCATGTGCTTGTTTTAGAGACAGGGTGTCCTCCTGGCAATGTCATACAAAATATTTGGGGTAATTTTGCCTAATGACAATCCTCCTTTGTGTGTTCCCATCGCCTGGTAAAGTTCCTAAGTTTCTGTCCCTTTTGTTTCTGTTTTTCCCCAGCATCATTGACAAAGAAGTCTCACTGATGGCGGAAATGGATAAAGTCAAAGAGGAAGCCAGTAAGTAGGCATGTGGCTGTATGACAAGATGCCCCCCCCCCAACCCAAAGCGATCCATCACACAGTTTGACAGCAGTAATTCTGGGTTGGGGAAAAGACCCTACAATTCACACTGAAATTCTGGTGGGTGAGCTCCGGAATGCCAGGCAGGTCACTCGTCTCTGTGTCTCTGTATTTCTGCTACACCGTCTGGCAAAAGGATAGAGCTGCTGTCCATTCCTCTGAGCTGTCTGTGCAGGGTGTTCCCTGAGTAAGTAAGAGGTGTCTACTGGTTTGTTTGTTTGTTTGTTTTAACTCAAGAGGACTTTCGTATACACACAGAAACTAAACTTAAATTTAAAAGGACAATGAATCTAATATCACATCTATGTAGATGTGTGCAACATGTGTTTGGGTGGGGCTTGTAAACGTGTGCGTGTGACTTCATGGAGGGTGTGCACACACCTGGGTGTGAAGGCCAGACATCAACTCGAGTTTTGTATCACATGCCACCATATCTTTTGAGAAAGAGGGTGTCACAACCTGAAGTTCATCGGTTTGGCTAGACAGCTGGTAGGCTCTAGCGATTCACCTGCCTCTGCCACCCCCCATCCCCACCCCAGGGCTGAAATTGCAGATGAGTGCTCCTGTCCTACCTTCTTCATGTGCGTCCTGGGGAAGTGAACTCAGGTCCTCCAGATTGAACAATGAACACTCTACTGCCTGGGTCATCTCCTCAGCCCTGGCATTGATATGAAAGCAGCAGGCATTAAATCTAAAGACAGTCGTTTTGAAGTCTATACAACTTACAATCTCACTATGTCATTCAGAGTAGTTTTGACTCATTGGGGTGGTTTAAAAGAAAATGGTCCCCAAAGGGAGTGGCACTATTTGGAGGTGTAGCCTTGTTGGAGGAAGTATGTCACTGTGGGGGCAGGCCTGGAGGTTTCTTTTGCTCAAGCTTCCCTCAGTGTGACAGTCCGTCATCTTTCTGTTGCCGGCAAGATGTAGGACTCTCAGCTCCATCACCACGTCTGCCTGCACGCAGCCATGTTCCCTGTCATGATGATGATAGACTAAACTTCTAAAGGTGTAAGTGAGCTGCCCCAATTAAATGTTCTCCTTATCAGAGTTGCCTTTGTCAAGGTGCCTCTTCCCAGCAATAGAAAACCCTAACTGAGACACTCATTCTCTTTTAAGTTCAAATAACTCAAGTTATTGATTTTCCCTTAAATTGCTCCTGTTTAGCCTAAGGATGTAGCTCAATTTGAGAGAGCACTTGTCCGGCATGCTGAAGACCTGGGTTTGATTCCCCACGTGACCTAAACCAGACTTGGTGATGCATGCCTGTAATCTCAGCCGTCAGGAAGTGGAAGCCAGAAGATCAACATAGTGAGTTTGGAGGAACCTGGAGCCAATGAGGAACTTTCATAAAATGAAAAACAAAACAAACGACAAAATTTGCGCCACTCAGGGCTGCCTAAATATTTGTAAAGGGGCGTATGCGTGTGTTTATATTACCTGTCTCTCTCTTCAAGCATTTATCAGAACCTTCCATTGCACTGATAAACCAAACAAGCAGAAGATCCCCCAAGCTTTGAAGCAACTTGTACAAGAGTAATAATTCAAGTAAAGAGATGCACCAAATGAATTTAAAAAAAAAATACCCCCGTTCTGTTTACAAACACTGCCAAAAATGCCATCACCTGCCAACTTCAGACTGTAAGAGGGTGATTCCAGGAGTAGGACCTGGTGCTGGGTTACACAGGAATTAAATAGCCAGCCGCATTCTGGTGTTCCCTGGAGGAGGGCCACCGTGGTATGGAGTGCTGAGAGGTATCTTAGCCCAGAGTTAACTTGTTAACGTGTGTGTGTGTGTGTGTGTGTGTGTGTGTGTGTGTCTAATTAGACTAGTAGTAGTTGCCACAGCTCTTCGCCAGATGGGCCATCCTGTGACTACAGGGTCCAGTCATTTGGACAGGTATGTCACAGGGCTTTTCCTTGGCTCCAAAGCTTGGGTTAAACCTCCTTTTATAATGTCTCTGTTTTGTGAACAAACAGTTGAAAAGGTTTGGAGATGTCTGGAAGAGCTGGGACTGGACCCAAAGTCAGAGTTGTTTTTAAAACCTCGGGTGCCTTTGTGTAGTCTCTGCCCGGATTAGGGGCTCCGCACCCCCCACTCTGTGCTTGTGTGTGGTGGGCCTGCTACTTCTGTAAATTCTGGCCTAGAATTCAGTACTTGTTCAGTCCTGAGGCTCAGTGTCTTACCTAGCCTTCCATGGTGAAGAACTAGATTCTAATTCTCGTGAAGGAAGGCTTCAGCAGCAGAATAGATGAACTTGCCAGCAAAAGTGAAGGCAAGCAGGAAAAAAAAAATCAAACATTTGCTTCTTCCATTTTTATTTTTATTTATTTATTTATTTTTTTTTTTGGTGGATTACCATCAGAAGGAGTGGCCCATACTTAGGGTGGGTTTTCACACCTCAGGTAATCCAATCAAGACATCCCTTCACAGGCATGCCCAGCTGATTAGTTAGGTTCTAGTTGATTCCAAATGTATTCAAGTTGACGACCAAGACTAACTAACCATCACAGTTACAATCAGCATCCGTGTCTACAGATGGCAATATCCATATTAGCAAACACTAATGTAATTATTCTCAGAGTATATTTTAGATGAATGTATCTCACTTGGTTACTACGTTAGCATGGTGTGTGTGTGTGTGTGTGTGTGTGTGTGTGTGTGTGTGTGTGTGTTTCAGCGAGTTGCAAATGTTGCTGTTTAACTACACAGCGACCCTGAAGGGAGTGAAGGATTGTTACATTTTACAGATGAACAAGTCAGCATGCATACCAGGCCTTCAGACTTTGTCTGCCTCCCCAGGGAACTGAAGGTCACACAGACATACTCTTGACAGGTTTTCTGGCGATTTGGGAAGAAAACATGACTTTGTAAAACAAGAGCTCACTATGAAGCAAAACAGCAAATTCTCAAGAACCGTTACGGAATACGAAGGAGTTCAAAGAGTCTCTACGCTTGAAGAAGCGCTAGCAGTCCACACCTGGCCCCACAGGTCTGAGCACAAAGCCTTGCACTGTTGAGTATTATTGGAGAAGCCTTAGGCTGTACATGGTTCAAGCAATATGAGCCACGCTTCCAGTGTGGTCTAAGAATCTGAAGGGATTTGCAAATCCAGTTGAGAAAATGGATTTTAGCATGCCAGATTCCGTTTACAAAGCTGCATACATCGTCTTGCATGTAGAGGGGACCCAAGCTGCACGGAACTGTCTCCCTCTACAGATCTCTGAAAGCGTGGTGCTTTCGAAACATACGTGTTACTCGATTTTAAATTATGGGTACCCGTTCTTAAGGTCTGATCTGGTTTTGTCGTTGCTTTTTGTTTTTGTCATGGGCATTGCTGATGGTGAAAATGTGAGCCCCTGAAGAACACGGGCGCTGGATTTTAACTTTTCAGGCTTTTTCATAAAGAAAGGCTTTGAGATGTTAATGAGACTGTACCCCGGCATTTGCTGATACGCGGTCTTCATCGTCACGATTTGCATGAGTTTAAACTCAGAACTTATTGGCGATCTTGCACCTGCATCCCCAGTTTAGGGCCCATTTATATCTATTTTTACAGAGGCTCCCGTCTCAAGTGAATGCCCAACTTCTGCACAATCAAAAAGAACAATGACCTCTAATTGGCACCAGCCTCCCAAATGATCCATTGAGAAAAGTGAGATCGGCTTCACCGCGCCGTCACTGTTGTCTGCCCATCCCTTTTACTCATTGCCTTTCAAATCTCAGCCTTCGGAATTTATATATATATATTTTTTTTAATCGCACTTTGCAAGAAGGGAGCATAGCATTTCCTATGCTTACCCAATAATCATTCCTCATGCTGCAGACTTTAGTCCCATTTGTATGTTGAATTATAATGACAAGTAAAGCAAGTAATCAAAGCCATGGATCTTAAAAACTTTTTTTATACTAGTATGGCGTCACTACTATGGGCGGGACATACTGGTTCATATATGTGGCACGTGAGTGAGTGTCCATACGTGTTTGTGTGCATCCATGTGGAGGTTAGAGGTGAACATTGAATGTCTTCCTCTACACTCTCAGGCAGGTAACGTAAATGCTGTCAGAGGGTCCTTGGGAACGGTGCACACTGGGTACCACGCTTTCATTCAGTTGTCCCTTGGGATGCTGAGCAAGGGTGGCTGGAAATCACAGTTTTAAAAACAGGGGCTTCACATATCCCAGGCTGATCTCATCTCACTGTGTAGCAAAGATGACCGTGAGCTTCTGATGCTTCTGCCTCTCCCACCCAGGTGGTGGGATTGCGGACCCCTAGCACCGAGCCTCATTATGGGGTGAGTCCGCCAAGTGAGCCACGCCCCTAGCCCACATTCCATTATTCTAAGGACCTCTAGAAATCTCTTTCAAATAGTATTTCCTACTTTCTAAATGTGGACACTCAGTTTGTTGCAAAGCTAATGTATAGATCAACCAAACGTGTTCTCTGGCTAAAAGTAATAGCAGGTTGCAATGCCGTGGTCTCTGGCACAACTAGATACCCTAAGACATCTTTCAGTACGACACCGTCGGCATCCAGGTACATATTAGTCACTAAAGTTATCCAGACATGGTTTTGTAGATTTTTCTGAATCCTGAGACCAATAGGTATAGGTCAGTCTGCCCAGCTCTCTGCTAGGCAGGGGCAGTCAGGTAAATACCCAAAGAATGGTTAGTGTAATTGGCAGATGATTGAGCCTTACGTTGAGGGTTATTTTATTGGCATCTCAACATGGATATTGACGTAAACATAACATCTGTCTGAAGAATGGCTTCGGTGTGCAGGAATCTTAACCTTTGACTGTGTGCAGCTGTCTTTATTTTTGTTTGTTTGATTGCTTGCTTTGATTTTTTTTAAGCGACTTGTTTGATGCTGTATTTATTAAGGTCTCTTAGAATCAGAAATCACAGGCTTGAAATCCCAGCCATGGAGGCTGAGACGGGAGGGATGCACCATCGAAGCCAGCTGACCTACACAATGAGGTCATACATCAAAACTCAAAATCAAGAAGATCCCTTGTTGGCTCTGTACTGAGGATGCAATCTGACAGGGCAGTTTGCCCTTTCACAGCAAGGATGGAGCAGAGTTCAACGTGCGTGTAATCTCACATGGGTTGTTGTTTCTTAGGGCTCAGTGTGACTGGCCAAGAGAAATGCGGGAAATGCGTGTATGATGAACGAGAGAGCCCGAAGTCTGTGTACGGAGAGTTCAGACGTCCTATTTATGGCTTTGGTGCACTGTAGTCTCTCGGGGAAACACACACAAGTTAACCTGGGTTTCTGCATCTCTCCGAAACCTGAGTTCACGTGTCAGAGAAGAGGAAGTAAGGGACCAGGGAATTCTTGACTGTCATCTCTACAGGTGTAGATGCTAAGGAACACACACACACACACATCCACGTCATGGTAGCTTGACTGGCCTCGAAATTTTTTCTACCAGAGACGCTTCAAAGACCCGAGATACTCTAGCCTGGAACTTCTTCTTTTGTAAAACAGAAGTGTGTGTCAGAACATCAGAGGCAGAGGCAGGGTTTTTTTTGTTTTGTTTTGTTTTGTTTTGTTTTTTAGCTCATCAAAAGCTAATAGAGTAAATCCTGGATGTCATATTCCAGTCTTGCAACTCATTACCCCAAGTGACTTTGTGTTGAAATATTCCAGACTAGGGATCGAATCCAGGGCCTTTTGTGTGCTACTTAAGAGCTCTGCCACTGATCTCCACCTGAGTCTGTATGTGGTAAGATTTAGAGAGTCTAATAGCACCTACAGGAAAATGGGTATACGGAGTGGCCTTCTGTTTTCATAATCTCATTCCGTAGGATTTTAACATCTTTTTTTTCAGAGCTGGTTCTGAACAACACATTGAAGCCTCTGAATTAAGAAAGTGAGTTCAGAGACCAGGGTAGAAAATGAAGGAAAGCAGTGTGAGGGGACAGCGGTAACTCAGGGGACTGGGTTTTCTTAGGGGATTGGCAGATGAGGACACCAGGAAATGTGTTGTTGGTGATGAACATGAAGAGCCACGCCCCCTTGATGAGCAACTCGGTCATGGCCCTGCACGGCGACCTGCCTGTTGGGAGAGAACCGACTCCAAGTAACCCTGCCATTTAATGTGTTTAAGTCCCTGTCCTGACATGTCGTTCCTTCTCCTTTGGCAGTGGAGATCCTGACTGCCCGTCAGAAGAAAGCGGAAGAGCTGAAGAGACTGACCGACCTAGCCAGTCAGATGGCGGAGATGCAGCTGGCCGAACTCAGAGCGGAGATTAAGGTCAGTTCTGTGAAACTCCAGCAGAATGCCGAGCTGGCGCTCTGATCCCGCTGTGTGTGGTTTGTATCAATAGCTGGCTACTCAGACCATATATACCCCGCGCCCTCCCATGGGGTCGGAACACAGACTACAGAAGGTGAAGAAACAATCGCTATCCTTAAGTTTATAGACCCACTGAGATGGTTCTTGTAAACAGCACGGGGTAAAGTGGTCAGAGGGGAGGTGGTCACCAGGAAGGCAAGAAATGCTCATAACGAAGTAGGAAGGTGACGAACACCCAGTTATTAAACACACAGTGTGTCTGCACCCAGCTTCCGCCTGGCATCTAGAAACCCAGGGTCCTTTCAGCATAGAGCGGCTGCTGGCGTTAGAACAGTCTGTCTGTCGCAGGAGAAAGCTACGTGGCAAGAGCAGAAAGGGTCAGGTGGCATTTGATGCATCCCCTCCATCCTGGTTAAATATGGAAGGGAGCAGGGGATTGGGCGTCAAGAACCCTGGAGGTATTTCCCTTCTCACCTCCCCCTTGGCTCTTGCTTCCTCCTACCCAGCCAATTGCAAGGGCCTCCTGTCTTCTTCCAGCTTCTCTGCTCCAGGTCCAGAGTTCAATTCCCAAACAGACCTAGCTTGTACTCCCTTAGTACAAGCCATCCCCCCGCCTCAGAATCCAATACAGTACAGGACTCAGTAAATACCGCAGCGCCTATTTCCTCTGAAAATTCCAGCTTGTTAGAACTTCAAGCGAAGAGTGTGGGATCGCAGCTTCCTAGTCAATTGAAATCAATTTTCTCTCAGGTTTCATTTCTGCCTATCAGAATCCCACTTTTCATTACATGGTTGATAGCACAGGCTTTGGCGTGAAACAGGATAGCTCCCAAATTTTCTACTTCTGTGGCTTGGGTAAATTACATATTGTCTTAGGTTCTTAGAGTCCGGCCCCCTCATCTGTAACATAGAGGTAATAAGAATACTGACTTCAGGATAACGTGATCAGGCGAAAATGAGGTTATTTCTTAAGAAGTCATTCAGTCAGCGTCCGGTTTAATTTTTTAAAGTATTCCAGCTCCCGTGTTCTCTCTTCTAAGACCCTCTCCGCGTGCCACTCAGCGAGAGATAATTTCTTCGGCTCCTACGTCTCCCAAGTGCCAGCCACTTCACCCTTGGATTGAATGGCATGTCTTTCCTCTCTAGTAAACTCCCTGATACTCAAGGAGGGTGTGAGTCACAGTTGTTTCTGTGTTTCTCACTGCGCTGTCTACACCGCGATCTTAATTTCAAGTGGAATTTAAATGAATTGAAAGCTAATCTTTCCCACTCCCCCACAGCGGCACTTGAGATTCCGTCAGGAAGGTTGTGTTTTCTAGACGCAGAAGACTTGGTTTCTTATTAAGATAGAGACGAGGTGTCCAGGGAGGACGGCGATGAATCTCGGAAAACCACACTAGTGAGGGATGCTAAAGGGTTGAATAGATGAGCCTGGACATAGAGCTTCTTCTTGTCTAAGCTGCAGTGGGGAATGTCGGGTCTCCTAACTTATTCCCAGAAGAAGGTGGAGGGTGACGGAGGCAGAACCAAGGCTCAGGCCAACTGGACACGAATGAGACTCCTCAGGTCCGCCATCTGTGGGCACAGGAAGAACACAGTGAGGGGGTGCGCGGGTGTCCTGGCCGCGGTTTGGAACTCCTCCTCCGCTTTTCTTCCCTCCAGCACTTTGTCAGCGAGCGCAAATATGACGAAGAGCTGGGCAAGGCGGCCCGCTTCTCCTGCGACATCGAACAGCTGAAAGCCCAAATCATGATCTGCGGAGAAAGTGAGTTGTGCGTTGTGCATGCGTACTAAATAATTCCGCGTGAGTCAGCCTAATGCGGTTTGGGGTTGATGGCAGAAACGTCAGGTGGACAGTCGCGCCCCCCTCCCCCATGGCTAAACGGAGGTCTGAGGAGCTTTAATGGTATATGGCCATGACATTAGTCACTGGAAATGTCAGGATTTGAACTTAGACTCTTCAGATGCCACTGCCCGTCAGCAGATCCCCAGGATTTAAGCTGAATAGAGCAGGTCAGCTGGTTGCTACCTTTCACAGGCTTCCCCTGAGCTTGTCCAGGTAGGCTGCTGCCCTGCTTGCAGCCTGCCTGAGAGCCCTGAGCACCACGCCCCCAACCCTCGGCCCCGCCCCCACTCCCTGGGCCCCGCCCCCACTCCCTGGGCCCCGCCCCCACTCCCTGGGCCCCGCCCCCACACCCTCGGGCCCGGCTCCCTGCTTAGCCTGGGTTCTCTTGCTGAGTGAAGCCAGAGGTAATGAGAGACTTCGCGTCAGCCATTAGTTTAGTCTTGTTCCCTATTAAGCCTTAATTGGAGAGGCTGATGTGCAGCTAAATTGGCTGCTGCGTTTTCCTGTTCTCAGGCCCACACACGAGGGGAGGCGGGGATGAGTGACAAGCGCTAACGTGGCTTTGAGGACAGTCACTGAGGAGGACCGGCAGCCGTCCACAACCCCATAGTCAGCAGGAAGCTAAGATTTGACTGCGCTTCTTTTTCTACGTTGAAATTTCTTTTTTTTTTCTCTCCTCCTCGAAATAAAAAAAGTCTATCAGCGCAATCTAAAAATTACCAAGTTGCG
This sequence comes from Microtus oregoni, assembly GCF_018167655.1. NCBI lineage: Eukaryota > Metazoa > Chordata > Mammalia > Rodentia > Cricetidae > Microtus > Microtus oregoni. The sequence goes on from NW_024544794.1 coordinate 508,822, forward strand.
TTGACTAGCATGTGACCTTGCTTTCAGGTCACCTGTCTACCGATTACATACCACGTACATGTGTAGTAATACAAGCTACTTTCGTCACAGTAGATGCTAGACCTTTTTCCGTGTCCGCATGTTCTGCTGATCACTTATGTAACTGACTTGACCAGTCCTGAAGTTGTAGCCTTTAAATAACCTCCCGTTGAGGGCCAGAAAACAATGCCTTCGGCTTCCTGTTGGCCATCTTTGTCAGCCACCTGATTTTCTTGCTGTGCTTTTTAGGGTTTTTTGTTTTTTTTTTTCTTCATATTGATGGCAGGACCTCCCTCTTGGCCCTTCTCCAAACAAGCAGTTTGGTTGACCTTGGGGAAGGAACCTGCACGTCCCGAGTTCTCCTTGAATCGGAAAATAAGCTGGGCTCCAATCCTGGGTGAATCTGTGCCACCTGGCTCTGCTGGGGAAGGGGGAGGGGCACTCCACTGGCTTCCCTCCAGGCGCCAGCTAGTGAGAGAAGCCGCCCCTTATCAAATTTACGAGTGTCCACATAAAAACAGCCAGCCTCGAGTGTTTGTGACAGTAATCCTCACGAAAATCCTGCGTGGAGGGTGTGCATCGCTGCGGCGACTGACCCAGAAGTGGAAACGGGAAATAATGACCCCAGGCGCCTGAACCTGGTGAGCCCGAGAGCTGCTGAAATCCCCTGGCTGTGTTTGGACAGCCCAGAATCATTTATCACACCTTACCTACAATATGAAGGGGCCGGAGCTTGCATCCCCCGTCCTTTCCACTTCTAACATTCTGCCGAGCCCTGCTAGCCACTCCTAATCCTCCTGCCAAACCCCGGGATTAAGTCCTGATCCGACAAAAGGAACAGAGAAAATTGCTTTGAAAAATTGGTGGCAATTTTAAAATTCACAAGAAGGTCTTTCCCTGTCCAGCCTGGCAGTTGAATCCCAGAAAGCTGTGAGAGAAGTCACGGCTTTATCCTAGAATTGATTCCCTCTGGCCTCGATTCAGTATAATCACACAGAAATCACCCTGCCCGAAACCACCACTTTCAGAAACAACAGGACTGACAATAATAAGCATTGAACAGACCTATCTGACCCGAATGTGTGCCCGAAAGCAGCTGCCTGATCGGCCTGCCGAGCACGCTGTCCCGGGGATGATGCAGGTCTGTGCTTAAAGACTCATCTGGGTAGCCCTGGTGGAGTATAGGAGATGCCGGGGACTGGCCGGCCTGCCCTATGATCAGGGATACTCAGGACCCAGGGCTACAGAATTTCTGAGGCATAACGTCCATCCACGCCCATGCTCTCAGAATGCAGGACTCTGCCAGCCTCTCCATCCTTACGTGTCTGCAGCACGGGCTAACACAGAACCTGATAAATGGAAGAACTAATTCACTTACGCATGAGCCAGAGAGGGAACACACAATGTCATTACCTCGCTATCCGTGCTGGTTCTTGACCTAAAGAAGAATCTTTAAGTTACAGAGGTGTGTCTTTGTTCCTGCAAATGCCTCTCCTCATGGAGTCTTGCAGGAGAAATGTGTCCTTTCGAACTACATCTTAAAGAATGACCCTGAATCTCTGTTTGGAGCTCTTGCCAATTTCTCCCCTCCGTGGCAGTCTCTAATGGCTCCTTGGGCAGCGGTGCTCTTGGCACAGCCCCTAACACCAAACCCATTCTCCCTTGCAGTCACACATCCAAAGAACAACTATTCCTCAAGAACCCCCTGCAGCTCCCTGCTGCCTCTGCTGAACACTCCCGCCCTGGCTTCCGGGAAACAAGGGAACTTTGCCCGGAAATCGTCCAGTCACAGCAAGCCCTCGGAGGGGAGAGTGGCAAACCCCAAGATGGTGAGCGGTCTTCCCAGCACTGCCGATGCCTGTCACCAGACCATGCCCACGAACAAGCAGGTAAGCCACTCCGGGAGGGCCTCGTGGCACTGCCTGCAGGGTCTCTGCAGGTGCTGGTACACGATGCCAGCAAGGTCACCGCCCATTTCCAGAGGAAGAAAGTTAACAGCTCTGAGCCACTGAGCTAGGGGTCCTGTCCAGGCTCCCTCAAGCTCGAGAGCACTGGCTGCCTGGCCTCACCTCCTGCCTTATGAGCTTCACCATGTTGCCTCATTCACCTAATGGAGACAGGTCCTCTCATGCTCTTCTTGCCAGCATCTCCAGGTCCTGGACAGTCCACTGAAACCATTAGTGAGAGGGAAAGTGGCCGTTGCTGTTATTTATGATTTTAAAAAGTTCCTGCTTAGGTTTGGAGTAACGGGTCAAAGTCAGACAAACTTGTCTTGCCGTGGAATTTCAGTGAGGGACACACATTTCAAAATGACTATCTTGGTTCACTCCTGTCTTCCATGGCCTCTAAAAATACAGCTTTTCACTGGTGGTGGCGCATGCCTTTAATCCCAGCACTTGGAAGGCAGAGGCAGGAGGATCTCTGTGAGTTCAAGGCCAGTCTAGTCTATAAAGAGAGTTGCAAGACAGCCAGGACTGTTATACAGAGAAACGCTGTCTCGAAATACCAAAACAAACAAACAAACAAACAAACAAAAAAAACCCCTGAACTTTTCAAAGAACAGTCTTCCACCTCTCCTCCTGTTTCTGAGAGGGAATTAGTAGCCCGAGTTTAGAAAGTGGAAAAGAAGCGGGATTCAGATTCGGTGACGTGGGTGTTGAGCCTACTGCAGAGATAGCATTCATGATCTCTGCAGCTCCCTTTCTCAGTGTTTCAAACCACTGGCTTACTAGCAAGTGCCCTGGGGAGTAGCCTTCTCTTGGCCTTTAGGAGTTCCCGCTGCTGATGCTGCCGGGCGTTTCTGTGGTCCTGAATGACTTCATGATTTTGAAAGTAGTGGCTGGTTAAGGGAGCAGGGTACAAACGCACAGGCTAAGTGCGTCTCTGTCTCCACAGTATCTGCCAAACCCGTTGCTGTCATGTAGATTCCTCTTCAGCTCGGTGAAGTTAGCGTGTAGGTGATGGCTAATTTAAGTGGTAATTCCCTTGTATATCTAAGCACAACAGGGAAGAGCAGGCAGGAAGGGACCTGTGTTCCAGAATAACTGTTATGAGTCCCACATCACTGTCCCTTCTACAGAGTTAGGGGTCAGTGAAGCCAAGGAGATATATACCCAGAATCAGCACTCTCTTCTCCCTCCCCCTTTCCTCCCTCCTCCTCCCCTCCCTCCTCCTCTTCTCCCTCCTCTTCTTCTCTCTCCTCCTCTTCTCCCTCCTCCTCTTCTCTTTGAAGATGATTAACTTTCTTCCAGTTCCATTTACAAGACTGTAGTGCTAGATCTGAGAATTATGTCAACCTGGCCTGTTTGCCTACTGTCTTTCATTACTGTGGTTTGAAAAAGTTTGTCTGTGATTTAGGGGGTAGGTTTCCCCAATACCAGTGTCTTTGTGGTTTGCTGGCTTCAGACCCTTACTTCATGTCTCTTTTTAGCAGAATGGACCTTCTAGCCAAAGACGAAGATTTAACCCGCAGTATCACAATAGGCTAAACGGTCCTGCCAAGTCCCAGGGCGGTGGCAACGAAGCCGACCCCGTACTGAAGAGCAACAGTCGGCACGAACACAGAAGACAGCCGCACAATGGCTTCCGTCCCAAAAACAAAGGTGGTGCCAAAAACCAAGAGGCCTCCTCGGGGACAAAGGCCCCAGAGGTCCCAACGCATTCTGAAAAGCCCCGTCGACGGCAGCATGCTGCAGACAACTCAGAGGCTAGGCCTTTCCGGGGTAATGTGGGTAGGGTAACACAGTGCAATCTTTGTCCCACAAGAATAGAGGTTTCCACGGAGGCCACGGTTCTCTCCGTCCCAGCTGTGACGTTGGTGGCCTGAGCCGGGAAAGGAAAGAGCAGGCTTTGCCTGGTTTTGGTTCCCCGCCCGAGGTGCTGACCCAATTCGCTGCCAAAAGAGAGTCGGTGAGAATATACAAACCCCGTGTGTTTGTGTCCTTCTCTCTCGGTCATTTTTACTCATCCCGATGCCCTGCTCTAGCTCGCTCCATCATGCCCATGCTTTGCTTGCTCCTGTTGTCGCTTCTCCTCACGTTAGCCAGGCCGTATTTACTCGTTGTTAGGGAAACCAAGATGAGGCTGGGGATCGGAGGCTCTGCTAGCTGACCTGTGTTGCCGCTGCCGCCTTGGCGTCCATCCGTTGGTTGTCTTTAGAGAGTTCAATGTTGGAACCAGAAATTCCCGCTCAGACAAGCGTGATCTGCTGAAAACACATGTGCTTTTGTAGAACTTAACATCTGGTGTTTTTCTGAAATATAGATAAATATATATATAAACATATATTGCTTTATTTGAAACAAATTAAAATATGCTGCATTTGACGCCCGGCTTGGTTCTTTCATCGATGGCTACCTTGGTGTGGAATGTTCTTTGACACACTTTTGAAGCAGAGGTAAAGACCAGAGGTTTAATGCCAAGCTCTGTCTGAAACAAGAACTCTTAGGAAGCAGTGATATTTCCTCAGTTACTATTCGGATAGGTGCTACACGTCCAGACACGGATGCTACGTGGTAATTAGAAACCATGTTTGTAACAAAGTTTCCCTCCGTATAGCTTTGACAATAGAGATGATAGTTGTTAGTTCATTGGAGATGATTGGTTCATGAACCAAAGTCCAGAATTAAAGCATGCCTTTGGTCCAATTTGATCATGATTCCTGCTCCTTTCTCTTAATTCTGAATTCTGTCCTCCATATGCTGACACTGTATTCAGAATAATGATAATGACTAACTTGCTGAGCTCTCTCTGTGGCTTCTGTGTGGGGCAAGTGTCTTGTTAGAAGTCACAGCAAAGCCCTGGCATGCCATGACTTACAGACCGGATTGTTGTTGGTCACCCATGGGGAGAACGAGTTAACAGAACAAGCCCATTAGCCTATACTAATGAGTATAGTATAGCCTATACTATACATTAGCATGAACCAATCAGAGCCCTTGACACTGACATTGGGCTTCTCCAGAAGCACTGGCTGTGTAAAGCTACTGCGACCTCAGAAAAGGGGAATGAACATAGAGTATCTCCAAAACCGAAGAGCCCCAATTCCCCTCTTTGGACTGTGGGGTTTCCTTCACTGGCTACTTCCAAGTGCAAACGCTTCAACTCCATGTTGAGATTTTTTTTTTCCTGGCAGCCCAGGTTCATTGGTTCCAGGTTCATTGGTTCCAGGCTCATTTGGTTCCAGGTTCATTGGTTCCAGGTTCATTGGTTCCGGGCTCATTGGTTCTAGGTTCATTGGTTCCAGGTTCATTGGTTCCAGGTTCATTGGTTCTCTTCTCCTGAACAGCCCAGCATTCAAGCCACACAGGCATCCGTTTCTTCTTTTGTCAAGTACAGGAGGATGTTTCCTCTCACCAGAGCTTTCCAAGGTCTCTGAGGGTACTCAGACATTTAATAGGAATTCAAAATGTCAAGTCACATTCCAGGAAGGAAGGAAGAGGAACTGGTTCAAATAAGGAAGATGAATGTTTGGGACCACACTCTCTGTTAACCCATCTGAGGCCCTGAATTCATAGCTTACGAAGCAGGAGGATTTTACACAAGTTTCGTGTAGCAAGATCCTGCCAAGCCCCTGAAAAATGTCAGTCGCTATCTGACAGCCGTAAAGATGGCAGATTATTCTTAGAGAGAGAAGGAAAATGGACATGCCAGGAAGGAATGTGCCCTCTCCAAAGTTCGAGCCAGCCGCTCTTCTCCTGGCCCTGCTCCCTCAGGTTGCCCTGGAGTTAAGAAAGCTCAGACACATTCCTGAGTGCAGAGCAAACACGCCCAGGTCACTGGGAAGGACGAAAGAATGCTGAAAAGTACTCAGACCTGATGACAGTTCTCCCCCCCTCGATTTTTTGCCTTGGACTCTGTCATGGGGGCATTTCCCAATCTTCACTTTAAAGTGGTAATTAGATATTTTAGGCCACTATCAGTTCTTTGAAACAAATACTGTGTTTGTGTTCAGAGGTTTCTGTCCTGCCCAGTCTAGTCGTCCAGCCCCAAAGAAACACACAGAGGTGTACATTAATTATAAACTGGATGGCCTATTAGCTCAGGCTTCTTACTAACTAATTCTTACATCTTACATTAACCCATTCCTCTTGTGTGTGTTAGCCACGTGGCTTGGTACCTTTGCCAGCGAGGGATTCTCATCTGGCTTCCTCTGCAGCTGGGTCACCACTGCAGACTGCCTCATTCCTCTTCCCAGAATTCTCCTGTTCTTGTCACTTCCCTCTACTTCCTGTCTGGTTGCCCCACCTACACTTCTTGCCTGGCTTCTGGCCAATCAACGTTTTATTAAAATACAAGTGACAGGGCACAGACCATTGTACCATAGCATATTTCTTCCCCTCTGGTAGAACCATTTGTGTAATCCGATGGATCTGGGTCATAGTCTTCCATTTTCACTTCTTAAGTGTGTGTGCATGTGTGTGTGTGTGCATGCGTGTGTGCAGATGCGTGTGTGTGTGTGTGTGTGTGTGCGTGCGTGTACGTGTGTGTGCACTCATGTGTAGATGCATGTTTGTACATGGACACCAAAGGACAAGCTCTGGTATTGTTCACCATTCGGATGTCCACCTTAGTTTGGTTTGGTTTTCCTCTCACTGGCCTGAGGCTCCCTAATCAGACTCTCTCTGTGCTCGGGAGTGAGTCCCAGGGATCCACAGGGGGCTGCCTCCCCAGCACTAAGACTACCGGTGCCTGCCCAGCTTTGTATGTGGGTTATTAGCTTCGCAGTCAACTCTTTGTGCTAGAATGTCACACCCTGCCCCGACCAAGCCATCCTCCAGCCCAATTCTGCCATTCTCAATAAAGAGTGCTAAATGCCTTTTCAAAAGCCATGAGCTTTATGAACACTGATTTCTCTACTTAACATAGGGAAGTAGGAATAGAGCCCTCTCTTTAACACGTCTCTGATAGAGGTCGGAACTGTTTAATGGTAAGAATGTGTGCATAATTTCAAATCTCCCCTACAGTTCACCACATAGATCTTCCATCCAGACTCTGAAATCCAAGCTCCCTGATGGCTGCCCAATTACATTCCAAATTCACACTTCACCGGGGAGTCTGCAGGTCCCACTCTGTGGCCATGAGAATGTTGCCTGCCTGCACACAGTGCGTTTAACCACGAAGAAATTCACCCTCAGTAAAGACTGAGTTTAGTGGGAGGAACCAGTAACAGGAGTCCCGACCGAAAGCTCGGGTTACAGGCAGGACTTCTGTTCACCTCAGGAACGGGGATTTTAATTAAACATTCTCAGAGGAGCTGATGGGAAAAGTGACTAGCTAAGAGTTTTTGTTAAAGTAACAGACTTGAGAATTCTGATTTTTCTAAGCCTAGGTTTCAATGCTGATTTAATCATGAGAAGCAGAGACCAGTGTTTCCTAGACCCATTTGCAGTGAGGACCGGGAGGCTGGGCTGTTCCCCAGCTGTACAGAAGATGTCTGGATTCCTCACTGCCCCTGACACAGCATTCTCTCATTCTCTCTCCCACCCTTTATGCAAGGCCGGCAGCGTTGCTGGCTGATTGTGGTGCCCTCGTGTGTCTAACAAGAGTAAACACTCTGCTTCTCCAGCAGACATTCTAGTGACAGCTTAAGAAATAATGTCATGTGTTTTTTCCCCCTCCTCCATTGAGAGAAAATCCCTAAAATTCAGGCACAGGAGGGCCATGACCCAAATGGCCCCAGGAAGCAAAGGTACTGATTAAAAAAATTTTTTTTAAAAAGGCTACCTTTAAAATAACAAAAGAACCCAGCACTCACAAAGACGCAGGTGGATCTCTGTGAGTTCAAGGCCAGCCTGGTCTACAAGAGCTAGTTCCAGGACAGGCTGCAAAGCTAGAGAGAAACCCTGTCTCAAAAAAAAAAAAAAAAAAAAAAAAAAACCCAGAAAAACAACAACAAAATAACAAAAGAATCAATCATTGTTCCCTAACTGACTAATATAGTTGAGTTTTCCTGAAACTACTGAACATCTTAGTAGTTGTGATGTTTGAGAAAAACAAGTATGAAGAATTGAGAAGTCCCTGGGATCATTTAGATGAAAATGTGAACTCAATTTTAATACTATACTTACAAAACATAGGGTTATTTTTTTTCAACCCTCTTGTTTTACATAAACAAGTCTTTATAAGTCCTGAAAAAGACTACTGTCTATTCGTAGTTTCTGAGATTCAGTTCCCATCCATGAAGGCGGATCGACCAACACCAGTGTTGAATCCTACGGCTGCAGTCCCATGGGCAGGGGCGTGGCTTCTGAACCTAGCTATTATAGATGAGAACCGTGGTTCTCAGCCACTTCGTCACACAGGCTTCTCAAACGTACTTCAGGCTTCATTTCCAGAGGCCCCTCTATCTGAGGACTGTCCCTTCCCAATGCCCAGAAAAGCTCCGGGCGCTTCCACTAGGTTCATGTTTCACAGGAGAAGTCGCCACACGCTTCCATAAAACGCAGTTCAAAAGGAAATTTATTTATTGGGGGGGGGGGGCGGTTAGCAAACTTCAACACACACACAAAACCCAGAACTGTGACTCAACAAGGCCCAAAGAGCTACTGAAAACTGTTAAACATAGTTCTTGTCAAGGGGTAAAATAAACCATCCTATTTTTAACCTGAGAACTCAACTTTGAGTTAGACTCAGGACAATGCTAGAACTCCTCTAGCCTGCAGCTCTAAACACTTCTGTTTCTCCCATGCTCAAGCCCCAAAGGCCTACGAATCAGAATCAGGTGTATTACATTAATTGCCCCGCGCTTTGGTCCCAATATTCCCTGTTAGTTGCTTCTCTGTTACTATGACTGGTGACTTAAGAGGGGAAGGATTTATTCCGGCTCATGATTTGAGGGTGCAGACCATCGTGATGAGGGCACCATGGCAGCAGGAGCGTGAGGCTACTGATTGCCCAGCAACTACGGTTAGGAAACAGTAGTGACTGCTGGGGCCCTAGAGCTTAGTCCTTATTAGGTAAAGGCTTGATCAGATAATAAACAAAATGTTTCTAACAGGGAACGTGGCATGATGGTAAATAACTGCAATCATCCTCCCACTTGGAAGGTAGAGGAAAGAGGACCTGGAATTCAAAGTCATCCCCAGCTGCCTAGCAAGTTCGAGACCAGCCGGGGTTACGCGAGACCCTGTCTCAAAGAATATGCACTTCTACCTAACACTATTAATAAAGCCAGAAATGTAATTGGGAACTCAAAGGAGAGAATTCTTCATTGGTTGGCATTCTTTGTCATTTTTTTGTTGGCGTCCTCCCTCTTAGTGCTACCCCTGCCTGCCCCTCCCAGCCCCAATGTTCTCTCACTCGCCTATACCCCCTAATAAGAAGGCATCGTTTGCTCAGGTTGAGTCACCCCGCAAGAGCAATGGCTCTCAACTGGGCCAAGTGACCCCCGCCACTTGCAGAAGGCATCTGGGTAATTTTGATCGCTGACTGGGTGCCACCAGACACCCTCCAGTGCAGCGTACAAGCTAGACCAAGATGTCACCAAGGCCACTAGATCACTCTGCGGGATCCAGAAGGGCTCCGTGCTGTTTGTCACCTCCAGATCATGCATTTATCCCAAACGCAACCACACCGAGAGGCAAGGCCTAAGGGAAAGCATTTAGTTGACAAACGTTCCACACTCATGAGTGTGAGCTAATGTCAATACAAAGGGCCTAGGGGCTTTTCGTTTAGTATTGTGTTCTCATTCCCTTCTGCCCTTCTGCTACAACATGTGATGGAGCAGGAAAGGCCTGTGGGCTCCTCAATCTTCGACTTCCTAGCTTCCAGAACTATAAGAAGTCTTCCTTAGAAATACTGAGTCTCTCTGGTCCCCTGTCCCAGCAAAAGAAAGAGGATAGATACTAGGGATTGGAGAAAGAGATGACCCCACAGACGGAGACCACGGGGTACCTGGACGTCAGGTGGCTGCATTCTCTACTGGCTCCAACTCATTACTCTGCTGACCAACATCCCTGGTCCGGATGTGTGGCTTCTGATGTCCTTAAACTGTCCATGTTGTCAACACTCAAGCTGAGTTCCCAAGTTTTCCAAATAAAGAAATTAGGTGGCGAATTCTTGAAAGATCTGTAATTGAGCTAGGAATGTCTGAATTTTTAAGAAACCTTGACAGAAAAAAGTGACTTTTGCCTTTTTCCAACTTGAGCAAGTTCGTTCTTTGCTTTTGAAACCAGTTTCTCTTTTCTAAGCTCCAGCGCCCCCCAAATTCATACCTGGAGCTCAGAAGAATTTTACTAAAATAATGAGGGCTTTGGGGTGGAAGAAGCCAGCATAAAGTCTAAAAAGGAGCCTTATAGAAGGAAAACCTGTAAAATAAAAAAGTAGGGCAGAAATCCGGACTGGCAGTCACTGTAAAATTCTATTCGTCTTAGCCACAGCCAGCAGCAGAAGCGATCTAGCTAGCGAATATGAAATGTGTAGGGGCTGTCTACAGAAACCCGAAAAAAGAAAAATTAGCTTCTCTGTAACAATGTAAACCATGTGTATTTCATGAGGCTGACAGGAGCAACGTGAAACGGCTCCTTCGAGGCCTCACCACCAGTCAGCTTCTGTGAATTCGTAATTCTAAGAACAGCTGAAAACCAATATTTTTTTTCCCCTGTTAGCTATTCATGATGTTTCTTTCCCTGGCTGTACTACAGTCAGAACCAAGTGTCACCCGTCCACCCTTCACTGGCTGGGGAAATGGCAACCCATTGACTGTTTGCGAGGGAGAGTTTCCACACGAGAGGAGGGACAGTGTTCACTGTAGCTGAAAGGGTCCTAGTGAGTTTACAACACACTTTTGCTGAAGTAGAAGCCCCTTCTGTCATCACGTTCACGCTTTCAATTCAGTATTTAACCAACATCAGTACCAGTGTGGAGTAAGCCTATTCAAAGGAGCTGAAGGTGTAACACAGTCTTCTATAAGACAACCGCCCATTCATGATGTTAGCTTTTAGGGAATACTTTACCACCACAGGACTTCGTATATATTCAAAATGCTACATCAAAAGATTTCTCAGGCCAAGTTAAATATGCTTGTGAGTCAATCCCTTCTTTAGAGATCAAGACAGTTGCAACACATTTAACCAGACACAGGTTGAGTGGATAAACTTGCTAAGGAGGTACTAGGAGAGACAGGCCAAGGTTAGGAAGCCGTGGCCCCACCTACTCCAGCCCTGGGAGCTGTGTGTCTCTGAACTACTGTGATGACTTCACCAGAACTATCACTCGGACTGTGGTTGCTAATGGCAACTGATCATTAGCACATCCCTCCTTCTCCAGATAGCAGGAACCTTGCAGGGTCCGTCAGAAATCCGCTCCTGTATCCCTGAAGGTGTCAGATGTTCTGATCCACGGCTGCCTCCAACTGTGTGGAAATGTGCTACTGGCCCCCTGGGTACCGGACACCACAACTACAGAAGAGACCTCAAGACGGACGATCCTACTTCAGTACAGTCCTACAAAAAGTCTTGCCCGCTGCAGATCAATTTCCCAAGCTTTACACCCATGTCCTCCCTCTGGCAAGAAGACGCCAGGGCTGGGATGATGGAGTGTGCTCATTCCTGTTCAGGATTAACTTTCTCAACCTCGTTCTCTGGATCTTTAAGAACTAGAAAAGACTTCCTTAATGCTGATGCTGTTCTGAAACTGAAAGAAAGTAAACAAAACATAGGAAAATACTCTGTGATCTAGAGTACGTGTCAACACAACCAAAAAAAAAAAATCCATTGTTAGGTCAGCCTCCAGCTTTTCACTTCACGAGAAACCGGACTTGACCAGGACCAACCAGTTTCCAACAAGGAGTCCTGGATGGGCACATTTTTCTTCAGATTAATAATGCCCGCACATCTTCATGACTAAAGTCACTGCCTCCTGACACAGACACAGGAAACGACTTTTCAAACTACACACTTTTCCTTTTCACTTTTTTCCTTCTTCCAATCCAGGAAAGCACTGACTTCTGGTGCGCTGCCTACTCTTGTTTGCAGAGGCTTAAATAAAGCGTTGTAAGGACAAAGAAGAAGTAAAACATTTTTTTTTTAACTTTTTTTTCCCACAAAAGGTAAAGGCAACATCCAGGGAACTGTTCTCAAGCAATACTCTCTGACACTCGAGTTTTCTGAACTTGGCCTTAATTGTTTGGATCGGTGGATCTACTCACGTGCCCCACCCCTGCTACCTAGGACCAGCCCCAAATGCAGTCTTACCATTATTTCCTTTTCTAAATAATAGTGGAGGGGACGACACCCACTTCTGTGTGAAGGTCAAAGAGCAACTTGTGGAAGCAGGTTCTCTCCTACCCTGTGGGTTGAGGGAGGTGATCGGCCTTGGTGGTGGCGGTGCCGTTACCTGCCGAGCCGTCTCTCCTGTCTAGTGCATCCTTCACCCACGGCCCTCGTGTGTTCTGACAAAGGCTAGGTGTGCTGTATGCAGCCATGTCCTCAGATTACCTGCTGTGAGACAGGGAGGCTATTGACGGATTCGCCCATGATCCATCTTCACAAGTTCCCTTTCCTGGTTATGTGTGTGAGTTAGCCATTCAGAATATCCTAGGTCAGGTAACAAGTGCAATGTCCAAAGAATGGACAGTGTCCATTCAATTGTCCCAAGAATGCATTCATCTTTAATTGTCAAGTTGATTGAGTTCTCTAAAATAGCAGTTTTTAAAGGTGATTAAACAGTTTAATATTCCAGAATGTCATTATGGATCTTCAATTAAAAGCCTTTCTACTCGGCTAAACCATCTTCTGAGAAAGGGACCAGCAGATATTTATTCAAAGTTGGCTTTAGTTCTTTATATATTTTGGAGATCAAACCTTTGTCAGTTGCGGGGTTGGTGAAGATCTTCTCCCAGTCAGTGGGTTGCCTTTTTGTCTTAGTGACAGTGTCCTTTGCTTTACAGAAGCTTCTCAGCCTCAGGAGGTCCCATTTATTCAATGATGCCCTTAGTGTCTGTGCTGCTGGGGTTATACGTAGGATGGTCTCCTGGTGAGGTAAGCCAGACCCAAAAAGAGGACCATGGGATGTACTCACTCATATTTGGTTTCTAGCCTTAAATAAAGGACATTGAGCTTATAAAACAAAAACAAAAAAAACAAAAAAAACAAAAAAAAAACAAAGTTGGCTTTATTATTTCGTGGATTAGCAAGACAAGAAAGTAATTTTGGAAACACGAAGAGAAAACCTACATAAATTAGTAAGCTCTTACACTATTGCAGGGAGCCGAGTTTAAATAAGTTGTCATGAAAAATGTCACGGTTTTGTGGAAACATTTTATTTATTTAAAAGAAACATTACACATATGCCTGTCTCACTCTTCCAGAGCAATCCAAGTGTGTGCCCAGGACCCAAGTAAGGAGCACAGTGCTCTAGAACCATCTTTAACCACTGAAGCACAGAGTCCATGAAAAGTAGAAACTGACGATCCCGTTACCAAACAATGTGTAAGAGTAAACACACACAATTCAATGTTTATGAAAAAAATAGAGGATTAATCAAAATATTTTGTTCAAAACTATGAAATTCAAGTCATATGGAAACTGTGCATAAAACATAGTGTATAAACCAAAGGACTCTTCAATGGTCACTTCTAAGAACAAATTAACTTGAGTTAAAAAGTTAAACTTGCTCAACTTCTCTTTTCCAAAGCACTTTGAAACGTGACTATTGAAACCAAAATCTGAACCATCCCAGAACCCATTCTGCAGCTCCTACCACACGCACTGGGTGTGCCTGAAGACATCTGGAAAGAGAATGGCCCGATCAAGTGAGAGCCCAAGTCTGGTCTGTAACTGTGTTATTTCCTCTCCCCTTCACTGCTCTCAGGCTGTATTTGAAGAATAAGCAGCTTGTAGCTGCACACTGCCGCGGAGACGCGCCCAGCTGCCATACAGTGTGGCCAGCACTGGTGCCCTCCATCTGACAGGAACCTATGCCAGGCCTCACTCCCACCGTTGGGCTACAGGAGTAACATCCTAAGAGTGGCCAGACAACCTGTAGTATTACTGCAAAAGGGGAGATGTTTCCAGTGAACACTGCTCGGTCACCTTGACATCAATTAACCATCTAAATAAAGCTTACATTAAAAGCTAGAAACCAAACTGCACACAGACAACCTTAGGAAAACGCAAAGGAAGTAATCCCACAACCGCCAAGTCTCTTCCTCTACCCCACGTCATGGAACTCATTTTCCCTGTAAACACCCTAAACATCCACTTGGGTTTCGCTTCTGCTGCCAGGAACAGAGCGCACTTGCTGGAACCGGTGTACGGGAAGCCGCGCAGTTTTCAGTCCACTTTACCCATCAGGCTGATCTTCCCTGGTCTCAGTCCGCACAACCGAAGTGATGGACACCTCTGGAGAAGGCTGCTGTGGGGAGCTGCCCTGGCTCCCTGCTGAGGGGGTGGGCGGGGAAGGCCCCAGACACAGTGGAGTCCTCCTCAGCTTGATCACTCGGTGCGGCAGAGACTTCTTGTCAGAGAGGAGCACCTTGGCAGGCGGTGGCTGTGTGGCTGGGTTCTCAGCATTCTGGGAGTGAGGGGAAGCAGGAGCATGCCCAGATGCCCCAGTGGCCACAGGGGCCTTTCCATAGCTGCCTCTTCGAGACCAGTTTGCTGTGGCCTGAGAGGAGATCTGGGCAGCACGGACAGGCGACACTCTCACAGAAGCAGAGTTCTTGACTTTAATTTGGGTGCTTGTGGAAGGGCCCAGAAATCTGACCGGCGTAGGACCAGCCTTGCAGTTCAGACCTTCATCCTCCTCACCGAGGGTTAGCAGCCGCCTGGAAACACAGAAGCATCCATTTCAGCACTTCCGCTTTGGGGAGCACTAAAGAGCAAGTCTCCAGAGTTCACATTCAGGGTTACCAAGAAGAGGCATAAGTTTACAGACAGCAAGCCGCCTCCTCGCTCACTCCCACAGAGGACAACTGAAGGGGAACACGTTCACTAGAGACTGCTTCCGTGGCTTTACAAACTGTGGCTTACAGTATTTCCACCAGGGAGAGTCTGGAGCCCTGGACAGGAACCAGACCACACACCACTCTGTTCCCAAGGGCTCTGCCGGGACCCACAGAGTAACTGAGAATAGGCAGTGCTTTTTTCCAAGAACTTCAGAATTTACACGCTTAATGACAAAGGGGGTCTGCAGCCCTTGTGACACAGAGAGGCCGGCAGGGTCTCAGGAAAGGGGCTACTAAATGGTACGGCTGTGTTTGCCGGCCACCGTTGTCCTGACACCCACAGAGCCTGTGTGCCACGGGGCACACTTGGGTCCTGCTATGACAGTCAAGCCCACTCTGAAGCTAGGTATTTTTGAATATGAAAAGTATTGAACACATTACCCAGAGAGTCCTGAACTCAATCAACCATTCATTATAAACAGCCTACAGGGAAAGCACTGCCAGAATGGACCTTAAAATTCCTGACCGTCCTGCCTGTTCTGTCCTGAGACACGTCTGAACACACAGGGAGCAGGGGCCTCCCGGAGCACTTCCTCTCCACGGTCTGGGGGCTAGAGGCAACTACAACATGGCGAACACTTGTCCTTGGAAACAGAATCGAAGTCAGGTTTTATGAAAATTTCCATATATAGCTTAATATGCTACTACACTCAACTTTAAAACCTCACTGAACAAAGGAATACATGGCTTTCACTGTCTTGTCTACCATCAACAATGCTTCCTAAAATCCCAGAGGAAAGATCACTGACAAAGAGGGAGGTCACCATCAGCCATTCCCCCTGCTCCGCTGTCTATGTAACTAGACTCTCCACGAAGGTACAATCACCATTAGAGCAAAATACTTCTTTGGGGGACACTGCCAGTAGGGTATGCGCCTTTATCCCTGGCCTCCACGTACAAGATGCCACAGGAGATTTCAAGTGTCAAGACTAAAGACTCTTCACTACTGCCAATGAAGCCCAATTTCACATCTGTGGGGAGACAGCAGCCCCAGGGTCAGCACAGCTCTTACAGCCGCCTTCTCCAACAAGAGCATAAGGCACATCACAACTCGAGGAGAGCCCCTACTTCTCCACAGTGGTGGTAACTTTACTTCACTGACATGTATAACACCCGCGCAGGTGATTAATCAGCTTAGTGAAGTCAAGAGTTATTTCCACGGTGGCAAATCTTAGCAGCTACAGCTTTAAAAACACAACAGAATCACAGATAACCTCTTTCGGATGGGGGCCATATGACGCAGGCTTCCATGCAACGGCTGCTCTTCCAGAGTCCAGCACTCTATCAGCTCGTGAGGCACACGCCAGTAGCTTACACCTTCAAGATAAAAAGAGAATTAAGAGCCATGGGTGAACACTAGCCATCCAAGACTGCACAGCAACCATCTGTAGCTTGTTCCTGTCAGGTGATGGATGCAGGTGCTCACAGCATGAACAGGAGCTCACTAGTGGCCCCAGGACGGCAGAGGGAGACAGCTCGTGCGCTGGCTGCAAGCCAGGGCTCTGCGCTGCCTCCTAGAAAGTGACTGAGTGTACGCTGGCTTTAAGGGTAGTGGCTCTGACCCTGTGTCTAAATCCCACTGTCACTTACTAATGTGACCTTGGGAAAGTTACTTTCTCATCCTAAGTTTCGTTTCCTTGGTGAAATGCTAATTGTCACAGCATGCACCCTGCATGGCTGCTGTGGTCTTAAGTTAATAGCCATGAAGTCCTTAGAACATGTTAAGCACTCAGCCTCCTCAGTGCTCAGGAGTGAGGCATGCGTCCAGTCAATTCCACTCTTTGTCCATTTGTTCTCCTTTTTTTTTTTTTTTTTTTTTTTTTGATTTTTCGAGACAGGGTTTCTCCGTAGCTTTTGGTTCCTGTCCTGGAACTAGCTCTTGTAGACCAGGCTGGCCTCGAACTCACAGAGATCCGCCTGTCTCTGCCTCCCGAGTGCTGGGATTAAAGGCGTGCGCCACCACCGCCCGGCTTGTTCTCCTTTTTTTCATATGTATTTTACTTTGTGTGAACATGGACATGGACATGGCGCAGTCTCCACCGGGTCAGAGGACAAGGTCCAGGAGTCAGTTCCTTCCTTCCACCTCGTGCCTTCTAGGATGAAAAGCACCGTTGCCTGCTAAGCAGACTCCTTGGCTTACACCTTATGCTCAGGTCAGAAGCAATTCTTAGAGCACTGCCAGCTACACCGCAGGTCTATGTAAACTCTGACTAAGCAGGGACACTCAGAGAGCCATCCTTGAAGTCACTGAGCTATGTATGGACAGGTGACAACATCTAGCGCCTCATGGTGGGTATGAAGACTGGAAAGCAGGCTCCTTGACATCTATCCCCTTATGACAGACAGCTGACACCCTGGAAGAGAAGGGCCGGAGGAAGAGCGAGGGGAGGGCAGGCCACGGGCTGGAGGCCATGAAACGGAAGAACTGCACTGTACCTTTTCCTTCCCAGGTGTCAAAGGCATCCATCATTTTCTTCAGCTCGGCTACTGAGTAATAGCTCCAAATGTACTGAACATTATTTCCCGCCTCTCTAGGAACATTCAAAAATGATATGAAAATCTACTATTTATGTATGGATGTGTCTGTTTATATCCAGCTAACATATGCTCAACAAATACTTGATAAGCAAGTTACAAAACATCTAGGCACCATGTTGTTCCTCTGTGACCCTAAGCTTCAAGTGTGCACTCATAACTCTCATCTCAATATATTTTTAAAATACACACACACACACACACACACACACACACGCATAGTAGCTCATGTCTTTAATCCCAGCACTTAGAAGGCAGAGGCAGGCATTCCAGGCCACCAAGGCTATATAGTGAGAATTTGTCTCAAAAACAAACAAAAGGGCAACAAAACAAAACCCGCTACTCTAATTAGAAAAGATCCAACTGTGCTGCCATTTCCTTCCATCAGGCAGGTGTTCGGGTGTCTGACGCAGAAACACTACTGCCCGGAAAGGATTCAGAAAGCAAGCTCACACGGCTACAAGTTAGTGACGAGCATGACCAACTTCACTCTCCCACAGAGCATGAAGACGACAGAAAATACGTTAAGTGACTTTCCTGGTGCAGTAATACTACAGGGACATAGTAAGAGGACAACCTGTAAGAATATAACACGTCCAAGCCATGGCAGCTTAGCCCTGACCCTGGGTCAGCAGTGGGCATGGACTCCAGGCTGGCGCTCTGCCCACACTGTGGGGAGACACTAGTGTGTGGCTCTTCTGTTCACTCTGAAGACCCGGCATGGGGGCTGAGTGACTGAGAAGCTCCGGATGCCCTGAGTCGGGCGCAGTCTTTCACACAGTGACGACTCCTAGAATGGCTAAGAGATGTCAGGCCTGCCCTCGCTCTCTAGCACCCTGGATCGGAACGCACCTTTTGAAGATGCTTTTGCTGTGCATCCTTCCACCCAGCTGCTTATCCATGGCGTCGGTCCCGTCGGCCTTTGTGGCATAGACACCGGTAATCCTGCTCTCACAGCTGGCACCAGATGTGCTAAGATAGTGGAGAACCCAGACTGTCGGCTTACTACAGACTACGCCGTACGAGTCACAGAAGTCTGTCAAAGCCTAAAGCAAATATGTATACAAACTGAGATTTAATTATGGAACACGAGATAAATGTGCTGTTATTACTTACATGTAAAGCTAAAATTTGAGCTGGTCATAAAGGGAAATAAAAAGACCATCAATTCTGACTTAGTCTATAAACATAAAGGTAATGAATTAATTGAAGGGAGGTTTTTTTTTTTTCTTTGTAACAACAAAAATCTCCACAACTCTTTAGAGAGAATACTTATCCAGAGAGCTTCTCTTCTATCTCTTCTTTTGACTTGCCAGCATCACTTTTGATTTTAGTCTTCATATAGTAACTAAAGTCAGTTCTCCACCTTCCTTATTAGAACGCCTTCTCAAACTTCTCACTTAGCCTCCGTTTTTCTTTCTATTAGCTGGCCCCACGACTGGTCCTTATTCCCACTCCAAATTCCAACTACGGATAACCAGATTAACTTGTCCTTCTACACTGCAGGGCTGCTATGGTGCGGCCCAGCAGGGTCTGAACTCATCCGGCATTCACACGCTGATGTCACTCATTCATCTGCACTGTCTGCTGAGTCCACTGACAGATCCTTCGGGTCAGGGAGAGCAGGCGGCAGGAAGATGACACCTACTCCTCACGGGCGGCTGGCGCTTTCATTGAATACGGCTAAACACTGATCTTTACCACTATGTGAGCACCTATGTGAACCCCAGACTACACTGTGAACTGTTCTAGGGCGAGAACTGGACTCCATTTCTTGGTACTCCACACAGCCCCTGTGCAACGCCATGCACGCCACAACATTTGAAATAAATGAGCCTGATGCTGGAATAAATGCAGGTACACTTTATCCTTTTTAATACGAATCAGGAGCCGAGGACTACAGAGCTGGGATTCAGAAGATGAATGCTAACCCGCTCTAATCTTCCTGCAGGGCTTTTCTACCCCATTCTCTAGTTTGGTAAGTAGCGTTATCAAGACTATCACTTGACAATTAAAAGTCCGAAACCTCAATAGCAGAATTCATACACCCATGCAAATTCCTAAGGGATTCTGTGCTGCAGTCCCGATAACCAACCGTCCGTCAGTCTGTCCTGAGCTGACACCGGAAGCTAAAGCTCAAATCAGTGCATAGCAACTTTCAGGATCAACAACTGACAGCAGAAACAATTTTCTTACGTGCTAAATAGCCAAAAATACAATACGTATTGAAAGGACATGGATAACAAAACTTTCAAGTCATGTAAGTATCTTTAAAATGTGGTGTAAAGTAAAAACATCTTTTAAGAAAGATTTGCTGCTCTTAAAGTGAATTCGGCATGCTTCATTTACAAACTGCTACACTGACAAGTCAGGTAAGAGCTTATTATTAGAACAATTCTTGTAAAAACAAGTTATCTTAGTAAATAAAATAATACCATTACACCCTCATTAATGATATTATTTCTCTAATTTAACAAGAACTTCAGAAACCAAGTGTAGTGGTGTGTACTTTTAATCCCAGCACTCAGGAAGCAGAGGCAGGTGGATGACTGTGAGCTCAAAGCCAGTCTGGTCTACAAAGCCAGTTCTAGGCCAGCCAGGGCTACAGAGCAGGACCCGACCTCAAAATAAAAACAACGATTTCAGAAGAATAGTTCTATCTAAAGGAATGAAAAGTGTTACATCTTCAGTACGGTATATAATAAAGCTTTTTTCCCTAGAATTAATCTTGGACTCTCAGTATGAGTAGGAATAATTAAGAAGCGTGTTCAAAAATGATTACAAACTGCCTCACGCTCGGTATTTGACATCACAACTATGCAGAATAATATACTTCTTTGTGCATAATAAACATGTATTTTAAAACTTGAGAAAATGCCAAGACCTTTTTAAGTTCTATATTTGACCTTAAAGAATATGTCTCCATTTCATTGGCCAAGTGGTCAGACAGGCTGTACGGATAAGGGATGCCAAAATAATCGGCCTCTTCCTGCAGGGCGGCTCGGGTCTGCGCATCTGAGGGAAGCTGCACTTCTCCGTGGAGATAATCCAGAATGTACTTAAACAGCTGTCCGTCGCGGTCGATGACGCACGCCCCTGGAAGACAGTCCCGAGACAGTCGGGCAGACCCGTCAGCAATCTGGACGCTTCATGTCTCAGCCACACACATCAGCTCCCACGCACATCAGCTTCCACGCACGTGCACACACAGCTGGACCAATCACAGAGCCCAGCATTGACTCTACGGTGGCTGCTCTGTCAACTATAGGACAGCTGCTTCTCCAGGGAAACGCGCTGTCTTCCCTGAAGAACACAGAGAGAAGCTAGTGTGCGGTCAGCCTCAGTACCATCACCCGGAATGCTGCAGGAAAGCATCAACTTTCAAAATACAGTCGTCCCCATCGTTAGGTCATGGTTGTCTCCGTGCAGCAGCGGCACCACAGACTTCAGAAACTGCTATTTAATCTCTCTATGAATCTCCATACAGTCCTAGTCAACTCAGTAATTAGTGGGCTGATATGATACGTTCTAACACAACTAAGAAAAGGACTTTACAACAGAGCCCCACTTGGAGGAATATTCACACTCATGCTCCTGACTTTGCACATTTACCGGATTCATCTGTTTTCAGAGGGAAACGCCCGCTGAACATGGATGCCAGCATGGAGTCCTTAAAGCGACACAGAGAGTCCCGCCGGGCCGTGTAAATGCAGCCGCCCACGTTCAGACGAAGAATATCTAGCAGCTCTTCTGCTTGGGGGCCTGCCATTGCTCCCTTGGACGCCTAAAGTTTTGACGGAAGCTCTCACACACTTTGAAACAATCACAGTCGTCCCAGATGTCTGTAGAAACAAAGGACAAATATCACTGACCTTGCTGAAAATAAATGGATAAGATAAATATAGTTTAATGTAGTTTAAACAGATTCTATTTTGTGTGATAGGAAAGACATCCACAATGTAGTAAGCTGGGGAAATTTGCATCTGAGAATTTATAAATATCCAGCGATTATAAATCACAGTTGATAAAATCACTAAAGATTATACAAGATAAGGCAGTCAGGCACATGGAAAGTAAAGACAAGACATGCCTGTGACCTCTGGCACTGGCGTGGGTTTTGAACAAGGCTGAAAAAACCATCTAGACTGAAGAGATCGGCGTGTAACAGGGAACCGCAGGGCTTTACCAATTACAACCTCTGGTGCTTGGGTCAATCGATTGTCTTAATTTTCTTGTTCCCTTATATATAAAATGGAGGCAGCAACGGTCCACAGATCTCCCGAGAAGCAGTTTAGGTCACACAAAGAAAAAAACATCTGCCACAAACTCAAAACGCAGCAAATGACGAATTCTACACGGTGACACAAGTTTCCCGTAAGGTACACGCTGAGGGACTTGAGACAAACACTGAAGATAAGGAACAGCCGATAACTGTGATCCTGAAATTGTAGCTAATTATATAACTAGGTAATGTATCCTTTATTAACTGGAATCAGAAGTGTGTTTACGCCATGGCTCCTGGTTGAGATCATGAGGTTTTTCTTGCAGAGGACCTGGGTTCAATCCCCAGCACCATACGGCTCAGGACTGTCTGTAACTCCAGTTCTAAGTGATCGGACGCCCTCGTCTGGCCTCTGCAGTCACTGTGTGCACATGGCGCACAGATAGATACAGATGCAGGCAAAATACCCACATACACAAAAAATAAACAGAATGTCCACAAATGAATTCTATTTATACAGGTAGCCAGACTGCTCTAGACCTACAGGTGATAGCTTGTCAGTCATCTGGCTCTTACATTCCAAAACGGCCAACGCTTTGGGGATGTTCTTTTATAAATCTCTTTATCCATTCCGAACATTGTTAACAAATGACCATGGTTCTCTACAGAATCTGAAATGGACTGGAAACATGTACTCTCCATTAAGAATCTGAAGTATCTAAACTTTCACAGAAAGTCTTAAGGTGGCTGCCAAACTCAACTATATCCATGCCAATTCAGTTGTATGAACTGATCAACTGAAATCCTTTCCCAGAGACACCAACTTCAACAAATGCCAATAAAATGGAAGGAGACCACTAGAGCCTGAGGAAGGCCAACCACTAGAGCCTGAGGAAGGCCAACCGACAAAAAGCATTAGGAATCCAACAAGGTTCGGTCTTCCAAAGACCAGTTACTCGTAGTGGTATTTCATTTGTAATATATATATATATATATATATATTTTTTTTTTTTAATTTTATTATTTATTTATTTATTTATTTTTTGGTTTTTCGAGACAGGGTTTCTCTGTAGCTTTGGTTCCTGTCCTGGAACTAGCTCTTGTAGACCAGGTTGGCCTCGAACTCACAGAGATCCGCCTGCCTCTGCCTCCCAAGTGCTGGGATTACGGCTTCATTTGTATTCTAATAAACAAAGCTTGCCTGAAGACCAGAACGCAAAACAGACATACTAGTCGGCCATACAGGCCAGGCAGTGGTCACACACGCTTTTAATCCCAGCACTAGAGGAATATAAGGCGGGATGAGACAGAATTTGCTCCTTCAGTCTGAAGATTACAAAGACCTAAGAGCTTTCTGGTAGTTGGCTGCTTTGCTTCTCTGATCTTCAGGTTGAACCCAATATCTGTCTCTGGGTTTTGATTATTCACGCTACACTTACTGAGGCGACCTCTTGCTGCTTCAAAGTCCCGGAGCTGCCCGCAGTTACCTGCTCCCTACAATCCTATTTTTCCTGTTCCTAGATAAGTCTCATTTATCTCTTGCAAGGTCTTTCTGTGCAGAGTTAGAATCCTTGCCCAGATTTTATGGCATGTGTTTAATCTCTTCTTCTCCACCCCATCCCGCTCCCCTAAACTCAAGAAGGCAAGGGCAGTGTCCTTGTCGATAATCCCGTTTACTGAACACCTACTGTGCACTAGACGCTGCGAAGAGAACTAGACAGACATCACCTAATACACAGAAAAGACTTGATCACACAAGAATCCTTGTCCCTACAGACAGATGACAACACTGGGCAATGGAATCACTGGTTTGTGGAGCAGCCACACGAACTTGCCTGGGGGGTAAGCCGTGGAACCAGAGATAACCCAGGGAAGCCGGGTGAACCTAGGGGATGCGCCCACAGTCCACCCCACCTCCAGGGCTCCCGCTTTCGGCCCTGCCCTCACTATCAGCTGCCCAAGGCCGGTCCCGGGGAGGGCACTGCTCAGATGCACCCCCTGGGGCCTCCTGTGGTGGGAAGACCCTCCGCGCAGAACCGTCGAGGATGCCTGCCGAAAAGGCACACGCCCCAGCCACGGCAGGATTCAGAGAGCCTGAGAGGCGGGGGATCGGCGGGGAATCGGCGGGCCGGGGACTCCACTCGGAGGAGCACACTTCAAAGGGCTCACGGCCCTGCGCCCAGCCGGACAAAACCGGGCAAGGCGAGCGAGCGAGCTGGGGGCGAGCGGGCATCACCAGGCCCCGCCGGGGTCTTCCTCGGTCCGCGCAGGCGCCGTCGCGTCGGAGCGGCCGGGCCTCCTTCGGGACGCCCCCAACGCTTCGGGGCCCGAGCCCCGCCACCCACCCCGCGCCCGGGGCCTCCACCCCGGCGGGCGGAGCGGAGCGGCCACCGCCTACTGACCTGCGGCCGCCCGGCCCTCGGCACAGCCGCCCGAAGCCGCGGGCCCGGACACGGAAGTGAGCCGTCGTCGCCCGCTCCGCGCGGCGTTCCCGTGCAACCGCAGGGCGCCGGAAGGGAGGAGGGAGGGAGGCCACGCCCCCGGTTAGCCCCGCCCCCAGGGCATAGGTCACGACCCAAAGCACCATGCCCCGCCCCCGGCTCCTCTGATGGAAAAGGAAAGGTGCCTCCATTCATAAATCTATAACTTGAGTGTTGTCGTTTGCATAGGGCGTGGCTTGCAGAAACTTTTCTCACTCCGGATTCTTCAATTTAGTCTGTGACAACTGTCAAAGGCGGCAGTTGGTTTCTAGAGATATTTTTTATTAGATCTTTAGAAATTTCGTACCTCGGAATAAGATGCGAGTTTTATTCTTGTACAGGTCGTGAAATATTCCTCTTCAAGACGCGCAAGTTTTTTTAAATATTTATTTATTATGCATACAATATTCTGTCCATGTGTATGTCTGCAGGCCAGAAGAGGGCACCAGACTTCCTGACAGATGGTTGTGAGCCACTATGTGGTTGCCGGGAATTGAACTCAGGACCTTTGGAAGAGCAGGCAATGCTCTTAACCACTGAGCCATCTCTCCAGCCCCAAGACGCGCAAGTTTTGTCGTAGCACTAAAATATGTAATACCGATTCTTGGGTCACGGGCTGTAGAAAATCAGAATGGCGGCTTCTATGCCATACTTTGTGGGAGACACAGACACTAAGGACCGTCAGTCGTTACAGGGAGTGATAGCTCCCTCGGAGCAGCGTCAGGGCGGTGTTGGGTTGAGACCAAAACCTAAATGGAGAGTCCCTTACCGATACGGGGAACTTTAAGCCGAGAGCTGAAAAATGAGAGCGAGTTCAGAGCCGAGGTGTTGAAGAGACTCCGTGACAATATTTTCGAGAAGAGAGAGAATGGGTGGAAGGTCATTGCGGCACAAAAGAACTTGGAAATCTGTAGCAAGAAAGGAAGCTAGGCTATCTGAAGCTGGGTGAGAGCAAGGACGATATGGAAAATTAAACATGGCAACTAGAACGAAACAGAACATTAGTCGCCAAAGCCATGGTGATGGCAACGGGGTTACGGATTGCCTTTAGCAGGGGATTTCAGCTATTCCTCCATCCCCAGCTCAAGTGACATTAGGAGATGCTAGTGAAATATGAAGTAAAAGCCTGATTGCAATGGGACTCTGCTGTGCAGCTTCTATAAGGTCGCCATCCATGACAGGGCAGGACTTTGCCGTTACCTACTATCAGCTCCATGGTTTCCTATCAGTGTGCCCACTGGACTCCACGCAGACATATTAAAAGGATCGCAAGTAGAAGA
Source organism: Microtus oregoni (assembly GCF_018167655.1). Taxonomy (NCBI): domain Eukaryota; kingdom Metazoa; phylum Chordata; class Mammalia; order Rodentia; family Cricetidae; genus Microtus; species Microtus oregoni. The sequence continues at coordinate 534,304 of NW_024544794.1, forward strand.
ATTCATTATATGTATTATATTTTCAACAAAATCACAGAAGAAAAACTCCCTAACCTCAATGAGGAGGTGGGTATATTGTTAGTTAGGACTTTGACGTCGAGCAGAATGCACTTTGAATGGTGAGCTGGCCTTGAGTCTACGGGGAGGAGAGGTGGAGAAGCTATGACTCAAAAGGGATACATTTGGGTATCGAGTTGACAAGGATTAGATGCGTGGCGGTTAATATCGTCCATTTGAAATGATGCAGAATCGCCTCTCCCTACCTGTGAGCGAGTTCGTAGACCGAGTTTATTGGGGCAGGAAGACCCACCCTCAGTGTGAGTGGCACCAGTCATGGGTCGGAGTCCTGGATTGAATAAAAAGAAGAAGAAACTGAGCTGAGCCCTCTCTGGGCGTCCTGACTGTGGGTGCAATGAGACCGCTCATCTTAAGCTTTGGTCCCTCGTGACTTCCACACTGCGGTGGACTGTACCCCCAAACTGTGAGCCAAACCCCCTTCTTGGGCCTGCTTCTGCAGTGTTTACTACAACAAAGGGGAAAAACTAAGGCAGGGAATCTGTGGCGAGCCTTGCCCCTTCGCCAAGGCACCCTCTCTGTCTTCTCCACAGATGCTTTACACCACACAATATCTTTCGCTTCTGTCAGCCAGGCATAATTTGTAACGGAGCAGTTCTACCTCCCAGACTACTACAAATAAGATCAGGTGGCTAAATGAAATAACGACACTGTTTCTGCTTTGTTTTATTGGTTTATTGATCTGCAGTGTCCTTTGCCGGGCTCCGGCTCTCAGAGATCATTTTTCTTCGATGATTTTTCTTTCGGTCATGCTGGTTTGTTAAGGAGGATTTCTTTACATGTAGCAAGCTCTCCCCCACTTTCATCTCTTCCAGCTTCCTTGGGTGTGTGGGTAGGTGTCTCCAGACAATCGGAATTTAATTGCCTGGAATTCTGCCTGAGGTATAGAAGAGCAGACAATTAATTGCTGAAGGAATCAAGGAGAACTGGGGGAAAGGCACTGTCCACCCTCGGGGAGTGTCACAACTAGACCGGGAACGCTGTTAATTTGATTAACAATAATTGAGCCTCATATGAAAACATCACGGGCTACAATACTGCCTTAAAAACCCCAGCCTGTCTTCCCCTTCTGCAGCAGCCCTCAGATTTGAAATGGACGCTGTTGTTGCCACACTGGTTTCTTATATTTTAAATTGAAGCTTGTCCCGTGGCGTCTTTCCCTGGTGTCCTCATATTCTGCAACACATTCTCGGGTGGCAAAGCGTTTCCTGGGAGGAGACGGAACACACATTTTGATTCACCCCTGCTGGGAACCCATAACAGACCAACTTACAGATACCACCTAAGTCCAGCTGGGTAAACCAGCGAGTTTTATTGCGATATTTACAGAAATATGGGTGGGGGGTTACTTACAGGAGCAGAAATGACCCAAAGGCAGCTGCATCACCATAGCCCACCCCAGCATGGGTGACGTCTCACAGAGCTGGGAACCTGCAGCTCACTGCACAGCCTGTAGGCAGCTCAGCAGGCTGAAAAACAACCGTTCCAGGTGCCTCATTTGGTTTAAGCCTCACCAAGGCAGCTCCCCTGGTTTCTGCTTGTTGCAGGCAGCTGCTCTGGTCTCAGTCTTTGCAGCTCTTCTCAGAGAATCCTCTTTGCGTTTGACTTCACTGTCTTCTTGGCATCTCAAATCCCTCAAACACTCGGCTTCTGTTGGTTACTCTGGCAGGGAGGGCGTAGTGAATCTGGTCAGTTTCAAGGACTTCCCATTACTTGCCTTTCTGTTTAAAGAGCTTCCTGCAGGATGCAAGGTTTCAATCTCAGAGGAAACTGTTATACAGTGAATCTGTTATGGCAAGAAAGAGGTAGTAGTTGGGAGCATGAAGGAAGTGATCGCACTGCAACTGAAATCAGAAAGTCGAGAGAAATCAGTGCTGGCATTCTGCCGCCTTCTCCTTTCTTTCCTTTTCCATTCCGCCTAGGATTCCAGGCTAGGGTATGGGTGCTGACCACATTCAGGGTGGGTGTTTCCTCCTCGGGTAAGTCTTTATGGGAAACACCATCACAAATAGGCCCAGAGGTGTGTCTCCTAGGTGATTCCAAACCCAGTCAAGCTAACAATCAAAATGAACCATCAAAAGTCTTGTGGGTCTGGGCTTTCTCAGAGATTCACCAGGACCATAAATAAATTTTAGGAAGAAGAGGCTTTTTATTTTAGATACCCATTTCCAGTGTGGGACCAGGATTTCACCTGGGCACATTCCCAAGATGCAGCAAAGATTTTCATCCATACATTTTCCATTTCTTCCTTTGTCATGCAGAAGCCTTTTAATGTAACACAGTCCCAATTGCCAGCGTTTAGTCTTCTTCCTAAAACACCGGAATCCTTTTTAAAAAGTTCTTGCCTAGCAGGGTGTGGTGGCACACACCTTTAATCCCAGCACTTGGGAGGCCGAGGCAGAGATTGAGGCCAGCCTGGTCTACAAAGAGAGTTCTAGGATATCCAGGGCTGTGACAAAGAGAAACCCTGTCTCGGAAAAAACAACAACAACAACAACAACAACAAAACAAAAAACGTTCTTGCCTATGCTGCTATCTTGAAATATTTCCCCTATGTTTTCCTAAAGGGATTCAAGTGGGATCAACATATTAAAGAAACGAGTCAGAAAGGCAAATATGACATTTTTCTCATCTGTAGGCACTAGAATTCTTTATAGATGATAAAACGGTTTACACAGACGTACATAACATGAAATCATAAGGAGGACGAGGGGATGGGAGGAAACGAATGGGAGACACAAAGGGAAGAAGGGAAGTGGACGGGACAGGGGTTGAATTCTGTCAAAACGTCCGCTATACCTAAATTTGTCATTATGAAGCATAGCACTATGTGTGAGGAACATAAACCAATCTAAAACATTTAAGTGATATTTATGTCAAGATCTAAAGTTTTCTTCTTTATATCTAGGCTTCCTTTGTTCACTGTTATTCTCAAATTTGGTCAAATGGTTTTCACTGTTTTAGCAAAAGATGTTTACATATCTCCCTCCCCCAAATGCATTTATAAAGCAAGCTGCCATTTCATAGACTTTTTAAGATGCAGTTATAATAATGCTCAAATGTCCTCAAACGATAAAAAATAATGTCAAGACATGACTACTTTATGGTCAATTAAAAGACAAGTTTAATATTTAAAAGTTTTTTTAAAAGATTTATTATTTTATTTTATGTGGATAAATATTTGGCCTGCATATATGTAAGTGCACCGTATGTGTATCTGCAGAGGCCAGAAGAGGGTATAGAGTCCGTGGAACTGGAATTACAAAGAGTTGCGAGTCACCGTGTGGGTGCAGGGAACCAAACTGGGTCCTTTGCAAGACCGACAAATGTTCATGACCTCGGAGCCATCTCTCCAGGTCCCTATTGCATTTTTAATACGATGGACTAAAGCAAAAGTTATTGTATAGTTTCTCTAAATTCTTCATATGCACTATAATCATTTGTGAAGGGAACCAAACTGTCTTGGAAAATAAAGAGGCTCACACATTTTAAAATATAGCTGTGACAGTTTAAAATGCCAGTCTCGCGGTCCTGTTAAAAGAGAGAATCACCGCCGCTCTTGCAAGCACAAAATGAGAAAGGATTACAAGAGCAAGAAGCGAGGATCACCACTGGGAGGCAAGGATGCAGAAACTGGACGCAGGCGAGTGATCCCAAGCCCTGACAGAGATTGCCTGGCAACCTTCCGGGTACCGGATCGATGGGAGCCACGCCCGGCAACGCCTAGCCACGCCCACTTTACTCTCCGCAGCAGCGCGTCCCGCCCCTTCCGGCTTTCACATCCGGGGACCAGCGCGCCTCCGCGCCGCCTCCTCGCACTCCGATTGGCTGTGGCGTCGGCCGCCAACCGTCGCGGAGTTTGAATCGGAGGACGGGTCGGCTGGGCGGCGGAGCTCCCGGGGCGTGAGGCGCTCTCCCAGGCTGCAGGGGCGGTGAGTCGGCGCCGGTGAGGCCGCTGCGGCCGCCGCCACCGGCTTGCAGGTCAGTGCCTTCCCTGAGGAACGGGATCTGGGCCCCGGGGCCGGCGCGCCGAGCGCTCCCGGCGGGCTCGAGCGTCCGGCCGGCTCGGCTCGGATCTGGGAAGCTGTCTGGGATGAGATGGAGGATCTCATCCGGGAGCACGGGCGGCGGGTTCTGGTTTTCGGGGAGGGGAGACCCCGGCTGCACGAGAGTGGCCGGGGGATAACGGAGGAGTCCTGAGTGCGGAGCAGGCAGCCCGGTCCCCTTGTCGGCACCGCACACATCCGTTCGCCCAGCACCTACGAGGGACTTAGCCATTATTTCCTTGCGCTTTGGAGCTGGGACCCCCAAAAGAGTCGTAACCGTTGCCCGGAATGTTTCGGTGTCTGTATCGTACCCCAAGGGGCCTGCTTCTGGCTTCTGTTCGTGCCGCTTGGTGAAGTCACTGATGTAGGAGGTGGGCTGGGCGGTTAAGGGAGACTCTAGTAGAAACACAAGCATTTGGATGGGCGACAGCGACATTTATGAAGTTAAAGAGGATCAGCTGATGGGGAAGGAAAGTTCCGCTGGCATCTATTTATTTATTTATTTATTTTTGACTGGAGTATTTGGAAACCGGCTGATTTTTTAATATTGGGTTTCTTTTCGAGTGTGTTTAGGGGTGACAGTTTATTGGCTATGTGTTTTTTTTATAGTCTACTGTTTATGGGATAGTAATCTTTGGTTTTGAATTTTCTGGTCTGGGATTATTTATTGCCTGTGTTCTTTTGGGTGTTGTTAACCTCTTTAGGTGGGTGTTTTCCTTCTAGTATATAGGGCTATATTTATTTGTAAAAATGAAATATATTTATTTGGTTTTTCTCATGGAATGTCTTATTTTTTCCTTCTGTAGTGATGGAAAGTTTTGCGGGTATAGTAGTCTGGGCTGGCATTCAGAGTCTCCATTGAGAAGTCCAGTGTGACTAATAGGTCTGCCTTTGTATGTGACTTGGTCTTCTTCCCTTGCAGCTTTGAATATCCGTTCTTTGTTCTGTATGTGACGAGGGGACTTTCTTTTCTGGTCCTGTCTGGTGTTCTGTATATTTTTTGGTCCTGTCCGGTGTTTTGTACCTTGATAAGCATCTCCTTTAGGTTAGGGAAATTTTCTTCTATGATTTTTGTTGAAAATATTTTCTGTGCCTTTGACCTGGGTTTCTTCTTTTTCCTCTGAACCTATTATTCTTAGTTTTGGTCTTTTCATCGTGTCCAGTAGAGACGGACGATGGGGTATTCTGAACATGGAAGGCTCATTAAGAAAGTGACATTTGAGCAAAGGCTTGTGACAGCATGGCTCTAATCTCTGCTCTTCCCTGTAAAGATGCTTGGGATGGTATTTAGGTATGGTGTTGCCTCGATGAATGAGAATCTCATCCTGAATCCTTAAATCTGCAGACTCGACATAGACAGAATTGCAGGGGCCTGGCTGTCGTCTTCCGGCCTATGTAGGACCAGTTACAAGATGTGCAGAGTTGGAGGAGAATTAGAGGGAGGACGATGAGGATGACAGGAATCTAGGGATTCTTGTGATGGACGTGAAAGGTGAACTGAGAGAGTCCTGTGGACTCAAAGCAGGTAGTAGTGGAGCAGCTGAGTCTGGGGCAGGTGACAGGTTTCTATAGCTACAAGCAGGTGGACACAGGAAGGCTCCTGGAGGGAGTGTAGGTTTGGGAGGTCTTCCCCATTTAAACACAAAGGTCAGCACCCCTGCACCCCAGTGAAGGGCTCTCTGGTCCGTTTTCTCTGCCCAGGCAGCATTGACTCCTTCTCTGTTATCTTGTGTGATTTTCAGTATTCTTGTCAGATTGCGTAATTGTGTCTCCGCCTGTTCCTATTATGCTGTAAACCTAGTAGACCATACATGTAGTAGGCATGGCTAAGCTTAGAGTTTCCCGTCCATTCTCCAGCCCTCTTCTGCTCCTGTGTTAGTTATTTCTTTTGTGCTCCCGTTAAACCCCTCTTACCTAAAGTTCCACGTTTGCCCGTCTCTGGCTGGATATTTCTTCCATGGTAGCAGGGACCCTATCCTGCCACCTGCCACCTGCCCCTACATGTTCGTGCCTGCCAGGTGTACGATACAAGCTTGAATGGGAAGACAAAGTATTTACCTTTTTGGAATTTATTAGTTCTCCTGATCATATAAATTCCTGTTTTCAGGTTTTATGCAAAGGATTTTGTAAATATTTGTGTACACAGTTTATTTTAAGTTATGGTGGCTTCTCTTTAGAATGTATCAGTTTGCTCTTATTTTACTCTTAGTAACCAGTAACTAACTAATAGTCTCCCCCATCCTTTCTTCCTTTCGTATAGTGATGGAGTACCCAGTGATGGAAGCTGCCACTGTTACTTCAGGAATCAAGAGACGAGTGAAAGACAGAATTGCAAAGACAAAGTTAAATGTTTCTCTTGCTTCAAAAATCAAAACAAAAATATTAAGTAAGCACCATTCATCTTTAACTCCACTTACCTTTGGCTCTCTGAAGATTTCGTTCATTTGCTACTAAAATGTCAGCTGGTACCTTTTCCATTTGCTATTTCCATGGCCTCCAGCTCCTCTGCTGAGTGGGAGCTAATTTACCCTTGCTGACAGCTGAATTGTAAGCTGTGTGGCTGGGGGGTCCCGCCCGAGGCAGCTACCTCTTAGCCTGCGATGACAGCACCAGTATGGCTTCTCTGGAGAAGAGCTAAAGAGAGTAAACATTTGGCCTGGCGTGTGCTGTGGCAGGCAGGGAGTAACCTAGAGGTTCTTGGCCATGATGAGTGTGGTAGTTTGTGGTTTCCTATAGGCCAAGGCTAAGACAGCACTGTGGGCTTTGGAAATGAGATTTTATCAGTGCCGGCAGTAAGGTGTCAGGAAGGCAAACAAACAAACAACCCCCCCCAAAAAAAAAAACCCATGGAGGTGGGAAACTCCCCAAATTAAACTTTTATTGCTCCGACAGATTATCTCAGTCATTTATACCCATGTTAGCTACTTCGGACACTACCTTCCATAGTGACATATCCTGCTGATGTCACACCTAAGACTCTTAAATATCTTGAAATCATGACAGACACCTATCAGGATCTGTAGAAAGATCCTGTGAATTGCCTTCCTCCCCTAGTGACCTGTCTTCCTTCATTTGTCAAGACTGTTTGGAAAACAGCAAGAAGCTATTATTCTTTCTGAGCCTCTGAAAATCCTGCAGCTGCGGTCTGTTTCTCTGGGGTATGCCAAGGAGGGCCGAGTGGGGCACTCTGTGCCATAGACGGTCCTGCTGTGGAGTCTTTTCCTGAAGATTTCTAGACCTTCTCTGAATATCTAAAAAAGATATATTTAACAGAGGTGAATCACAATTTTAAGGCTAGCCTTTGACTACATAGCAAGGCCCGTTCACAAACTCTTTGTGTGTATTATACTGTGGAGTAGGTAGGTTATTGGCATGTAGTAGAATCTAAATTCTAATTATATTTAACTATACTAAAGGGATATAATACTTTTTTCTTTTTTTTTTTCTTTCTTTGTGGTTATTTTGAGACGGTTTCTCTGTCCTGAAACTAGCTCTTGTAGACTAGGCTGGCCTTGAACTCACAGAGATCTGCCTCCCACTGCTGGGATTAAAGGCGTGCACCACTGCCTGGTGGGACATAAACTTTTAGGGTAACTATAGCCATTAAATCCTCACTGAATCTCTTTGTTCCCACTTCAGTACTGATTTCACTTAGTCTGACATACTTCTGTTCAGTAAAAGAGGTCAAGTCTAGATTGCAATAGATTACTAGAAAGGAATAATATCCTGGGGAGAGGTGAAGATCTCACAGGTCCTGGACAAATCAATCCTTTCATTTGAGGGTTAAGAGAAGGGATTTGGGAGCATAGATGATTTTATTGAGTGTGGAGCACAGAAAGATGTGTAAACATTCAGGTTGGTTGCCCTAGCTCCTGTGGGTCTCCAGTGAGCACTGTGCGGTCAGCCTCCCAGCCTGCTTCTTGTCCAGATGGAAGCGGGCAGTCACAGTCCCCGTGACCCCCGTGACCGCTCTGTCTGCAGAGCCACCGCTCCCTTGCCCAGCTGCATGCCTCTCTGCTTTTCAGCTTCTCTCTAGCTTTTGTTTCTTCAGCTTCTAACTTGGGGAATATTTTCTTTCTCTGAAACTATACGTGTATTGCCCTTCTTTTCCAACCATCATTTGATATTATAAAGTAAATTGCATTTTTTTCTGAAATTATTTTACTAAGGAATGTGCAGTTTTATTAAGGAAATATAAATTACAAGTTCAGTATTAACTTTTAAAAAATATTGTTGCAGACAATTCTTCTATTTTCAAGATCTCTCTAAAGCACAACAACAGAGCCTTAGCCCGGGCTCTGAGTGGAGAGAAGGAGAACTCCCGAAGAGTCACTACGGAGAAGATGCTATTACAGAAGGAAGTAGAGAAACTGAACTTTGAAAATACCTTTCTTCGCCTCAAGCTAAGTAACTTGGTATGGATATTGTATTGCTTTAATCTCTGCATTACAATAGAACCTCATAGCTAAATCGTGTAGAAACTTTAACGATGTTTTTAGATTCCAGTCTTAAAGAACTGTTGAAAGTCAGCATGCCATGGAAATCCATGCTTAAGGACAGATACCTCCTGGCAGTAGAATAGACATCTTAAGTCTTATTCTAAACGCATGCTGTGTGCTCTGCAAACCAGCATAACACCATAATCAGCAGCACTTGGCTGTCCATGCCTTTTAAATTGTGAGCAAAGCTCCTGTAGTGAACTGAAGGGGCTCCCACAGGGTCTCTGCCTTCTTCCGGCCTTGCACATCACTGGCTACACACCCACCACCAACCACAGGCAGACAGCAGTGAGAGCTAGTGTATCTAGGTCAAAAATGAGAAGAAATTAGCTTAAAATGGAAAAAATGGACTGTAATAAAGTGATGATTAAATTCCTATTCCTGACCAACTGTGTTATTTTCCGTGAGATATGTAAGAGTGAGAAAATGGGAAAGCAAATGATCTTTATGACTGGTGTTGTAAGTGTTCACAGTGTGTCTGCGTGTGTGCACAGCTGATTTGACTGTTCACTGCAGTAGCCTTGGAGCTCAGTGTGCGCTCGGCTGAGAACAGTTGCCAGGCCTGACTGCATGGTGTAACCCCAGTAGTCTGGACGCCGAAGCAGGAGGCTTGCCATGAGTTCATGGTGTAACCCCAGTAGTCTGGACGCCGAAGCAGGAGGCTTGCCATGAGTTCATGGTGTAACCCCAGTAGTCTGGACGCCGAAGCAGGAGGCTTGCCATGAGTTCATGGTGTAACCCCAGTAGTCTGGACACCGAAGCAGGAGGCTTGCTATGGAGTCAAAACCACTCTCTGCTATGTAGACCAGTCTGAGTTACAGTGTGAGACAATTGTCTCAAAAAACAAGAATAAAGACAACCATTTTAAAACTGACTCTTCTTATACTGATGCTCTCCATAAATGTGGTATCGTTATAACCAACTCCGAATTTTAACTCAAAGGTGTCTTTATTTTGCATGTGCAGAATAAGAAGCTTATAGAAATAGAATCCCTTGTGAACAATAATCTGATCACGGCAATCGAAATGAGCAGCCTGTCTGAGGTAAGTGAGCCCCTGTGAGCGGGGCCGTGTGTAGCCGACGGGAGCCTGGATGAGCCAAACCATGGGACCATGTAGTAGCTGACGGGAGCCTGGATGAGCCAAACCATGGGGCCGTGTGGTAGCTGACAGGAGCCTGGGTGAGCCAAACCATGGGGCATCAGGGCCAGAGCCTCAGGTGTGCAGTGCAAAGAAAGAACAGGAATCTTGGGCTGGAGAGATGGCTCAGAGGTTGAGAGCATTGCCTGCTCTTCCAAAGGTCCTGAGTTCAGTTCCCAGCAACCACATGGGGGCTCACAGCCATCTGTAATGGGGTCTGGTGCCCTCTTCTGGCCATACACACAGACAGAATATTATATACATAATAAATGAAATAAATATTTAAAAAAATTAAAAAAAAAAAAAGAACAGGAATCTTGCACAATCTGAAAAAAAATTGAAGTTTATGCCCTGGCAGTGCTGGAGCATGCGTGGGCTGCCTGTGTATGGCGGTTGTGTTGAACTTGTCCATAGTGGGTTTCATGGTCTAAGTTGATGAGGACGACCTACCAGGTCTCTTCCTTAAGAGGGTGCCAGATCTCATTACAGATGGTTGTGAGCCACCATGTGGTTGCTGGGAATTGAACTCAGGACCTTTGGAAGAACAGCCAGTGCTCTTAACTGCTGAGCCATTTCTCCAATTATATAAAATAATTTATCATTTTTATAATTGGTTATTGAAATTATTTCATTAAAATCAAATTTTGATTTAAAATCATAGATTGAATAGCTCTTTGGAACATGATGGCCCTCCAGACATACTTAGAAACAAAGTCTCAGTAGAAAGGTAGTCTTTCAAGTTAGAAAAGAGTTTATTTTAAAATAAAAAGACAAATTGAAAATGTACTGGGGTGAAAACCAGAGGCTGATCCTATTGTGTATCCGTCTCTAAGATAAATTCTAGGTGGTTGCATGATTACATAAAACAAATGATAAATGGATGTACACACTCAGAATAGGAACTGACCTGGAGAAGTGAAAGCAAGGGCTTGCTGAGC